>NC_090389.1:83983678-84283678 GCF_036365525.1 Heterodontus francisci | reverse complement strand
CCTGATACACTCGGACTTTTGTGTTCCGTGTCAGTGCGCCATTTTCCCACACTCTCTTGGCCAGTCTGAACATAGCAGTGGAAGCCTTACCCATGCGCTTGTTGATTTCTGCATCTAGAGACAGGTTACTGGTGATAGTTGAGCCTAGGTAGGTGAACTCTTGAACCACTTCCAGAGCGTGGTCACCAATATTGATGGATGGAGCATTTCTGACATCCTGCCCCATGATGTTCGTTTTCCTGAGGCTGATGGTTAGGCCAAATTCATTGCAGGCAGACGCAAACCTGTCGATGAGACTCTGCAGGCATTCTTCAGTGTGAGATGTTAAAGCAGCATCGTCAGCAAAGAGGAGTTCTCTGATGAGGACTTTCCGTACTTTGGACTTCGCTCTTAGACGGGCAAGGTTGAACAACCTGCCCCCTGATCTTGTGTGGAGGAAAATTCCTTCTTCAGAGGATTTGAACGCATGTGAAAGCAGCAGGGAGAAGAAAATCCCAAAAAGTGTGGGTGCGAGAACACAGCCCTGTTTCACACCACTCAGGATAGGAAAGGGCTCTGATGAGGAGCCACCATGTTGAATTGTGCCTTTCATATTGTCATGGAATGAGGTGATGATACTTAGTAGCTTTGGTGGACATCCGATCTTTTCTAGTAGTCTGAAGAGACCACGTCTGCTGACGAGGTCAAAGGCTTTGGTGAGATCAATGAAAGCAATGTAGAGGGGCATCTGTTGTTCACGGCATTTCTCCTGTATCTGACGAAGGGAGAACAGCATGTCAATAGTCGATCTCTCTGCACGAAAGCCACACTGTGCCTCAGGGTAGACGCGCTCGGCCAGCTTCTGGAGCCTGTTCAGAGCGACTCGAGCAAAGACTTTCCCCACTATGCTGAGCAGGGAGATTCCACGGTAGTTGTTGCAGTCACCGCGGTCACCTTTGTTTTTATAGAGGGTGATGATGTTGGCATCGCGCATGTCCTGGGGTACTGCTCCCTCGTCCCAGCACAGGCATAGCAGTTCATGTAGTGCTGAGAGTATAGCAGGCTTGGCACTCTTGATTATTTCAGGGGTAATGCTGTCCTTCCCAGGGGCTTTTCCGCTGGCTAGGGAATCAATGGCATCACCCATTTATACTAATCCTACACTAATCCCATATTCCTACCAAACATCCCCACCTATCCCTATATTTCCCTACCACCTACCTACACTAGTGACAATTTATAATGGCCAATTTACCTATCAACCTGCAAGTCTTTTGGCTTGTGGGAGGAAACCGGAGCACCCGGAGAAAACCCACGCAGACACAGGGAGAACTTGCAAACTCCACACAGGCAGTACCCAGAATTGAACCCGGGTCGCTGGAGCTGTGAGGCTGCGGTGCTAACCACTGCGCCACTGTGCTGCCCTTTAAAAGGGCAATCTCTCTAAAGTAATGTTTATGTTTGTTTGGGAAGGAAAGAGCTGCACGTTTCTGTCCTGGTGACAACCCCCTAAGAGTGTCTCATCGATGAATTATGATACGATTAAAACATCTCACATACCTAACACTCCTCAAACCGCTTGCAACATTGAGCTTAGTGTCACCGGCTCCCAATGTGCAGATCTACAGCTGAAGGCAGCAGCAAAGTAAATTTATCAGGTTTGCTAAGGCTGGCGGACAATTTTATTAACATAGCTCTTCCTCACCTTAATCACTCTGGAAAGTTCACCTTAGAGTCTGCCGTAGACTCAGTGGGCCTTTGAGGTAGAAGGCGATGAGTTGAAATCCCTCTCCAGAGACTTGACTACATAATCTAGACTGGCTCTCCCGATGCAGTACTGAGAGAGTGCTGCACTTTCGGAGGTGCTGTCTTTCAGATGAGATATTAAACCGAGGACTGCCTGCCCTCACAAGAGGATGTAAATTATCCCACAACGATATCTTGAAGAAGAGCAGGGAAGTTTTCCTCTGTGTCCCGGCTCCCATTTGGCCCTCAATCAACACCCAAGATTTATCCAGTCAATGATTTCATTGCTATTGTGTTTCCTGCATTACAATCGTGATTATATTTAAAAAATAAAGGCAACTCATTGGCTATAAAGCACTTTGGGACATGCTGATGTTGTGAAAGGGGCTGTATAAATGGAGTGACACTAGGACAATCGAAAAACAGTTTATAACTAACCGGAAACTCTTAATCCTCAGCAATCTCCAACAACAGTCTCGATTATTTACACAACAAATGTGGTGGGTGCTGGAATTGCACAGCAGATCTTTAATAGACAGGTTAACATTTCAAAGTCACCCTTCAGACAGCCCTTTAGTAATAATGCCAGATACACATAGCATGTCCATCAGAAGTTGTAAAAGACGGGCACAATTCTGGTGAAATATTGGCTCATTTTTGCCATTTTCAGATGCTGATGGATGTGTGTCAATCACATTTTTAAGCAAACGCACGTTCCCTGCTCAGCAACTTTGAAAATTTGCATTGGAAAAATATATGTTACATTGATACTTTTAAATAAAAGAAAAAGTTTAGCGATTACTCCAGTGCAGTACTGAGGGAGTGTTGCACTGTCAGAGGTGGCGACTTTCAGATGAGACGTAAAACCGAGGCCCCCATTTGCCCTCTCAGGTGGGCATCAAAGATTCCATGGCACTATTTCAAAGAAAAGCAAGGGCATTCTTCCGGTATCCTGGCTAATATTTATCCCTCACCCAACGTCACTAAATCGGATTATCTGATCATTTATTTCATTGCTGTTTGTGGGATCTTGCTGTGCACAAAATGGCTGCCACGATTCCTACATTAAAACAGTGACTGCACTTCAAAAGAACTTCATTGGCTGTAGAGTGCTTCGAGGTGTCCTGAAAACGTGGAAAACGCTATACAAATGCAAGTTTGGTCTTTCTTCAGTCAAGTGGATTGCCAAAGTTCATTGTCTCAGCTCACACATGCAAAATGGCTACTCGGACATGTTTACATGTGTCCTGACAACAACAACTTATATTTATATAGCACCTTTAACTTAATAAAATGTCCCAAGGCACTTCACATGAGCATTACAAAACAAAATATGACACCAAGCCACAAAATGAGATATTAGAGCAGATGACCAAAAGCTTGGCCAAAGGGGTAGGTTTTAAGGAGTGTCTTAAAGGAGGAAAGAGAAACGGAGAGGTTTAGGGAGGGTATTCCAGAGCTTAGGGCCTAAGCAAACGAAGGCAGAGCTGCCAATGGTGGAGCGATTAAAATCAGGGATGCACAAGAGGCCAGAATTAGAGGAGCGCAGATATCTCCGAAGGTTGTGGGGCTGGAGGAGATTACAGAGATAGAGAGGGGCGAGGCCATGGAGGGATTTGTAAACAAGAATGAGAATTTTGAAATCAAGACGTTGCTTGATTGGGAGCCAATGTAGGTCAGTGAGTACAGGAGTGATAGGGAAGTGAGACTTGGTGCAAGTTAACATACATGACCTCAAGTTTACAGAGGGTAGAATGTGGGAGACCAGCCAGGAATGCACTGGAATAGTCAAGTCTAGAGGTAACAAAGGCATGAATGAGGATTTCAGCAGCAGATGAATTGAGACAGGGGCGAAGTTGGGAAATGTTACGGAGGTGGAAATAGGCGGTCTTAGCGATGGTGTGAATATGTGGTCGGAAGCTCATCTTGGGGTCAAATATGACACGAAGGTTGCGAACAGACTGTTGTCAGGGAGAGGAATTCAGTCAGTGGCTAGGGAATGGAGTTTGGAGTGGGGACCAAAAACAATGGCTTCAATCTTTCCAATATTTAATTGGAGGAAATTTTTGCTCATCCAGTACTGCATGTCAGATAAGCAGTCTGATAATTTAACTACAAAAGAGGAGTCGAGAGAGGTAGTGATGAGGTAGAGCTTGCTGAAATCAGTGTACACGTGAAAACCAACACTGTTCTTTTGGATGATGTCAGCAATGAGAAATAGGAGGGGGTCAAGGATAGATCCTTGGGGAACACCAGAGGTATGAGAGAGGGAAAAGAAGCCATTGCAAGTGATAATCTGGCTACAATTAGATAAGAATGGAACTAGGTGAGAGCAGTCCCACCCAGCTGGACGACAATGAAAAGGCATTGGAAGAGGATGCTGTAGTCAACTGAGTCAAAGGCTGTGGACAGGTCAAGAGGGACGAGGAGGGATAGTTTAAAAGAAAAATACTGCGGATGCTGGAAATCTGAAATAAAAACAGGAAGTGCTGGAAATACTCAGCAGATCTGGTAGCATCTGTGGAAAGAGAAGCAGAGTTAACGTTTCAGGTCTGTAATCTTTTATCAAAAGAGTTTACCTCTGACATAGTCACATAGGATGTCATTTGTGACTTTGATCGGAGCTATTTTAGTACTGTGACAGGGACAGAAACCTGATTGGAGGGATTCAAACCCACGAGTTTTGGGAAAGATGGACATGGATTTGGGAGGTGACAACACATTCAAGGACTTTGGAGAGGAAAGGGATGTTGGAGATGGGGGCAGTAGTTTGCAAGGACAGCGGAGTCAGGGCTGTTTTTTAAGGAGCGGGGTGATGACAGCAGATTTAAAGGAGAGAGGGACAGCATCTGAAGAGAGAACCGTTAACAATATCAGCTAACATGGGGACCAGGGTGATCAGTGGTTTAGTTGGAATAGGATCGAGGGAGCAGGAGGTGGGTCTCATGACCAGATGAGCTCGGAGAGGGCATGAGGGGAGATAGGAGAGAAACTAGAGACAGATGCGAGTTCAAGACTAGAGCAGGGGGAATCTTTAGAGGAAGTTTGACCTGGTAGGCTAGTGGAAGGCAGGGATTTGGCAGAGGCAGCTGATTGGATGGTCTCGATCTTAGTGACAAAGAAGTCCATGAGCTCCTCTCATTTATTGTTGGAGGCGAGGAGACAGGAGAGAGGGTTTAAGAAGATGGTTTGCAGTATGGAATAGATGCCGAGGGTTTTCTTTGCATTCCAGGATGATCCTGAATAGCGAGCAGTGTTAGCAGAGAAGAGCAGAATCCGTTAGTGCTCTCTGTAGTCCCAGTCAGATCTGGTGGTGGATGGCGAAACCAGTTGTCTGCCATATTCTTTCAAGTCTGTGTCCCAGATTTTTAAATGTATCCCAGCACCAGTCAGTGCCTTCCAAAAGTATTTCAAAGGATCGGAGAAATCTTGAATTATCTTCCCTGAGAAGGCCATGGATTCTTGGAGTCAATTAAAGAGACTTAAATTGATAGACTTTTGTTGCATATAAATATCAAGAGTTATGGAGTAATGGGGTCGAGCTACAGATCAGCCATGACAGAGGAGGCTCGGAGGCTGGGCTGGCCTATTCCTGTACCTATGCTTAGGCAAGGAGGGGAGAAAATTAGGGGCGGAGGTTTGGGGAAGATGGGATAAGGAAAAATGTTTGAAGTTTTTTCCTGCCAATGCTTCTGCTGCCTGGACAACGTATGTCAGCCAAGAGCGACGTCGCAATTCATTCCATCTTCGCTGCCTCCGGAGAATCCTTGGCATCAGGTGGCAGGACCGCATCTCCAACACAGTAGTCCTCGAGGCGGCCAACATCCCCAGCTTATACACACTACTGAGTCAGCGGCGCTTGAGATGGCTTGGCCATGTGAGCCGCATGGAAGATGACGGGATCCCCAAGCCCACATTGTACAGCGAGCTCACCACTGGTATTAGACCCACCGGCCGTCCATGTCTCCGCTTTAAAGACGTCTGCAAACGCGACATGAAGTCCTGTAACATTGATCACAAGTCGTGGGAGTCAGTTGCCAGCGATCGCCAGAGCTGGCGGGCAGCCATCAAGGCGGGGCTAAAGTGTGGCGAGTCGAAGAGACTTAGCAGTTGGCAGGAAAAAAGACAGAAGTGCAAGGGGAGAGCCAACTGTGTAACAGCCCTGACAACCAATTTTTTCTGCAGCACCTGTGGAAGAGTCTGTCACTCTAGTATTGGCCTTTATAGCCACTCCAGGCGCTGCTCCACACACCACTGACCACCTCCAGGCGCTTACCCATTGTTTCCCGAGACAAGGAGGCCAAAGAAGAAGAGCTGCAGTGTAAATGGGAGGCATGTTTCCGGAACGTTGCTCTCAAGCGGTTCCAAGATCATCAAGTCGACAAGCAACTAACCCCTTGAAAAACCAAATTAATTTAGTTCTTTATAGATCTCTGCTCTGGTTCTGTGCTTTCAAGGCCTTTGATTTTTTTTTTGAGTAAAAATGTTCTATGCCATTGTAGTAAATTGCAGGCAATGTCGAATTCCTTTATTTCTGGGCTTCCAGCATTTGTCTCTTGAAAGCATGTGGACTCTTTGTACTCCATCTCTTTTCTCCTCCCATGCTATGCCTCATTGATTTTCTGTAAGAAGATGCTTTATATTGTGGGTTCTTTTCAGCAATGTTCTTGCACTGGATGACATGTCAGACAAATGGTGCAACAATTACGTATTATGTGCGAGGTGCTATTACACAGTTGAGCTTTTAATTGAAAGAGGTTTTTTTTCCAATGGCTCCTTCGGCTGTGATTGCATTATCAAGATGCCATAGTTAGGGCTTCTAGATTGAATTCAAACACCATCAACAATCAAGTTTTATCACAGTTCTATTTCACAAACTCAACCTTGTAATCTTCGAACTATTAACAGCTGGGTTCCTTGAAGAAGATGATTGTATTCCGGCAAAAGTTTCTTGGAGACATCTTAGTCAATTAAGCTGAAGGTTATCAGGTTCCTTAAAGCTGTTGGAACTAACTTTTTATTGAGAGCCATGGGTTTGTTATGCTTGGGCTACAGCAGGGCTGTGCATGGTAGCCTAGTGGTTATAGTACTAGAGTAGTTACCCAGCCATTGTGAGTTCATGCCCCAAATTGAAATGGATTTAATCTGTTAATTTGCAGGCTATCACCAGGAAAGCTGTTGAATTGTTGTGAAAACACAATGGGTTAATGAATGCTCCTCATTGAAGGGAACCTGCCAGCCCAACCTGACTGATTCTTAATGCACTCAGGGTAACCGGTGACGGACAACAAATGCTGTCTGGCCAGTATTGCCCACATTCTAAGAACAAATGTAATAAACCATGCCAATGTTGTCAAGCAGAGACTAATAGTTTGAATAAATATGCCAGCTCCTTGACTTGGTCTATGGTAGCTCAGGTAACTCTGCCACCTAATAACGTCCCCTTGCTTTCTTTTGCTTTTTTAAAAATTTCCAAAATATACTTTATTCATAAAAATCTGTAAATCTTACATTCCCAAACAGTTTAAAACAGCATCAAGTCAAAAAATACAAACAGTGCAAAGGTGATCAGTTTCCTTCTATACAATCATGAGTTGCCTCACATGAGGGAGCTAGGGCTTTTCTCATTGGAGCGAAGAAGGATGAGAGGTGACTTGATAGAGGGGTACAAGATGATGAGAGGCATAGATAGAGTGGATAGTCAGAGACTTTTTCCCAGGTTGGAAAGGGCTATCACCAGGGGGCATAATTTTAAGGTGATTGGAGGAAGGTTTCGGGGAGATGTCAGAGGTAGGTTCTTTACACAGAGAGTGGTGGGTACGTGGAATGCGCTGCCAACGGTGGTAGTAGAAGCAGATACGTTAGGGGCATTTAAGCGACTCTTGGATAGGTACATGGATGATAGTAGAATGAAGGGTAGGTAGTTAGTTTGATCTTAGAGTAGGTTAAAGGTTCGGCACAACATCGTGGGCCGAAGGGCCTGTACTGTGCTGTACTGTTCTATGTTCTATGTTCGAACCCTTCCATTTCATTATCATGCCATATACATTTTTACATTTACTGCACACAAAATTTTCCCGATACAGTTCGAGGGGTTTCCCATGGATCCAGCCCCTCAGTTCAGCTTGGTGGGGGGACCTTACACAGTGGTCTTTCCCCATTGAGCCTTTGCTGCGGCTGCCCCAAGCTTTAGTGCGTCCCTCAGCACGTAGTCCTGGACCTTGGAATGTGCCAGTCTGCAACATTCGGTCGTGGACAACTCTTTGCGTTGGAAGACCAGCAGGTTTCGGGCAGACCAAAGGGCGTCTTTCACCAAATTGATAGTCCTCCAGCAGCAGTTGATATTTATCTCGGTGTGCGTCCCTGGGAACACCTGTAGAGCACAGACTCCTGTGTTACAGAGCTGCTTGGGATAAACCTCGACAAAAACCACTGCATCTCTTTCCACACCTGCTTTGCAAAGACACATTCCAGGAGGCGGTGGGCAACCTTGCTTTCTTTTGCTGTAAAGAGAGTATGTAGCATTAAGTCAAAGATTGGTCAATCTTTACATTCAGGTAGGCATGAATGGATACGTAGACACACTTTTTGGTCTTATTGGCTTCTTTTTGTAAGTGTCATCTTTGACTCTCACCTCTGAATCACAAAGTCGTGGGTTCAAGTTCCATAGCAGGGTAACCCGAGCACTTAATGTGGGGCTGATGTTTCAGAACAGCACTGTTGGAGATCCCATCTTTCAAATGAGATGGAAAACAAAGGCCTTGTCAGTCCTGTTTGTTGAATGCGCAAGATCCCAAAGCACCATTGAAGAAGAGCAGGTGAATCCTCCCAGTGTCCTGGGCAACATTGATTCCTCAACCTACACCAAAATCAGATTATCTGATCATTTATCACATTGCTGTTTGTGGAACGGAACTATTGTGTTTCCGTGCATTACAACAATGACTACAGTTTCAAAATAAGTAATTTGGCTTGAAGTGCTTTGATCATGGTCCTGAGGTTGTGGAAGTTGCTATACAAATGCAAGTTCCTTCTTTCTTTTGAGCAGCGAGTAGACATGAGCAAAAGAGTCCTTTGGAACAGGAAAACACATATGCTCCACAAGGCCATTTTTCACCCTGCTATGGTGCAAATGAATGATGTTGTTGAGTTGTGTGTTGAAAAACAGTTGGGGCAAAGAAAGTTCCTCAGCAACCTTCCCAGAGTGATCATGTCCCTTTAAATAAAGGGTGAGAAAATTGGAAAGAAATCCATTTGTATCACTCATATATGCACTGGCAGATTTTGAGGCCCTCTTGACTGGTACAGAAAATGTGTAATAAAATTATAGAATTTTACAATACAGGAGGAGGCTATTCGGCCCATTCTGCCTGTTTTGGCTCTTTGAAAGAGCTATCCAATTCGTTCCACTCCCCTGCTCTTTCACCATAACCCTGAATTTTTTATCCTGTTCAGCAATAATAGTGTAATAAAAGCATAGAATTTTTCAGTACAGGAGGAGGCCATTTGGCCCATCATGTTTGTGCTCTTTGCTGTAACAACCTGAAATTAATCCCACTGGCCCACTCTCTTTCCATAACCCTGTATTTTCCTCTGATTCAGAGAAAGAGCTTGCTCGTCAGAGATTAGGGAGAGAAATTAGTTACAACAGAGACAATATTTATACATAAGGTCACAAGAGACAACTTTGAAATCAAAATGAAAATCGGTTTGATTGTGGCAAGTTCCTATGCAGAAGATACATAGAACTTTAAGACAGGAGTCAGAGGGTACTTGATCTTGCAGAATTTCTGGCTTGCAAGACAGGAGCCTGCAATTTCACAGCCACCAGATAATGTGACAGTGTTATCACCCTCCCAAAAGTAATGCTGCGGGTTGTCGATGTAAAAAGGATAAAATGCAAATAGGTGGGGGGGTTTTACGATATCGTGGGAGAGTGGAGATTATTTGGTGGCAGTTTTGTACTCACTGCTGAGTTGTCATACTAAGTATCAGACCTTCTGAAGTCTTTGCCTGGTTGACACTTGGCTTTGTGCAAACATTTGCCACTTTGAGCGGCTCCCCATTCGTGTGGAGAGACACAAGGCTCAGCAAAATGCCTGTCTGAGAATGTCTGGTGCCATGTGTAGTGGATCCAAACTTTATGAGGCCATCTCTGAGGTCTCTTTCAAGGCTGATGCACTATAACTCATTCCTCACAGTGGCGCAGTGGTTAGCACTGCAGCCTCACAGCTCCAGGGACCCGGGTTCGATTCCGGGTACTGCCTGTGTGGAGTTTGCAAGTTCTCCCTGTGTCTGCGTGGGTTTTCTCCGGGTGCTCCGGTTTCCTCCCACAAGCCAAAAGACTTGCAGGTTGACAGGTAAATTGGCCATTATAAATTGTCACTAGTATAGGTAGGTGGTAGGGAAATATAGGGACAGGTGGGGATGTTTGGTCGGAATATAGGATTAGTATAAATGGGTGGTTGATGTTCGGCACAGACTCGGTGGGCCGAAGGGCCTGTTTCAGTGCTGTATCTCTAATCTAAAAAATCTAATCTATCCTTTAACAATGAATCAACCTCATTCCAACACTCCCCCCTGCTCTCCTCTCCTCCTTCACTTCTCTTCTCTCTATTCCTTTCATCCTTCCTCTCCATTTTTCCTCTCTACTCTTCTACTATGCACCTCCTCTCTCCTCTCATCCTTTCCTTTTCTCCACTGTCCTTTTCCTCTTCTATTTCCTCCCCTCTGCCCTTCTTTCCCCATCCTTCTCTTCATTCCCTCTCTCCTCTGCCCTTCCTCTCCTCTTGCCTCTACCCTCCTTTGCCCTCTCCTCCCCTCTTTCCCCCCTCAAATTCCAATTACTCTTCCATAATTATTGTTTAGTACAAGGGACATCTGTTGAGCCTGCAGCTGACTTTACCTGGACACAACTGCCATAGCAACACTTTACACCGTTCAACTAAATTGCCAGCAGTTTTTCACCCTTCCTCTTTCCGTTTGCAAAAATGTCACGTTCCCTCTACTTAAAAAAGAGCTGTGATTGGATTTTGAAAGGCTTGAGATGTGATTGATTAATTCTGTAGCATAGTAGTTACGATGCCCATTTCACATCCTTGTGAGCAGAGGTTTCAGCCTGAGATACGTCGACCACATTTAAATCTACCACCAGCCAGAGAGTCGTTAGCTTGGAGCACGATGGTTTGTCTGCCAATCAAACTCTCTCTTGCCTTGGTTGAATGAGTTCAGTCAGTTTTCAGCCTAAACGTTAGATGAACCACGGAATCTAAGTGACGGATTCCACCTTGGAGGAAGAAGGTGGAGGATGAGATAGAGAAAGAGAAAACATGCATTTAATAAATCAATCTTCATGACCTCAGTACATCCCAAAATGCTATACAGCTAACGAGGTGCTTTTGAAGTGTAGTCACTGTCCTAATGTAGGGATACGCAGCAGTCAATTTACACACAGCAAGATCCCACAAACAGCAGCCAGATTTACTGATGTTGATTGAGGCATAAACATTGGCCAGAACACTGGGGAGAACTCCCCTGCTCTTTCTCATACGATCTTTTACGTACACTTGAAAGGGTTGACGTGGCCTCGGTTTAACATCCCTTCCGAAAGACAGCACCTCTGACAGCGTTGTACACCCTCAGTACTGCGCTGGAGTGTCAGCTTGGATTTTGGGTTCAAATCTCTGGAGCGGGACTTGAACTTACAGAGGCAATAGCACAATGACTGAGCCAAGGTTAATGTCTTGGTCGTGACCGTCCCTCCTCTTTATGCATAAACGGTGCTTGCTGCTGACTGATGGAATAATGTTGGTTAACTTTTATGAAAAATTATACAGCCCAGATATTTTCTTGGGTCCCCTCACCTCATTTTACCTCAATCAGAGGAAGGCTGTGTGGGAAACTTGTAACAGAAAGAAAACGAAAAGGAAACAGATTAAGAAAATCCACAGCTGTCTGCTGCCAGTGACGTGGTGAACTTCTCATTAGTTCGCAGACAAGACGATTTCATTGTCTTTTTGCTCAGTGATTTGCCTGTCAATCTCATCTATTCAAAAATCATCCAACCATTTATCTCAGTCTATTTGGGCTGATTTAGTCATGACTGTCATTGAAACTGAGTTAATTTTGAACGTAAGAGATGACTGGGAATTGAGGGAATTAACATTGGACTGTGAGACAGTGAGCAGCAACTGCTTGGTGTTTTGAGCTCCCATTTGTTTTCTTTTTTATTTTGTTCTCAAGTTGTGGGCATCACTGGCAAGGCTGGGTTTTATTGGCCATCTCTAATTGCCCCAAGGAGGTGGTGGGTTTGCCTTCTTCTCAAAACCACTGCAGTCCGTGAAGTTATTCTTTGCGGCCGTTCTGATATCACTGACTGGTTTGCTGAGCCACTTCAGAGAGCAGTTAAGCAGCAACCACATTGATGTGGAACTAGAGTCACGTACATGCCAGACCGGGTAAAGGTAGCAGGACAGGAGCTTCACAGGAGCATTATCAGACAAAATTTAACACCAGGCCTCATTAGGAGAGGCTTGGTCAAAGAATAGGTTTCACAAAGTGTCCGAAAGCAGGAGGGAGAGATACAGAGGTGGAGAGGTTCAGAGAGGGAATTCCAATACTTGAGGCCTGAAGGCAATTTGGCCCATCAAGTCTGTGCCGTCTCTTTGAAAGAGTTATATAATTAGGCCCACTCCCCTGCACTCCCCATAGCCCTGCAAATTTTACTTTTCAAGTATATATCTAATTCCCTTTTGACAGTCATTATTGAGTCTATTCCCACCACCCTTTCAGGCAGTGTATTCCAAATCATAACAGCTCACTGTGTTAAAACATTTCTCCTCCACTTTCCTCCAGTTCTGCTGCCAATTATCTTCAATCTGTGGCCTCTGGTTACCAACTCTCCTATCAGTGGGTGACAGTTTCTCCCTGTCTACTCCATCAAAGCCCCTTCATAATTTTGGACACCTCTATTAAATCTCCCCTTAATCTACACTGCGCTAAGGAGAACAATCCCAGTATGTCTAATCTTTCCACATAACTGGAGTCCCTCATCCGTGGTACCATTCTAAAGCAGTGAGAGTGCAAATTAAATGGCTCAAACCTGTGGGGTAGAACAAGGTTAGAATTCAAGGGTATTGGTGGGTCATTCACTGAAACTGTAGTGAACAACAGATGCCCCTCTACACTGCTTTCATTGATCTCACCAAAGCCTTTGACCTCGTCAGCAGACGTGGTCTCTTCAGACTACTGGAAAAGATTGGATGCCCACCAAAGCTACTAAGTATCATCACCTCATTCCACGACAATATGAAAGGCACAATTCAACATGGTGGCTCCTCATCAGACCCCTTTCCTATCCTGAGTGGCGTGAAACAGGGCTGTGTTCTCGCACCCATACTTTTTGGGATTTTCTTCTCCCTACTGCTTTCACATGCGTTCAAGTCCTTGGAAGAAGGAATTTTCCTCCACACAAGATCAGGGGGCAGGTTGTTCAACCTTGCCCATCTAAGAGCGAAGTCCAAAGTACGGAAAGTCCTCATCAGGGAACTCCTCTTTGCTGATGATGCTGCTTTAACATCTCACACTGAAGAGTGCCTGCAGAGTCTCATCGACAGGTTTGCGTCTGCCTGCAATGAATTTGGCCTAACCATCAGCCTCAAGAAAATGAACATCATGGGGCAGGACGTCAAAAATGCTCCATCCATCAATATTGGCGACCACGCTCTGGAAGTGGTTCAAGAGTTCACCTACCTAGGCTCAACTATCACCAGTAACCTGTCTCTAGATGCAGAAATCAACAAGCGCATGGGAAAGGCTACCACTGCTATGTCCAGACTGGCCAAGAGAGTGTGGGAAAACGGCGCACTGTCACTGAACACAAAAGTCCGAGTGTATCAAGACTGTGTCCTCAGTACCTTGCTCTATGGCAGCGAGGCCTGGACAATGTATGTCAGCCAAGAGCGACATCTCAATTCATTCCATCTTCGCTGCCTCCGGCGAATCCTTGGGATCAGGTGGCAGGACCGTATCTCCAACACAGAAGTCCTCGAGGCGGCCAACATCCCCAGCTTATACACACTACTGAGTCAGCGGCGCTTGAGATGGCTTGGCCATGTGAGCCGCATGGAAGATGGCAGGATCCCCAAGGACACATTGTACGGCGAGCTCGCCACTGGTATCAGACCCATCGGCCGTCCATGTCTCCGCTTTAAAGACGTCTGCAAACGCGACAGGAAATCCTGTGACATTGATCACAAGTTGTGGGAGTCAGTTGCCAGCGTTCGCCAGAGCTGGCGGACAGCCATAAAGGTGGGGCTAAAGTGTGGCGAGTCGAAGAGACTTAGCAGTTGGCAGGAAAAAAGACAGAGGCGCAAGGGGAGAGCCAACTGTGTAACAGCCCCGACAATCAAATTTTTCTGCAGCACCTGTGGAAGAGCCTGTCACTCTAGAATTGGCCTTTATAACCACTCCAGGCGCTGCTCCACAAACCACTGACCACCTCCAGGTGCTTACCCATTGTCTCTCGAGATAAGGAGGCCAAAGATAGATTGTAGGACAGGTAACTAGTTCTTGCGATGTTTAGCCAGAAAGACAGAATGCAAATCTCAGGAGGCAATAAGAAGTCCGGCACACGAAGGGCCGAATGGTATTCTGTGCCATAACCATTCTATGATTCTATGATAATGAAGCCAGAACAAGGCACTAGTACGTCCACATTTAGAAGTATTGTGTATAGTTCTAGTTGTGGTGCACAGCACTAAGGAGATCCAGGCAATGGAAATAGTCTAGAAAAGGACATCCAAACTGATAGCAAACTCAAGGTTTGAGGAGAGGTTGTCTAGACTGGAGAAGAGAAATCTCAGGGAGAGAGCATTCAATACTCCTAAGGGACTGAATAAATTGAACACTAATAAGATGCTTGAGATTATTTTGAAAAGGAACCGTGGGTTTAATCTTGGAATGGGAGGTCTATAGGCAGTTTAGATTTAACAACTTAATGTAGAAGATGGTGAAAGTGTGGGGATGGACTGCTTGTGGAAGCAGGCAGCATGGATTATTTTAAGTGAAAATTGGACAGATATTGGAGGGAGTGAGCAACTAAGAGGTTTAAGAGTGCCCAGATAGCCTGCAGGGTCTTTTCTGGTGCTATAATTTAGTGTCTTGTTGCGATGGAACAGCTTGGGGCAACTCACATATTTTCACATTCTCCAGATGAGTTGGTCCCAGCCCTGCACCTTTTCCCATTAGCAACTTACCATGTTCCAATCCCTATTTTTGCTCAAGTTTAATTATTTATCTGCAAGTAAAAAACACAATAGTAATGAAAGCAGACTAGGTGAGCTGAGAATGCTTGGACAGTATGTTGATAATATTCAAATTAAGAGATGGATAGATTTCATTATTGGGGATTAATTTTCAATGCTCCCCCCTCAATAAGAACTTGTTTTTACATAATATTTTATTTAGAGATACGGCACTGAAACAGTCCCTTCGGCCCACCAAGTCTGTGCCGACCATCAACCACCCATTTATACTAATCCTACATTAATCCCATATTCCCTACCACATCCCCACCTTCCCTCAATTCCCCTACCTACACTAGGGGCAATTTACAATGGCCAATGTACCTATCAACCTGCAAGTCTTTGGCTGTGGGAGGAAACCAGAGCACCCAGCGAAAACCCACGCGGTCACAGGGAGAACTTGCAAAGTCCGCACAGGCAGTACCCAGAACCGAACCCGGGTCCCTGGAGCTGTGAGGCTGCGGTGCTAACCACTGCGCCGCCCAAAATATCTTCAACTTAGTAAAATGTTCCAAGGTGCTTCACAGCAGCAATATCAAACATAATTTGAAACCAAGCTATTAGGACAGCTGAAAGAGGTAGGTTTTAAGGAACGTCTTAAGGGAGGAGACAGAGGTAGAGAGGTACAGAGGCTTATGGAAGGAATTCCAGAGTTCAGGGCCTAGTAGCTGGAGGCACAGCCACCAATGGTGGAGTGATTAAAATCAGTGATGTGCAAGAAGCCAGAATTGGAGGAGGGCAGATATCTCAGAGGGTTGTGGCTTGGAGGAATTACTGAGAAAAGCAGGGACGAGGCCATGGAGGGATTTGAAAACAAGGATGAGAATTTTAAAATGAAGGTATAGCCAGATCAGGAGACAATGTAGATCAGCGAGCACAGGAGTGATGGGCGAACGGGAATTGTTTTTTTTATTATTAATTTCATGGGATGTGGACGACGCTGGCCAGGCCAGCATTTATTGCCCATCCCTAATTGCCCACAAGAAGGTGGTGGTGAGCTGCCTTCTTGAACCTCTGCAGTCCATGTGGGGTAGGTACACCCACAGTGCTGTTCGGATGCCAGTTAGAATATGAGAAGCAAAGTTTTAGATGAATGCAAGGTTACCAAGAGAGCAAAGTGGGAGGCCAGCCAGGAGAGCATTGGAATAAGTGAGTCTCAATGTAGCAAAAGTATGGATGAGATGTTCTGAGGCAGGGTCGGAGATGGGTGATATTGTGTATAGCTTGAGCAACCTGTTAGTAAGATTAAAACACGAAGCTTCCTGATGACTCAGTCGTAAAGGATACTTCCCATTGTGACCATGAGCAATAATCCCTCTAGTTTTTCGATGTCATGTGTGGCCTGTTTATTGCACCACGTGGTAGATTCCAGATTGCTGCAATGCCACAAACCCTCACAGTTTAGAAGGAGCATTAACCATGGGCCCAGGAAGCTCTCAGTTTTGATCCCCACGGGCTGAACTTGACCTTAGCAACAACAGAGGCATTCCATATGGGCTCTGGTAGTGTGATTGCAGGGAGTGAAGAGCAATCAGCCAGGATTTCCAGTTCTGATTTTCTGGAAGTACACTTGTCTGCGATGCATCCGCTCCCCCCATGGTAGAATAGTCTAATGCTCCTGGGTGTATAGGATCACAAATGTAGAATGACCACCTGAGTGAAGGTCTTTGACAGAGCCTTCAGGAGAAGGAGAGAAAGTGGTCAAATGTGGCACAATCCTTGTGTCAAACTACTTAACACTAGGCTACCCACTGTGGTAGCCTATTTGTGCCTCAGCAGCACTGGTGCCTTGTCTAAGCTATCATTCTACATTGGAGACAGAAAGAGTTGGCAGGTTATTGGAGGGTATCGCAGCAAATCTGATCCTGCTTTTACTCAACAGGTTACATTCGCAGATCCTGCAACTTCTTCCTTGATGGGAAGGGCAGGAACCAGTGCGACATTCTTGCAGCCCTATTTCCAAATTTACCCAAACACCTACACAAACACACTTTCAAGCAAGATACCATTTGGAGTGGGAGCCGTCCCTAATTTGCACTCTCTAGGGACACTTAGGACAAATTTGGTACCCAAACTGCTACCCCGGCTGAGATCAGCTAACTCGAGGCAGTCAGGTCCTTCAGCCTGGGACCTTCCTCACCCATATCAGCAGACTATTTGAACTTGGAGGGCATCACAGCAAGAAAACCCAAGCAGAAACCTCATGAGACATGGCACATGGGAGGATCTCGGCTAAGGGATTTTCTAAGCCACTCACACGATCATTGGAAGATAGGGCATTACAGGAAACCAAGGGAGGGAGGTGTTAATGGGCCGGATCTTGCAGGAGCAGGGTATCTCATGGCATGCCCTGTTAGTTAGACTTTGCTCTTCATCCTTTAGCACAAGAACGGAGCATCCAGTGAATGACAGGACCAACTGTCTCGCTCCTTAACCAATGAGAAAGAAACAGAGAAACGACAGAGAATGCGGTGAATCAGAGGTGGCGCAGTGGTCAGCACTGCAGCCTCACAGCTCCAGGGACCTGGGTTCGATTCTGGGTACTGCCTGTGCGGAGTTTGCAAGTTCTCCCTGTGAGCATGTGGGTTTTCACCAGGTGCTCTAGTTTCCTCCCACAGCCAAAGACTTGCAGGTTGATAGGTAAATTGGCCATTGTAAATTGCCCCCAGTGTAGGTCGGTGGTAGGGAATATGGGATTACTGCAGGGTTAGTATAAATGGGTGGTTGTTGGTCAGCGCAGACTCGGCGGGCCGAAGGGCCTGTTTCAGTGCTGTATCTCTAAATAAAAAAAGAAATAAATAGAGTCAAATCATGTACCGAAAGGGAAATAAAGTGTGGGAAGAAAAAAACTGGATTAAAAGAGAGGAAGAAGTAAGAAAAAATGTAAAGTTTGACGTCTTTAAAATCTCCAAGAACAGTTGACTTCACAGTGTCAATTGTTCATTTTCTTGGCCAATGAGATTACTTGTTATTGCACTAACAATTACCATGCTCTTAATTACCATATTTAACTTTCTGCAGCGAGTTTCATGGACAATTAATGTGCAAATCCAGTAAGTTCTTAAAAATAATGAGGAGGCTGAGGCGGGATTCCAATTTGTGCAAAGCAAATGGTGGAGTGGCATAACAGCTGGCAAGCTCTCACAATTCGCAACCTGTGGCATATCTCTTAATCTCTTGAATCTGTGGGACAATTTGCTCATTAATAACTGCGTGAGTCATTAACATGACACTATTTTTCCAGCAAATAGGAAGGATATGAAGGCTTCAGAAAGGGTGCACAAAAAGATTTACGAGAATGGTTCCAGGGATGAGGAACTTCAGTTACATGAGTAGATTGGAGAAGCTGGAGTTGTTCTCCTTAGAGAAGAGAAGGGTGAGAGGAGATTTGATAGAGGTGTTCAAAATCATGAGGGGTCTGGACAGAGTAAATAAAGAGAAACTGTTCACTTGGCAGAAGGGTCACGAACCAGAGCACACTGATTTAATGTGAATGATGAAAGAACCCAAGGTGACATGAGGAAAAAACATTTTCACGGAGGGACAGGGAATGCACTGCCTGAGAGTGGTGGAGGTAGATTCAATCATGACTTTCAAAAGGGAATTGGATAAATGTCTGAAGAGAAAAAATTTGCAGGGCTACAGGGAAAAGGCAGGGGAGTGCAACTAGCTGAGTGGCTCTAGCAGAGAGCAGGCATAGACATGACGGGCTGAATGGCCTCCTTCTGTGCGGGAACTGGTGTATGATTCTTTGAAGTACTGGCTCAGTAACTCTAGCCCATGGTTGAAGAGGGTTGGTGTGTGTGTGTGTGTGTGTGTGTGTGTGTGTGTGTGTGTGTGTGTGTGTGTGTGTGTGTGTGTGTGTGTGTGTGTGTGTGTGTGTGTGTGTGTGTGTGTGTGTGTGTGTGTGTGTGTGTGTGTGTGTGTGTGTGTGTGTGTGTGTGTGTGTGTGTGTGTGTGTGAGGGCTAGATTCTCTTTTAATCAAGTGCGTTCAAGCAAAAGCAAATCTCCAGGGGTGAGATTTCTAAGATGCTTCAGGAGAATAGATGTTACAAATTCAGCTCTGTGCGAGGCAGAGCTGTCAGCAATGATGCTGAGCTGAGAGGAAAGTTGTCCCACTGCAAAGATGGTATTTAACATCAACAACAGGACATTCCATTATCTTTTGAGTCGGAAATGCTCATTCAGATTGATACCTGACATTTATCAGTCGTTGACCTGATCTTTAAGTAGAAAGCAAGAGTGAGAGGGGGGAAAGAGAAAGGTAATGATGACAGAAAGGCCTGAAATGTCTGTTCCGCTAGCTTACAGTATTTGCTATGTGCTACTTCTTCTAATTCCCTCTGGTTCAAATGGCAATTTTCTGCTATACTGACATGCTTGCCTATGAACTGCTAATGCTAATGAACTTCAGGAAATAATTTGCACAATTACAAGTTTAAACTATTCGAAATTAAGTTTTAAATATTAGCACTGTGCATCTTTGGGAGTCTTCGTTCTGGTTGAACCAGGTTACCGCTGCAGACAAGCAGCTCCTCAAAGCAAAGTGCCGACCTTTCAGTATTGCAAATATAGACCACACGAGGAATGAGAAAAATGCATAATTACTCCCGAGATATTCGCAGAGATGAAACCCTGGTGTTTACTGCACTGTGGGAAGTGGCGCCTTATCTGGTAGGTGCAAGGTAGGAGGCAAAGAGAACAGATTGAAATCGTACAGGCTTAAAACTGAGTTTGACATTTACTTCAGGATCAGAAGAAGCCTAACACATCACAATGAAAAATGCAAATCCATGAAGGAAACGCTCCTCATTTATTAATCTGAACTTCTTTGGTTCTTCATTAAATACTAACATTCAGTTCCAGCATAATCAAACATCCGCAAAGATAATAGGTGATGAAATTGGATAATGATCATATGGATCTTTAATAAAAGGCTTGTAATTTGATGTAAGATGGTCTAGTGGTAAAGGGAGGCGATGAGTGCAGGTGACATGTAGTATTAATTCAAATGCAAATGAACTAAGGGCTGGATTTTTAGGCCTTAGGAGCAGGCACAGAGGGAGGCAGGGTAGAATTCGTGCCGCTGGCCCAGCTTGCCAGTTCTGCGGCTCCATCCTGCCCTGGGCCACTTTCCTGGAGGCGGGATGGGGGTTGGGGTGGGGGATCGACAGGGCTACCTGTCCTCAAGTGGCCTTGTTAATGTACAATTAAGGCCCATTGTCAGAGGCCAACTGGAATATTCCAGTTGTCCTCCACGTCCCCACAGGCGTCGAGGAATAGTGTAGCTGCCTGGAGGCGGCCTCCCAGTGGCAGACTGCAGGGCCACCACTCTAGGCAGGCTTAGAGGCCCTCCCTGCCTGCCTGGTTTCAGCTGCAGCCACAAACTCCCATGTGGTGGCCCAGTTGCTGACGTAATTTTTTAATTTAAAATGTTTAAAAGTTGCAGAAAGGGCGTCTCAAGATGGAGGCACCCTCACTCTCTCCCTCTGTCTTACCTGAACTGCAAGCTGCTGCTCCTTCCAAGCTGGAGGGCCTCTTATTGGCTCGCTAGCTTCGACAGCCTGCCCACCATCCTTAATTGGATGGCGAGTCCGCCTTCTGGCCAATAATTGGCCAACTCAGGGAAAATCACTGCGGGTGACTGTTTCCCACAATGCAGGGTCATGACTCCTATTTGACTCTGACATCTGGGGCTTCACCCAAAACCCAAGCTCCTGCCCATGTTTCCCAAAGCTTTTCACCATTGGATTTTCCTCACCGCATGCCTGAGCCTATTGTAGACTTGTTGATAGAGATCTATTGCTATGATTGGTCAACAATTATTGTATCGTGTGACTACCAGGATGGTGGAAGGTGAATGAGATGAACCTTTGTCTTTTATGGCTAACAATTCCTACATTCCTACATCTGAATCACCTCTCCTCCTAAATTGGCCTCATTCTTGTTTCTCACAGAGCACATGAACAACCTTGGCACCTGATAGATGACCATTCTCGCACCTCCAGCCTCTAACATCTTTCTCTCCATTACAATTTTTCTTCTGTCCCCTTTTTATCAACATTAATATGGCCATTTGTTCCACAAAACTTACCTCTCTTGCCTCCCCTAAACTCCAGAATTTTTCCTTTACATCAGAGTGGCAGCCTCTGCAACAGGGAGACGGTAGCATAGTGGAAATGCTACTGGGCTAGTAATCCAGAGGCCTAGACTAATGCTCTGGTGACTTGAGTTCAAATTCCACCATGGTAACTGATGGGATTTGAATTCAATTAATTAATCAGGAATTTAAAAAAAAACACAGACTAATTATTAATGACTATGCAACTACTGGCTTGTCATAAAAGCCCATTGGGTTCAGTAACATCCTTCAGGGAAGGAAATCTGCCAAGTTTATTGGATCTGGCCTATATGTGACTCCCGATTCACAGCAATGTTCTTGACTCATAACTGCCCTTACTCAGTTGCGCCACAAACAGCTACGGAAAAAAACACTATGGGTATACCTACATCATGAGGACTGCAGCGGTTCAAGAAGGTGGCTCACCACCACCTTTGCAAGGGCAATTAGGGATGGGCAATAATTGCTGGCCTTGCCAGCGATGCTCACATCCCAAGAACGAATTAAAAAAAGACCTGGAGCATGACACTTCCTCCTACACGTAACTCATTATTTCCCAAAACCAAGTTTCCATCTCTTAAAATCCATAAGCTTTTAAGACCTGAACTTGGTGTCACTGTCAGGACCTTGGCTGGACACAATGGAGCTTGGTCTTCCACTAAATACCTTGACCCTGCACCTAAATGTCTTAGTTAGAAAATAATATTCTTTCTTAGGGATTATTGGGCTGGAGTGAGGACAGGCCAATGGCTGTTGATTGGCCACACTATTCTCTGACTGAGCCCCAACCTTTTATCGATCCTGATCTCTCACGAACATAACCTTCAGTCTGGCATTGGAGATTCTCATGAGCAGCGTGTGCAAATTAAAGTAAATGTTGAAAAAGAAGGCTTAATGTCTTTCTCCTGCAGAATCTTCTTCCAATGCTGACAAATATGATCTAATTCTGGATTTAAATGGTAACCAAGGAATGGTGGAAAATCTAATAGTGCTGGAGGAGATTTCTCGAGCCTGGCATCAGGGAGCATCATGTTCTGTTAATCAAAATGTGAGAAAGAGCAGGCAATTGCATTGAAAGGTTGGAGAGCAATGTAGTAAAACACTTGAGCTGGCATGTGTCTTGCTGAATCCCTGGCAAATTACGAAGTAAACTGGAAGAAGTGAGATATGAATAGAACATTGTGAATAGTATTGAATTATACTGCGTCCCTTTTCAGTTTTAGGGGAGGTGGTGATGTAGCGGTAATGGCACTGAACTAGGAATCCAGACACCCAGGCTAATACCCTGGGGACATGGGTTCAAATCCCACCATGGCAGCTAGTGGCATTTAAATTCAATTAATCAATAAAAATCTGCAAATGAGAGCTAGTGTCTGTAATAGTGCCATGAAACTATCATCGATTGTCATAAAAACCCATCTGGTTCACTAATGTCCTTTAGGGAAGGAAATCTGCCGTCTGGACCCGGTCTGGCCGACATGTGACTCCAGACCCACAGCAATGTGGTTGACTCTTAAATGCCCTCTGAAATGGCCTCGCAAGCCACTCAGTTGTCAAGGACAACAAATTCTGGCCTTGCCAGTGATGCCCACATCCCATGAAAGAATCAAAAACAAAAGAGGTATGAAGGTCTATGAAAGGGAAGAAAAGATCGCGAGGTTAATGGCCAGTTTCACATCCATTTATGAGAATTTAAGGATGAAAACAACAACAACTTGCATTTATTTGATGTCTTTAACCGAATAAATATTTCAAGGCAAGTGCACAGGTGTAATGAAAAGGAACATTGAGGCAGGAATATAGAGACTGAGTAGTTGATCTAAGAGATTAGTTTTGAGGAGGGTTTCAAAGTTGAGGAGGAGGAGAGTTCGGGTGGAAGGTTCCAAAAATTTGGACCAAGGCGGCTAAACACTCTGTCACCGAGAAAGACTTGCATTCCTTTAGTGCCTTTCACTATCTAAGGATGTCCAAAACAGAGAATGAAGTAGTTTTGAAGTGTAGCCGCTGTTATAATGCAGGAAACACAAACAATTTTCACACAGCAAGGTCCCACAAATGGAAACAAAATAAATGGCTGAGGGATAAGTGTTGGTCAGGGCACCAGGAGAATTCCCCTGCTCTTTGAAACAGTGCCATGGCATCTTTTACACCCACCCAACAGGGTTTAATGTCACATCTGTAAGATGGCACCTCTAACAATGTAGCACTTGCTCAGTACTGCACTGGAGTGGCAGCATAGATTACATGCTCCTCTTTGGAGTAGGAACAGGAGACCATCAAAATACCAGATCCCAGTTACCCAACACCAAGGAGGCAATTTTAATGGAGAACATAAGAACATAAGAAATATTAGCAGGAGTATGGACAGACTGCCCCATAGGCCTGCTCCACCAATCAATAAGGTCATAGCTGATCTTTGACCTCAACTCAACTTTTCCA
Organism: Heterodontus francisci; assembly: GCF_036365525.1. Lineage (NCBI taxonomy): Eukaryota > Metazoa > Chordata > Chondrichthyes > Heterodontiformes > Heterodontidae > Heterodontus > Heterodontus francisci. Next base: position 84,260,088 of record NC_090389.1, on the reverse strand, counting down.
CCTGATCCCTCATTTCCCTTGATTTCACTTAGTACCAAAAATCTATCGACCTCTATCTTGAATATACTCAACAGCTGAGCACCCACAGCCCTCTGGAGTAGAGAATTCCAAAGATTTACAACCATCTGAGGGAAGAAATTTCTCCTCATCTTAGTCCTAAATGGCCAAACCCTTATCCTGATACTATGACCCCTAGTTATAGACCCTTCAGCCGGGGGAAGTAGCCTCTCAGTATCTATCTTAACAAGCACGCAGAATTTTACACATTTGAAAGAGATTTTGTTTTATTCACAGAATGTGGGTATCACTGGTAAGGCCAGCATTTATTGTCCATAAGAACATAAGAAATCTGAGCTGGAGGAAACCATTTGGCTCTTCGAGCCTGATCAGTCATTCAACAAGATCAAGGCTGATCTTCTACCTCAGCTCCATCTTCCTGCACTATCCCCATGTTCCTTAATTCCCCTAGTACCCAAAAAATCTATGAATCTTTTTCAAATCTCTGAGAAGAATTTAAAACATGCAGAAATTAGACTCAACAGTTTCAATTTTTCCCTTTCTAGGCCGGAGAGATTGACTGGCATTGTATTAACAACTATCGTGTTGTTCAGAGGGTACTTTATGCTGTTAATTAAAAACCCTAACTTTCTGCAGAGAGTTCAACGATCAATTGATGTGCAAACCCAGTAAGTTGGTAAAAATAATGGGGAGGCTAAGGCTGAGAAGACATTTGTGTGAAGCCAATGGCAGAGCAAGTTCAGGAGATTTGAAACTCATGGCATAACTCTTCTTCCCTGAGCCAAAATGTTCTGGGATCAAATTGAGCACATAAATCAAGGCTGACACACCTAATGCAGTGCTGAGGGAGTGCTGCCCTGCTGGAGGTGCCGTCTTGCGGATGAGATATCAAACCAAGGCCCAGTCTGCCCTTTCAGATGGACGTAAGAGATCCAAAGCCACTGGGCTGAATTTTACCGGTCCCTTGACGCCACGGGGCGCGGTGCGGGGTCCGGTAAAATGCCACGGGAGAGGCCCGCCACGACCCGCAAAGTCGAGAAGGGCCCGCCGCATATTACCCGCTGCCACTCCACTGACACTTCCGGATTTTTCGATGAATAGGCGGCCGTCACGTGCCGTCCCGTTCACGAATTGAAAAGCTGGCGGGTCCTCAGAGGCAGACGTTGTCGCCAGCGAAGGTAAGTTCTGTTATTCAGGGGTCTAACTCTGCATTACGGAAGGGAGGAGGGAGGGGGGGATATTCAGGGGTCTCATTCTGCATTACGGAAGGGAGGAGGGAGGGGGTATATTCAGGGGTCTCATTCTGCATTACGGAAGGGAGGAGGGAGGGGGGATATTCAGGGGTCTCACTCTGCATTACGGAAGGGAGGAGGGAGGGGGGGATATTCAGGGGTCTCATTCTGCATTACGGAAGGGAGGAGGGAGGGGGGATATTCAGGGGTCTCACTCTGCATTACGGAAGGGAGGAGGGAGGGGGGGATATTCAGGGGTCTCACTCTGCATTACGGAAGGGAGGAGGGAGGGGGGATATTCAGGGGTCTCACTCTGCATTACGGAAGGGAGGAGGAAGGGGGGGATATTCAGGGGCCTCACTCTGCATTACGGAAGGGAGGAGGGAGGGGGAATATTCAGGGGTCTCACTCTGCATTACGGAAAGGGGGGGGATATTCAGGGGTCTAACTCTGCATTACGGAAGGGGGGGATATTCAGGGGTCTAACTCTGCATTCTGGAAGGGAGGAGGGACTGGGATTACTGGAGGGAAAGCTGTTCTGGCATGAAGGGAGGTACTGTGCACCATCCCTCCGTTAACAGCGTACGCTTTGTGTTTGTGAGGGGGCAATGGCATCTAGGTACCCTGTGTGTGGGGAGGGTGCCAGAAAGGGCAGGAGCATTAAGGTTATATGGATGATGGGGACAATCGATTCAGCTGGTAGGATCTTGACATGGCCATGCTGTGCCACTCTGAGTGTTGGCCAGGATGGGCAATGCCATGGCACATCACATAGTTGATCCAGGAAAGCAGCTGATGTACCCGTCAACACCAATCCCTGCCCTGCTGGAACCTTTGAATACATGAAGGGTTCGACTTTATTTATCACATGGAAATAGGTATGGCTCATCCTACATTGTATGATCCTCTGCTTGTGAGGATCCGTTTGTGCCAGAGGCAATAACAACAGGCAGGTGCGATCCATGTAGAGGCCCCCCGGTCGTGAGCAGCAGCCCCCAAAGGGGAGCTCACCATTCCGTTTGCTGTGCATCCACAGGCCCCACATGACATGCCATCGGATGTCAGAGCACCAGTGTCAGAGGAGATTGTGCATATAGAGAGGGTGGTGGCATGTCTCTGTGCCCTGCTCAAGGATAACCTGCAGCCCATTGGCTCCAGTGGACATCTCATCCATTTGCTCCTCATAGTAGCAGCGGTTCTCAAGCCTGACGCCTCTGCAGCCTTTTAGGGGCCCACCGGAGACCTTTATGGGGTCACACAGTCAGCAGTGCACCACTGCATCAGGGAGGTCACCAATGCCCTGCACCGGAGGGCCAGTGAGGATGTCCACTTCAGGACGGACTCTCACAGCCAGGCCCAGAGGGCCATTGGTTCTGGCACCATTGCTGGAGAACCATAGGTTGTAATGTTCATTGACTGCACTCATGTGGCCATCAGGCCTCCCACCAAGCTACCACCGGCAGATGACACCATTAAAGGAGCCCTCTCAATCTAAGTGAAGCTGGTATGTGAACACCGCAGATGCTTGCAGCGAATGTGTGACCGCTTCTCAGGCAGTTGCCATGACACCTGGATCTTGTGCCAGTCCCAGCTGCCACCGCTGTTCACTGAACTGGCTCAGATGGAGGGGTGGCTTCTTGGAGATAAAGGCTATCCTTTGCAGACATGGTTCCCGACACCAATGAGATACCCCACCAGTGCCGCAGAGGAGAGATACAACGCGAGCCACTGAGCTACATGAGCCACCATTGGGCAGGAGATCACCATGCTGAAAGAGCGCCTCCAGTGCCTGTATGGATAGGGTGATGCCCTGCACTATGGGTCGAAAAGGCCAGCTCCTTTCTTTGCTGCTCTGCACAACTACACACTCAATAGGGGCCAGGCCTGGCATGATGAGGAGAGACGTCAACAGGATTCCTCCTCGGACTATGAGGACACTGAGGACCTACAACATGAAAGACACATGGGAGGGCAGATGGCATCCAGGCTCTGCACACAGGGCTAGCAGTGAGCTCGGGATGTATGGAAGTGGCTTATTAGACAAAGGCTCTCTGCTCCATAGGAACTGACATGAGCTCTGCAAGCCACACATCACCCTCACTCACCTGCTATGCACCAGTCCACATCTACAGCATCCCTGTGTAAACCATTAGAGGCAGCAGCTGACTGAGCCAATGTCCATGTCACTGAGTCTGTGGAGACGCTCATGAGTAATGGTGGCATGGCAATGATGTTATTGCTTACGTTGGCTTTCCTGAAGGGCCAACGGTGCAGAGGGATGTGACATTGGCGCTGCATGCTGACACACATCATAATACTTTTTATGGTCTATTTAAGTCTCACGTCCCAGAATGTGAAAAATTAAGATTATTCACCCAGGTGTGGCACGCCGACAAGAAGGAATGTTACACTTGAGTGGGAGAAGAGGATCGCAACTTCACAGGACACTGGGACACAGCAGGGTAAGTATGTGGCAGCAAAGCGGAAAGTGCTGGGGAAACTCAGCAGGTCAGGCAGCATCTGTGAACTTGGACAAGTTAACTCTGCTTCTCTCTCCACAGATGCTGCCTGACCTGCTGGATTTCTGCATCACCTTCTGCTTTGCTGCCAGATTGACAGCAGCCCCACTCTTCAGCAGTCAGGTAAGTATTCTTTGACAGCTGTCAGGAAGCAGGTGCTGGGGAGTTTAAAATAGGGTCCCAGCACCTGCGCACAGCTGTCAAAAGGTCCCTCACTGCGCCGAATGTCCCGCCCTCCCCGCGTAATATGGGGAAGGCAACTCGGCGCTGTGATTCTAATGAGCCCCCACGCATAATATCACGGGGGGCTCTGCGGCGGCAGGTAAATGCGGGCACCGCGCTGAGTTGAAAGGGTGCTGCTGTGCAGCGCGCTGCCCAAATAAAATTCAGCCCACTGTTTCAAAGAAGAACAAGGGAGTTCTCCCTAGTGTTCTGGCCAATATTTATCCTTCAATCAACATCACAAATGCAGATTATTTTGTCATTATCACATTTCTGTTGTGGGAGCTTGCTGTGCACAAACTGGCTGCCACGTTTCTGACATTACAACAGTGTATTTCATTGGCTGTATGGCACTCTGCTGGTCATGAAAGGCGGTATATAAATGCAAATCTTTCTTTTTTATCTTTCTTTTGCCCTGAACTTGCTGACCAGTTTGTACATTAGTAACAGTGGGCATCGTGAACTCAACCAATATGTTTCACGGTGCATAATAAGTTACAATTGTGTCCTCAGGGATGGTTTTAACTCAGAGTGTGGGCTGATATCCTTTCTCCAAACATGTTAGCATGAATAAAGATGTCATCTCTAGCCAGCTCTCCTGAATAACTAATCACACAATGCCCTCACCAGGGGAATATGAAACGGCAATTACACGAAGGGAAGTGAGTAACATAACTAAACAAATTACATCAACCAGGATCAGGATCCTTATCTCAACCCTGTGTGGATGGTGAGTTGCAACTGTCTCTCAAATTATTTATGACAAGTCATTAAATCCATACTCTGACCTCATTATGGAAATGTAGTGGTTATATAAATGATCGTCCAGAACAACCCAAAGAATGAGTTCAAATTCTACCGTGGCAGTTTAAGAATTCAGTTTTAAAAAATCTGGAAACAAAAAACTAGTATCGGGGAATGTGACCATTAAGGTCTGGGATTGTCATGAAATTGTACTTGGGGTTTGCTACTGCTCTTTTGGAAGGAAATCTGCCATCCTTACCCAGTCTGGCCTCTATGTGACTCCAGTCCCAACCTGGTTGTCTCTTAGCTGCCCCACTGAAGCGGCCTAGCAAGCCGTTCAGTTGTATCGAAACTGCTACAAAAGAGTACCTTCACCACACAGACTGCAGGAGTCCAATAAAACGGCCCGTCACCACTGTCTGGGTCTAACTAATGATGGGAAATAAATGCTGGCCTTGCCAGCAATGTCTACATCCCAAGAATGCATTCAATAAAAATCAGTACAGGGCTATCAGGAAGGGGGCTAGTTTTGGATTGCTGCTCCAAAATACTTGTGACAAATACAATGGGCCAAATGGCCTTCTAAACTGTAGACTTCTACGTTTCAAAAGACGTCTAATACATTACGTCCTTTCAGGAATTGTACTGTGAGTAGGTGTCACTCTTGTCAATCTTACCCCAAAAGTTCTCTCCATAATTTCCTCAGTGAGGAAATCTCCCTATGCATCATGATAGTCATCCATGTTCTGCTCGTAGACCTAGGTTCCTACATTCTGCACCAGATTTGCTGGTGGCTTTGGAATGATTTGTGCATTTTGATTGCACCACATGTCATTTCCGCATCATTCATCCTAAATTCTTGTCCAACTGGAAACAGTGAAATTGCCGTGACAGAATCTTTGCCAATCATTGAGTTGGACTCATGCCAACCATTGTACCTGTTATGTCAATACCCCAAATTCTGGTGACTATGGAATTAGCTGCTTGTTGCTTTGGGTGATGCTGAGTTTTGTTTTGCAAGAGAATTTATATTATAGACTTGGAAGGTCCAACTTTAATCTACTATGGAGAAAGAAAGAAGGTTAGATTATGAAAATGAAGGGTTGTTCGATACAGATTGGAGTGTTCTCCATGAAGGAGCTGTGAATTAGTACAAGAGCTTTCTATGCTTCTAGTTAAGATTATATTCTTTCAGCTCCCTCTTGTGATTAAGAACTGCTTGAATGACTTCTTAGAAGTATCCTCCAATACCATTCAGACACTCACATAATAGATGTAAACCCCACCACATTATGGAGTATTTGACGTATTTTTATGGATGATCATTTCAGAGAGCTCTTCCACCAAGAGATCAGCTTTGAAGAATGTGTTGGTTAATTCTTCATTTCTGATTTAAATTGTTTAAAAGGAAAAGTAGAATCCCATAATATGCAGTCAGTTGTTCCCAAAATACCACAGAACCACAGACATTTACCTTGCAAAAGGGGGCCTTTCTGCCCATTGTGACTGCACTTGCTCTTAGGTAAAGCAATCCAAAACTAATCCCACTGTCCTGCTGTCTCCCCATCGCCTGGTATCAAATATTTATCCAATTTTCACATAGCGAATCCCATGGTTTCTGTTCTCTGAGGCAAAGCATTCCTTGCTCCAACTTTGTGCAAAGAGTTATAAAGAGACTGAATTTCCACCTAGAGATTAAGACCAACCTTTGACCTGGACTTAGCCAAAGATAAGCAACAAATTCTATTTGCATCTAAATTGCATTTAGCCCTCTTGGAAATGCACAGCTGAGCGCCAGAGAGAAGTTGCATCTGTTAAAATTGGGAGCTGTTTATCCTCAGCCTTAATGTTACCTTTAATTATGTCCGAAGAACAATAAGCAAAGTACAGGTAATGGCTGCAAAATTCGGCTCTGTCGGTTTTGGTGCAGCAAGAGCAGGATAATAAAAAAATGCTAGGATAGGTCCACTCCTGATGATTTCTGGTGCGGCCTGCTCCAATCACCATGTTTCGAAGGGTGGTAGCACAGTTATCCCATGGGTCTGCCGGAACAATGGGCAGATTGTTATGTCAATCAGGGACGAATGCTAATTTGGTGACTGACCTGCCCTTTTGGATCCCGCTGGTCCTGTTAACACCCTCTCTGAAACATGCACAGCTGAACAAGTGTTTAGCTGCATGAGAGACTCCCCGCCACCCGCCCCCCCCCTCCCCCACCAGTGCTATTTAAAGGCTTCGCCATTCGCCTTTGAGGTGGACTACTATTGACTATCCTTTCTGCTGCTGCGAAGTGGAAGTATTGTGCTGTTGGAGGTATTGACAGAAGTTATTTCAGTCAGAATGGAGTGGTGTGGATTTGAAAGGTCTCTGGGTACACCATGTGTTCTGAGTCATGGGGGCTATAGTTGCAGTTTCTCTTGGGTTGTAGCATGAAAGGGAGATGGCCCAGAGGCTGCAGAGAAGAGAAGCTGTTCGTAGGGGGAGGAGGAGGTGGAGGGTTATCAACTAGGGCCTTCAGAAAGCATTTCTCCTACCTGTACCTCAGCCATGAGATGTGTCTGCAGAGGCTACACACTTCACCAAGGTGGCCGTTAGAGAAGTACTCCAGGCTGGAGCTGGCGACATTGCCAACATATCTCAGTTTGGCGTCCATCACTACATTAGGGAGGTCAACGAGACCCTGCACGGCAGGAGAGGGGACTTCACTGTCGTCCCCCTAAGCAGAGAGAAGCAGACACATGACTTTTCCAGGGTAGTGGCCTTCCCCATGGCTCAGGTGCTCTGCACTTGACTCTGCGGGCAACACATCTCAATGAGGAGAGGTACCGCAACTGCAAAGGATTCTGTTGTGATAGTGTATTTGTTAGTATGTTAAATATAATCATTTAAATATATGTTATGCTAATGTGTATGTCATCACAGGAAGTGATGTAATATCATGTGATTCATAGAGTCCTAGATACAGCACTGAAACAGGCCCTTCGGCCCACTGAGTCTGTGCTGACCAACAACCACCCATTTATACTAATTTTACATTAATCCCATATTCCCTACCACATCCCCACCATTCCCCTACCACCTACCTACTCTAGGGGCAATTTACAATGGTCAATTTACCTATCAACCTGCAAGTCATTGGCTGTGGGAGGAAACCGGAGCACCCGGCGAAAACCCACGCAGACACAGGGAGAACTTGCAAACTCCACACAGGCAGTACCCAGAACCGAACCCAGGTCACTGGAGCTGTGAGGCTGCGGTGCTAACCACTGCGCCACTGTGCCACCCCAGTTCTCCTGCAGATAGTTAGCACGTGAAAGAACAAAGAACAAAGAACAGTACAGCACAGTAACAGGCCATTCGGCCCTCCAAGCCTGCGCCGATCTTGATGCCTGCCTAAACTACAACCTTCTGCACTTCCGGGGTCCGTATCCCTCTATTCCCATCCTATTCATGTATTTGTCAAGATGCCTCTTAAACGTCTCTATGGTACTTGCTTCCACCACCTCACCCGGCAACAAGTTCCAGGCACTCACCACCCTCTGTGTAAAGAACTTGCCTCACACATCCCCTCTAAACTTTGCCCCTCTCACCTTAAACCTATGTCCCCCAGTAACTGATTCTTCCACCCTGGGAAAAAGCTTCTGACTATCCACTCTGTCCATGCCGCTCATAACTTTGGAAACCTCTATCATGTCGTCCCTCCACCTCCGTCGTTCCAGTGAAAACAATCCGAGTTTATCCAACCTCTCCTCATAGCTAATGCCCTCCAGACCAGGCAACATCCTGGTAAACCTCTTCTGTACCCTCTCCAAAGCCTCCACGTCCTTCTGGTAGTGTGGCGACCAGAATTGCACGCAATATTCTAAGTGTGGCCTAACTAAGGTTCTGTACAGCTGTAGCATGACTTGCCTATTTTTATACTCTATGCCCCGACCGATGAAGGCAAGCATGCCGTATGCCTTCTTGACTACCTTATCCACCTGTGTTGCCACTTTCAGTAACCTGTGGACCTGTACGCCCAGATCTCTCTGCCTGTCAATACTCCTAAGGGTTCTGCCATTTACTGTATACCTCCCACCTGCATTAGACCTTCCAAAATGCATTACCTCACATTTGTCCGAATTAAACTCCATCTGCCATTTCTCCGCCCAAGTCTCCAACTGATCTATATCCTGCTGTATCCTCTGACAATCCTCATCACTGTCTGCAACTCCACCAACCTTTGTGTCATCTGCAAACTTACTAATCAGACCAGCTACATTGTCCTCCAAATCATTTATATATAATACAAACAGCAAAGGTCCCAGCACTGATCCCTGCGGAACACCACTAGTCACATCCCTCCATTCAGAAAAGCACCCTTCCACTGCTACCCTCTGTCTTCTATGACCAAGCTAGTTCTGTATCCATCTTGCCAGCTCCCCTCTGATCCCGTGTGACTTCACCTTTTGTATCAGTCTGCCATGAGGGACCTTGTCAAAGGCTTTACTGAAGTCCATATAGATAACATCCACTGCCCTTCCTTCATCAATCATCTTTGTCATTTCCTCAAAAAACTCAATCAAATTAATGAGACACGACCTCCCCTTCACAAAACCATGCTGCCTCTCGCTAATAAGTCCATTTGTTTCCAAATGGGAGTAAATCCTGCCCCAAAGAATCCTCTCTAATAATTTCCCTACCACTGACATAAGGCTCACCGGCCTATAATTTCCTGGATTATCCTTGCTACCCTTCTTAAACAAAGGAACAACATTGGCTATTCTCCAGTCCTCAGGGACCTCACCTGTAGCCAATGAAGATACAAAGATTTCTGTCAAGGCCTCAGCAATTTCTTCCCTTGCCTCCCTCAGTATTCTGGGGACTTATCTACCTGAATGCTTTGTAAGACCCCCAACACCTCTTCCTTTTTGATAATGAGATGACTGAGACTATCTACATTCCCTTCCCTAGGCTCATCATCCACCAAGTCCTTCTCCTTGGTGAATACTGATGCAAAGTACTCATTTAATACCTCACCCATTTCCTCTGGCTCCACACATAGATTCCGTTCTCTGTCCTTGAGTGGGCCAACCCTTTCCCTGGTTACCCTCTTACTCTTTATATACATATAGAAAGCCTTGAGATTTTGCTTAATCCTGTTTGCCAATGACTTCTCATAACCCCTTTTAGCCCTCCTGACTCCTTGCTTAAGTTCCTTCCTACTGTCTTTATATTCCTCAAGGGATTCATCTGTTCCTAGCCTTCCAGCCCTTACGAATGCTTCCTTTTTCTTTTTGACTAGGCCCACAATATCCCGCGTTATCCAAGGTTCCCAAAACGTGCCATGCTTATCCTTCTTCCTCACAGGAACATGCTGGTCCTGGATTCTAATCAACTGACGTTTGAAAGACTCCCACATGTCAGATGTTGATTTACCCTCAAACAGCCGCCCCCAATCTAAATTCTTCAGTTCCTGCCTAATATTGTTATAATTAGCCTTCCCCTAATTTAGCACCTTCACCCGAGGAATACTCTTATCCTTATCCACAAGTACCTTAAAACTTATGGAATTATGGTCACTATTCCCGAAATGCTCCCCGACTGAAACTTCGACCACCTGGCCGGGCTCATTCCCCAATACCAGGTCCAGTACGGCCCCATCCCTAGTTGGACTATCTACATATTGTTTCAAGAAGCCCTCCTGGATGCTCCTTACAAATTCTGCCCCATCCAAGCCCCTAGCACTAAGTGAGTCCCAGTCAATATAGGGGAAGTTAAAATCACCCACCACTACAACCCTGTTACCTTTACATCTTTCCAAAATCTGTCTACATATCTGCTCCTCTACCTCCCGCTGGCTGTTGGGAGGCCTGTAGTAAACCCCCAACATCGTGACTGCACCCTTCCGATTCCTGAGCTCCACCCATATTGCCTTTGTTGCATGACCCCTCCGAGGTGTCCTCCCACAGTACAGCTGTGATATTCTCCTTAACCAGTAATGCAACTCCCCCACCCCTTTTACATCCCCCTCTATCCCGCCTGAAGCTTCTAAATCCTGGAACATTTAGCTGCCAATCCAGTCCTTCCCTCAACCAAGTCTCTGTAATAGCAACAACATCATAGTTCCAAGTACTAATCCAAGCTCTAAGTTCATCTGCCTTACCTGTTATACTTCTTGCATTGAAACAAATGCACTTCAGACCACCAGTCCTGCTGTTCTCCGCAACATCTCCCTGCCTGCTCTTCCTCTTAGTCTTACTGGCCTTATTTACTAGTTCCCCTTCATTTATTTCACTTGCTGTCCTACTGCTCTGGTTCCCACCCCCCTGCCACACTAGTTTAAACCCTCCCGAGTGACGCTAGCAAACCTCGCAGCCAGGATATTTGTGCCCCTCCAGTTTAGATGCAACCCGTCCTTCTTGTACAGGTCCCATCTGTCCCTGAAGAGATCCCAATGGACCAGATATCTGAAACCTTCCCTTCTACACCAGCTGTTCAGCCACGTGTTTAGCTGCACTATCTTTCTATTTCTAGCCTCACTGGCACGTGGCACAGGGAGTAATCCTGAGATTACAACCCTGGAGGTCCTGTTTTTTAACTTACTACCTAACTCCCTAAACTCCCCCTGCAGGACCTTGTCACTTTTCCTGCCTATGTCATTGGTACCGATGTGTACCACAACCCCTGACTGTTCACCCTCCCCCTTCAGAATGCCCCCTGTCCGTTCAGAGACATCCTTGACCCTGGCACCAGGGAGGCAACATTCACGTCCACAGAAGCGCCTATCTGTGCCCCTGACTATAGAGTCCCCTATAACTATTGCTCTTCTGCACTTTGTCCCTCCCTGCTGAGCAACAGTGCCAGCCGTGGTGCCACTGCTCTGGCTGCTGCTGCTGTTTTCCCCTGATAGGCCATCGCCCCCCAACAGTATCCAAAACGGTATACTTGTTAGAGAGGGGAATAGCCACAGGGGATTCCTGCACTGACTGCCTTCCCCTTCTAGCGGTCACCCATCTATCTGCCTGCACCTTGGGTGTAACCACTTCTCTAAAACTCCTGTCTATGACACTTTCTGCCACCTGCATGCCCCTAAGTGCATCCAGTTGCCGCTCCAACCGATCCATGCGGTCTGTGAGGAGCTGCAACTGGGTACACTTCCTGCAGATGTAGTCGTCCGGAATGCTGGAAGCGTCACGGACTTCCCACATCTCACAGGTGAAGCACTTCACCCCTCTAACTGACATTTCTAGCACTAATTAGTTAATTAATATAAAATAAATAAATACTTATTAAATCCTTACTAAATTGTTATAATTAACTATATGGTCCCTGGTGCTAGATTTCTACTATAAATATTAAATGCTAACTGAAAGCTGAAGCAACAGCAACTCTCCATTAAAGCTCTGTGTTCTAAACCTTTATACCTGCCCTTCAGCTTTGTTTGTAGTTGTCCAGAAAGAGATAATACAATATGGTGGCAGTGGTAGTGAGTCGACAGCATTGATCAGCAGCTGAAAATTACAGTTTAAGCCAGAAGCCCCACCTGAGGTGCTATGACCAGATCACAGGTGTGAGGAGAGATTGAAGGTGATTTGGTGCTGAGCCAGCAAAAGAAAATTATCAGCAGTTTCAGCAGTAGAGATCAGTGTAGCGTTGTGTTTTGGCACAGATCCCTTCCTGCTGTCACCGCACTTAGCCGACCCCGACTCCAGGGCCCCTCCAGCCTACAAGCTCACAAGCCCATGCTGCAGCAACACAGCTCAGGGCGTGGCTCTTGCTCAGCTCTGCAGACATCACAGTTTGCTGCAACTTTTAAAGCAAAGTTTGCTCCTCGGGGGAGAAGGCTTAGGCAATGGCAGCCAGATTTCCAGAGATTTACTGGAAAGCACCTGATATCCCAGGCAAGTTCAAACTGTTTAAGCAGAGGATTGAACTATGTTTCCTGCACTACAAGGTTGTGGATGCAGAGAAGCAGGCGATAAAAATCAGGATCGCCATAGGAAACAGAGGTCTGCGCAGGATCAATACCTCTGGTTTATCTGATGCTGACCAGAAGAATCCACAAAGCTACGGGCAACATTAGAAAGGCAGCTTAGGATTAAAGTTAATTTCAGAGCATAAAGCCTGGAAATCATGCAGTATAGACAAAAAACCAACAAGAGCTTGGACAACTTTGTTAACTGATGCAGAGAGAAAGTAAGAGAATTCTCCTCCTCTGATACTGAACTCTCAACATGAATTATGGAGTTGGTGATTGCCTCCGGAAAGATCTCCTAGAAAAGCCGAAGGGACAGGGAGTGGAGAGTATGCTACAGGACGGACGCAGGTACGAGGAAATTATTGCCGGGAGACAGTGTTTGCAAGCCTTACGGTCCGAAACAATATCCAAGGCACCCAGGCAGAACAAGGTGTGCAGTAACTGTGGGCTCTCCCTCCAACCACATAGATACCCAGAACACAAAGACACATGCAAGGCATGTGGGCGTAGAGGGCATGGGGCCAAACTTTGCAGAAGGCTCAGCAGCAGGAACGCGGGGAGTCACTCTCACCTCACCTCTGGAGTTCAGCTCTTTTGACCATGTTTGGACCAAGGCTGTATTGAGACCAGAAGCTGAGTGGCCCTGGCGGAACCGAAACTTATCGTCAGTGAGCAGGTTATTGCTGAGCTAGTGCCGCTTGATATCACGGTTGACAACCCCTCCCATCACTTTGCTGATGATTGGGAGTAGACTGATGGGGCTGGGTTGAATGTGTCCTGCTTTTTGTGCACTGGACATACCTGGGCAATTTTCCACGTGGCCGGGTAGATGCCAGTGTTGTAGCTGTACTGGCACTGCTTGGCCGCGCCTAGTTCTGGAGCACAGGTCTTCAGTACTATTGCCAGAATGTTGTCAGGGCCCATAGCCTTTGCAGTATCCAGTGCCTTCAGCTGTTTCTTGATATCACATGGAGTGAATCAAATTGGCTGAAGACTGGCATCTGTGATGCTGGGGACTTCAGGAGGAGGGCGAGATGGATCATCAACTCGGCACTTCTGGCTGAAGAAGGATGTAAATACTTCAGCCTTGTCTTCTGCCATCCCAGGCTCCCCCATCATTGAGCATGGGAATATTTGTGGAGCCTCCTCCTCCTGTGTGTTGTTTAATTGTCCACGACCACTCACGACTGGATGTGGCAGGACTGCAGAGCTTAGATCTGATCCGTTGGTTGTGGGATCGCTTAGCTCTGTCTATCGCATGCTGCTTCCGCTGTTTGGCACATGTGTATGGTTGAAGCCACCCTGCACCATGGGAAAGCCCGCTATCCTGGAAAAGCCATGTACACACTCCGCCTGCTTCTCTCTGTTCAGAGAAAAGGCAATGAAGTCCAGTCTCCTGACATACAGAGCCTTTTTCACCTTCCGGATGCAGCAGGGAAAGGTGGAGATGATAACTGTGTTGTCATTTCCAGCCTGGAGGATTCCAGACATAAAGAAATTGAGGGTCATGGTCACCTTCACAGCCACTGACAGCACTGTCCTTGGCCTGCTCTGTTGCTGCATGTCTGGTCCTAAGAGGTGGCTGAGTTCCATGAACAGATGATACACACACTACCCCTGCTTAGGTGGAGGTAAGAAAAGGTGCTCCCGGAAGACCCTAGGTGGGTAAGGCCTCCTGCTGAGACCCCTTCTCCCCCACCTTCTGCGAGTAATTTGTCCTCTTATTTGCTGCCTCTTCTCCTTCTCCATCTCCCTCTCGTGCTGCAGTGCAAAGGGTTCTGCTACTACAGCCCTCATGACTGGGAACAAGTGGTGTGCTTACAGTGCCTGCAGTCACAAGCAGCACTTACTCCATGTGCAACATCACTCCCTGCAGCCTTCAGCAACTGTAACCAACTCCCCCAAACACCCAACACTTCCACAAACTCAAACAGAGCCCCAGTAGAAAGTAATCTGCAACTAACCGGCAAGTTGTTGATGATCCCTTCAAATAGCACCAGTGAGGGGGACCTTGCTGCTACTGAAAGCACGTTCAGCTGTGTGTATTTATCAGAGGGCGGTAACTAGAGCAACAAGGTCCAAAATGGCAGCACTGGGGTCAAATCAGAGTTAGACACTGACTGACATCACCATGTGCTTACTCTGCATACTTCCAGTGCAGGCTCTTAAAAGCTGTACCGGCGCCCTCAGCAATCTGCACAGGAAGTGAGCGTAAGTTGCACGGACACCATTTTGGAACTAAAACAGCACCCGTATCGCTGAAACTACTGGCGTTACGGAGCCCAATTCCATTATCAATCTGTTTTTAGTGATGTTGGTTAAGGGTTAAATATTGGCTAGAACCCTGGGCAGAACAGCCCTACTTTTCTTTGAATTCTGCAATGGAATCTTTTATTTTCAGCTGAGAGGGTAGAAGGTATAACGTCTCATCTGAAAGGCAGCACCTCCAACAGTGCAGCACTCCCTCAGTACTGCACTGAAGTGTCAGCCTGGATTATGCGCTCAATTTTCTGGAGTGAGACTTGAACCCACCGCCTTCTGACTTAGAAGTG
The DNA here is from genome assembly GCF_036365525.1 of Heterodontus francisci. Lineage (NCBI taxonomy): Eukaryota > Metazoa > Chordata > Chondrichthyes > Heterodontiformes > Heterodontidae > Heterodontus > Heterodontus francisci. The sequence continues at coordinate 84,244,841 of NC_090389.1, read as the reverse complement.
AGAGTGGTACCAAAAGAGCCATAGATGATACCCTCTTCTACTTTGTCACCGATCCACGTGGCACAGATATGATGGGCTGAATAACTTCTTCTGTGCTGTAAATTTCTATGATTCTATGGGCTGAATTTTATGGGATCCCTAGGGACAGGAACGTAGTCGGGGGAGGGGCCATAAAATTGCGTGAGAAGGCGGGATGGGGGGGGGCAGGTGCAGCGTCCATCACATTCCCGACGCCTTCCAATTTAGTCCGGGCAGGGAAGGCTGAGGTCAATTAATGAGTTATGATGAAAGGTCACAGACCTGAAACATTAATTCTGTTTCTCTCTCCACAGATGCTACCTGACCTGCTGAGTAATTCCAGCACTTTCTGTTTATATTTCAGATTTCCAGCAACTGCAATATTTTGTTTTTTATTTACCCCCCAAACTTATAGTTCGCTTTGACCCGCAAATTACAAGAAATTAATTCATGACCCACTTGTTATGTTCAATGGGGTTAATATATCTGTACCCATGATTACAGATTGAAAATGGGCACAGACTTAAAATTTACTGGAAAATTAAAATGTTTACTGAAAATAATCACAGATTTGACAGGTTGTGAAAGAAGAAAAGAGATTAATAAAAAAAATATTGCTTTGTTACTCTACTGCCAGAATTTTATAATTTATTATTATTTCATATATCTGAGGTTCTCCCAGCAATGAAAGAAATGGTTCTGGAGCTAGTAACGTTAAACTTTTCTCAACCATCCTTGTTGCCACTTTTGTTATTGTGACGGAAGCCACAACTGCCAAAATGAGACATTAATTTCATCGTATGAAACATTATGTTTGAACTGTTACTGGACTTGAAATAACTTGTTTAAAAAGACCACAACAGTGGCTGAAAACATGGCTGCACATTTGCATTCTAAAAGACAGTTGCGTGAAGAAGGCAATGGGAGTGCCTCCCTGATTCACATAGCCAGATGGATTGTGTCAATAGTTGATGATCAAGAGACATTAAATGTGTAAGAGCCAGTATTCCAGCCTGCCGCCCACTGAGAGTGTCTAGTAAGCTTGAAGGAACCCACAAATCTCTCAAGCAAGGCTGCTCTAAACAAGGCGCTAGTCACACGACTAACCTGCTGGCCAACCTGGAGTTAATTGAATTGTGCTCACAGAACAGTTTTGGAAGAGACTGCAATTTGAAGATAACAGAGAAGGAAGGTCTCTCTCTGTCTCCCTCTCTCTCTCTCTCATGAACTTCCAAGGACCCACGGAAGTCACTCAAACCTCAAGAGAGAAGACTTCTGCAGCTAAACAAGTGAAAGTGTGCACTGGGCCCCAACGAGAACTGCAAGACGGAACTGCAATCAAAAACTGTACATCCAATCTACAAACAGTAAATGAACTCCAGCTCTTGCTTCAAACCTTTCCCTTTCATTCTTTCTCCTTTTCTGTCTCTATTTGCATGTTTGTTTATCACGCATGCATGCTAGCGTGGTTGCATTGCGTATTTCTAGTAGTTTTAGCTGAATTAAAATTTTAAGGTTAATAAACCTATACCTTTCTTGTTTAAATCTAAGAAAACCTGTCTGGTTGATTTATTTGCCATTACAATTAGAGAGCGGTGAACAATGATTCGCTGAGGGGAAGCTAAAAACACGGTGTTTTAAAAATTAAACCCTGTTATGGCCAAACCAGGCAAAGGCTGAGAGGGGAGCCCTAGACCCCTGCCTCACCTGGTCGTAACATTATGTATTCGCCAGTTTGCTAGATATTTTACATAGCTGATTTATCTCAGAGCAATGCAGAGATGACACGAGTTCCAAGTCAACAACAGGTTTAAAACTTTAAAATATCTCAGCACTTACAAGAGCTCTACGCATTGCCTCAACCTTAACTCAGGTCTGTTTATCCCAGAACTTTCATGTATGGTTTCAGTTCTTTAACTCTGAAGCTCCACCCACAGGCTTAAGCAATTAAGCACAGTGAACATTGGTCAGTGAACAGACTAACACAATCAAACACAGATCAATTAAACCATTGAACACTACAGTTAGTTTACTATATTGACAGGTCATATCATGCTATGAAGCTTCTTTTAAAAGCACAATATCCAATTATATTCTGTGCCCTTTCTCCAGTAATTTTCCATTATGTGAAGCGTCAACTGCAGTCAATCTTCCAGAAAAAGATGTTTGTATTTTGCTGGAATGCTGTGCTTCATCTTATCAAAGTTGTACCATCTTCTCAAGGCCTAGTGTTCATAAATTCAAAACACCAGTGCTGCTCACTTGCCTGTAATATCTTTCTTGTTTAGCCTGCAAGCATTTGTTTTCATCTCTGGGTTTGGTAAGTACAACAGCTTTATTTTAGAAAGATGGCAATTTGCACAAGAGATTTTGTTTTCAGTCCAGTTCATTTTGTTGCAGGGTGTTATGACCAGATGAGAAAGGTGTCTAGGGGTCCCTTTCAGCCTTCACCTGGTCTTACCATAAGGGATTAATTTTAAACACATCATGTTTTTAGCTACCCCTCGGTGAATCCTTGTTCACTGCTTTCCAATTATAAGGCAAAGAAACCAGCACAAACAGGCTTTCTTAGGTTTAAAGAAGAAAGGTTAAAACTTATTAGACTTGAACTTAAGTCTAATTCGGTTGATGCCTACGGATACACGATGCGCCCATGCTAGCATGCATACGCGATACACATATGCACATGGAGACAGAAGAAAAATAAAGTGGAAACATTTGAGGCAATATCTGAAGGGCTGTTGTTACGGTTCTTTGAGCTCACTGTGGAGTCATTGATTGTAGGTAGATCTTGCTTTTCACTGGGGCCCGGTAGTCTTCGTAAACCTTGTTCACTGTAGGAGACTTTTCTCTCTTGGGGTTTATGTGTTTTCAGTGGATTCAGTGGCTTGTGAGAAAGAGATGGGAGCAGACAGGAGAGATCATCTCAGTCCAGCAGCAAACAGTCTTTCTCAGTTCAAACTACGGGAAGCGAGGGAAGAGACTGCTGCGCCTTTGGCGATGATCTTTGCGTCTTCACTGTCCACTGGAGTAGTACCGGATGATTGGAGGGTGGCAAATGTTGTTCCCTTGTTCAAGAAAGGGAATAGGGATAACCCTGGGAATTATAGACCAGTCAGTCTTACATCGGTAGTGGGCAGATTATTGGAGAGGATTCTGAGAGACAGGATTTATGATTATTTGGAAAAGCATGGTTTGGTTAGAGACAGTCAGCATGGCTTTGTGAGGGGCAGGTCATGCCTCACAAGCCTTATTGAATTCTTTGAAGATGTGAAAAAACACATTGATGAAGGAAGAGCAGTGGATGTGGGGTATATGGATTTTAGCAAGGCGTTTGATAAGGTTCCCCATGGTAGGCTCATTCAGAAAGTAAGGAGGCATGGGATACAGGGAAAGTTGGCTGTCTGGATACAGAATTGGCTGGCCCATAGAAGACAGAGGGTGGTAGTAGATGGAAAGTATTCAGCATGGAGCTCGGTGACCAGTGGTGTTCCGCAGGGATCTGTTCTGGGACCTCTGCTCTTTGTGAGTTTTATAAATGACTTGGATGAGGAAGTGGAAGGCTGGGTTAGCAAGTTTGCCGATGACACGAAGGTTGCTGGAGTTGTGGATAGTGTGGAAGGCTGTTGTAGGTTGCAACGGGACATTGACAGGATGCAGAGCTGGGCTGAGAAGTGGCAGATGGAGTTCAACCTGGAAAAGTGTGAAGTGATTCATTTTGGAAGGACGAATTTGAATGCGGAATACAGGCTTAAAGACAGGATTCTTGGTAGTGTGGAGGAACAGAGGGATCTTGGGGTCCATGTCCATAGATCGCTCAAAGTTGCCACCCAAGTTGATAGGGTTGTTAAGAAGGCGTATGGTGTGTTGGCTTTCATTAACAGGGGGATTGAGTTTAAGAGCAGCGAGGTTATGCTGCAGCTCTATAAGGCCCTGGTTCGACCACACTTGGAATATTGTGTTCAGTTCTGGTCGCCTCATTATAGGAAGGATGTGGAAGCTTTAGAGAGGGTGCAGAGGAGATTTACCAGGATGCTGTCTGGACTGGAGGGCATGTCCTATGAAGAAAGATTGAGGGAGCTAGGGCTTTTCTCATTGGAGCGAAGAAGGATGAGAGGTGACTTGATAGAGGGGTACAAGATGATGAGAGGCATAGATAGAGTGGATAGTCAGAGACTTTTTCCCAGGGTGGAAAGGGCTATCACCAGGGGGCATAATTTTAGGGTGATTGGAGGAAGGTTTCGGGGAGATGTCAGAGGTAGGTTCTTTACACAGAGAGTGGTGGGTGCGTGGAATGCACTGCCAGCGGTGGTAGTAGAAGCAGATATATTAGGGACATTTAAGCGACTCTTGGATAGGTACATGGCTGATAGTAGAATGAAGGGTAGGTAGTTACTTAGATCTTAGAGTAGGTTAAAGGTTCGGCACAACATCGTGGGCCGAAGGGCCTGTACTGTTCTGTACTGTTCTATGTTCTAAACTGTTTGTACAATTCAGAAAAACCAGGTTGCCAAGCAGGCCAGCTGGTCTGACCACATCTGTTTGTGGATTCGGCTATCCCAGCAGTCATCCTGAAATTTGAGCTCCCTAACCTTCAAAGTCCACTGCGGGCTAAATTGGATAAGGGAAGTAAACTCTCTTGTCCCTATTGGTATGCAAATGTCCTCCATCCAAGTCTGGCAGCCCTCGTAACAGGCCTTCTCTTCTTCCCAGCAACAATTTGAAATTTAATATCCATATGGTGAAATTAATATGCCTCATTCTTGGCAGGTGGGGGGCCCAGCATGACACAGGGCATGATGGGGACTATGGCCAATATGGCCAAGCTTTTTGCGGTTAATTTGTTTTGAAACGGGTTTTGTTTTATTGCCCTACAGCTTTGACCACATTGTCAGAGATGCACTTACTAACATCCTGAGATTCTTTTCTAATAGTACAAAAGCAAAGGAGAAACCATTCGTTAAACTGTGTTGGAATACTGTTCCCAGTTTTGGACTGTGCTTTAGCAAGGATTCCTCGGAACATAAGAACATTAGGAATGAGAGTAAGCCATTCAGCTCCTTGAGCCACTGAATTCGATCATAGCTGATCTGCACAACTTCATTTTCCTGCCTTTTCTCCATATCCTTTGATGCCCTTTAACTTGCAAAACTCTACTGATCCTAATCTTAAAAGTTTCAAAGGAATCAAGGGAAAAAATCACTAGGTGATGGCAGGGATGAGGAATTTTCGTAATAAGGTGGGACTAGAGAAACTAGGGGCTGGATTTTAAGCGCCCACCTTCGCTCCCGTCACAAACTTGAAAAATGGCGGCTCGCACAGGCGGGCCACACGCCAAAGAGCCGCCATGATCTCCCGTGCAGCAGCTCATTCAAGTAGCCGGGGAGTCCTGCCCCCTCCAATCACGTGGAGGGGGCGGGCTGTCCGTCCCTGGCAATGACATCAGCTGCCCGTGCGCTGGCGCTGGCGCCATTTTTAAAGGGGCAGCCAGAACAGCCGGCAAATTTGAATTTTTAAAGTGAAACCCCACCGCCCCCCACAAAATTTACAAAATAAATTGTAATGCCCCTTTCCAACCCTCCAATAAAAATTACAGTAACTAGTTGCCCTTCACCTCCAAAACACGTACCTTTTAAATCTGACCTTTCCCCCCACCCCAGACTGCAGAAAGTTTAAAGTTCACCCCTTCCCACCATCCCCTGCACTCAGAACGTTTATTTGACCTCGTTCCCCCACCCCCACAACCCCGCTCTGGAAATCTTACCTCCTCCCCCCCTCCCCGCCAGTGCCATGCCGGATTTCCCCAGATGGGGAATTGAAGGCACGGGAGTTCCGGCCGCCACACTGAGGATCGCAGCAGGCCCGGAAGATTTAAATTTATTCACGTCATTGATTTAAATATTGAAATGGAGGTCCCGTTTCTCAGTGGCGGTGGGGGAGAGGGCACCGCCATGGAGCCTCGCTGCCGCCAGGTGGATCAGGGCAGGCCGTCCCGGCATTGACCTCCGTGATGGGCCTCTGCCGGAAGGACTTTCCAGCACCTCCCACACCCCTGCCATGGAGCCCGACGTTGTGGGTTTGGTAAAACCCTACCTAGGTTTCTTTTTATTGGAACACTGAAGATTAAGAGATCTGTTATCAAAATGGCGAGGGTCTAGATCGGGTCCATTGATCAAAGTCAGGTAACGAGGGCATAAATTCGTCGCCAAAGGGAAGATATGTTTACACAGATGGTTGTTAGAAAACTGAACATCCTGCCAGAAACAGTGATGAAAGCAGAATCAATAATAATGATTCCTGACAACGCTGGCCGACACTGATGTCATCAGGCTGCGCCGCGGTGCACACATACGCAGACGGTCTCCTGCTCTCTGCGCATGCGCTGCGTTCCGGCTTGCCAGGACTGGTTAGCGCATGCGCCGATGACGTCATCGCGTGACGTGTGCATCTTCGGGCAATGCGCCTGGTCGGCCTCTGCACATGCGCTTTATGCAACGCCAACGGGTATTCACGCATGCGTCAAGCTTCGGCGCAAGTTTCTGAAAGGAGGAGAGGTTTCGTCGGGCATTTACTCACATTTTATCGCAATTATTTAGTCGTTTTGGAGATTTCAGTCTGCTTCATTTTTATCAGAAAGAGGAGATTGCTCCAAGGTAAGTTGCTCTGAAAACATTTCCATTGTCTGGGGCACTGCATGTGCTCCAGTCCACTGCACTGCACTAAAATCCTTTCCATTGTCTGGGGCTGTGTGCAGGCAGTACATGTGCTCCAGTCCCTGTTGTGAGTTGCTCTGTTCCTGTACCCATCAGAGCAGTGCACGTGGACACACAGTCACCTGTTCCTGCACCCATCAGAGCAGTGCACATGGACACACAGACACCTGTTCCTGCACCCATCAGAGCAGTGCACATGGACATACAGCCACCTGTTCCTGCACCCATCAGAGCAGTGCACATGGACACACAGCCACCTGTTCCTGTACCCATCAGAGCAGTGCACGTGGACACACAGCCACCTGTTCCTGCACCCATCAGAGCAGTGCACATGGAGACACAGTCACCTGTTCCTGCACCCATCCGAGCAGTGCACATGGACACACAGCCACCTGTTCCTGCACCCATCAGAGCAGTGCACATGGACACACAGACACCTGTTCCTGCACCCATCAGAGCAGTGCACATGGACACACAGACACCTGTTCCTGCACCCATCCGAGCAGTGCACATGGACACACAGACACCTGTTCCTGCACCCATCAGAGCAGTGCACATGGACACACAGCCACCTGTTCCTGTACCCATCAGAGCAGTGCACATGGACACACAGCCACCTGCTCCTACACCCATCAGAGCAGTGCACATGGGCACACAGCCACCTGCTCCTGTACCCATCAGAGCAGTGCACATGGACACACAGCCACCTGCTCCTGTACCCATCAGAGCAGTGCACGTGGACATACAGCCACCTGCTCCTGCACCCATCAGAGCAGTGCACGTGGACATACAGCCACCTGCTCCTGTACCCATCAGAGCAGTGCACATGGACACACAGTCACCTGCTCCTGCACCCATTAGAGCAGTGCACATGGACACACAGCCACCTGTTTCCCCATCCGCCCTTGAAACAACCATGCAGAGCCTTGAGAGACTCCGCAATTGCCAGCTGCTTCCTGTCAAGCAGAGAGGGCGTCCAAAGCGGTCAAGCACTTGGGGGACATTCAGAAAGAAGAGACTGAGCACTGAAAGAAACAAGCATGCCGTGTCCAGTGGTAACACAAATGTGAATGCTCTTGCTGCGTACACAACTGGTGAGGTGGGAGTGCAGCCACACCATTCTCCATCCTCAATGTTGCTTTAAGGCAAAGGTAGATAAGAGCGAAAGAAATGGAAGGTGATGCTGATAGTAGTAGGCAGGATTAAATGGGAGCGGATGGGAAGGCGCAGGAGTACCATAAACACTAGCAGGGAACAGATGGGCTAAATGGCCTGCTTTATGTTCATAGTCCAAAAGAAATGTGCTTCTTTTTACAACCGGCCGGTGCGTCTTTTGTCGTTGCAAGTTTATGATGCATGCGCAGAAAAACGCACTCCTCCTCCCTCCCGCTGCTGTCTCCGGCCGCTCCGCTTCCCTCCGTCACCGGCCCGTTCGCTCGCCCACGTGCCGGTCGCTCCGCTCTGCCCCCTCCCCGGCCCGTTCCGCTCCCCTGCCCCCCGCCCCCCGCCCCGCTCCCCAGTCCTGGCTTCCTCGTTCGCTCTCTCACTCCACCATCGTGTGCTGCCATGTGTTTGTTAGGATGCCTCCGTGTGATTATTTGAGCAGCGTCATCTTTAGTCCTGGCAGCTGCCTAAAGTCGCAGACTGTGACATTTTCGTAGCACATGTTGCATTTGCCCATGTGCCACAGCAGCGCCACCTAGCGGTAGCGTTGTCAGCAAATGCAACCAACTTTTAAAAGGGGAGTGGATGTATATTTGAATAACAAAAAAAACTAAAATGTTGTTGGGAATGGGATTTTGCAGCTAGCTTGCTCAGAGAGCTGGCACAGTAGTGATGGGCCGAATAGCCTTCTGTGCTGTAAAATTCTTTGATTCAAACTCTCCCTGTGGTAATTTGTTCCATCCATTCTGCAGTAATGATGGACAAATTATTTTTTAATCCAAGTACAGTATGTTACCTGTACCGGTGTTAAAAAATTAATTTCCTTTCTGTCTGCCACTTTGCCGAACTGATCTAAACCCTTTCTGCAAATCTTTTATTGTCTGCCTCTGCTGCTGTGTCTTACTTTAATGCCATCAGCACCTCAAGGCTTTTGCTTTTGGTCGGGGCCCGGTTATTTGATGCGTTTTTAGACGAGATTTCTCCCCATGGAAATTCTGCTCTTTTTTATTTGCACTGCAGATGGTTTCTGTAAAGATTAATTAGCGGATTTTAAATCTAACATGTTCCATATTTGAAACAATGACTCCAGAAGCATCCCATTAGTCTTTACATTTGCTTTCTTTTTTGCATGCTATTCATTTCAACAGACGTTGCTTACGGTTGCATTGTTCAAAATGAAGCAAGTATGGCAAGTGCAGTGGAAGATTTATAGACCAAGTCTTTCCTTTCTTAACCATTGTGCTCAATGAGGGCCAAGGAGAATTATAAAAAGAATGAGTGGGGAGCTGGGGGTTGGGGTAGGGAGAAGACATTAGGAGGAAGGGCGAGAAAAAGATTTACGGTGGGGCACATTTCCTCTGCTCAGTAGCGTAGTCGTGAGTCCCTGTGTGACAATATCGAGAGGCTCCAGCTCTTTTTAAACACTCATTATGGGACGCGCAACGGTAACCTGTACCGACGCCCACGCAGATACTGAGTTCTTAATTGACACCTCTATTTTTAAAACCAAACAGATTTCTGCAGCTTCTCTTGGCAGCCTTGGGACTTACTGGCGTCCAATTAGTGCGACGCAGTTTTGCTAGAAGTTGCTCGTTATCCTCTGCTACAGGATAATATTTACAGGGTGCAGCTCAGTGTCGAGTACTTTTGATACACATCTTATTAAGGCCTGGTTTAACTCCTGAGGGCTGTAGGGCTTCACTGTGCAGTATACAGAAGGTCACTGTCCTTCACCACGCACTACCAAGCACTGACATTTCAATACATGTGTTCTGTGCTTAAGCCAAGATGAACTGATTGTCATCCACACAGGACTCGATGATCAAAAGTTTCTCTGCAGTCATACGCCAAGTTGTTCAGTGTTAATAGAAACAACAGCTTGCAATAAAGCAGCTTCAACGTATGTAGGCACTTCACAGGAATCTAATCAGCCAAAAATTAGATGTGATCAGATGTTTATGGAGAGCCCAGAACTTCTAGATGAAGATTGGTACGAGCTGGTGCACAGGTATAAAGGTCATCACGCATATCTGAAGTAACGTAGTTAGAAAAATATTAAAGTATGAGAATGTAATGCAGAGTTATAACATAGATACAGTTTGAGCAAGGTGACCTCGATGACTGCAACGTGTAATCTTCATCAGCAAAGTATTATCTATTACGCACTTGTAAGTGTTTTGCTCCTGCATTTAGAACATTCATTCCAGGTACATAATACGGAAGTATCTGTCTATTCTTACACTTCCAGCAAAGTTACGATGGCAGAGAGGGAGCTGTTCCAAGGCAATTCCCTAGGAGGGCTCTCTGAACTACCCCTTTAAGAGCAAACTCAAAGACATAGAACCCTCGCATTGTGGATCTTGGAAGTTGTATAGTAATGTTGGGCTTTCTTGCTGACGAGCCAAAGGATCTGCAGATGGTCGGTGAAACGCAATCAGCAATTAATGATGCAGTGCCATGTTTCCATGGGTTTTGCCAGGCCGCTCCTTCACTGCACCCCTTAAAGCACTATAGCGATTCATAGCACTGGAATGTTTGCATCAGGACTGAAGGTAGCAGAATGAACTGGCAGAGAGAACCTACTCAACACCCATTCCCAGTTCCCCACCTCGACAGGCTAGTGTGGAGGCATTAACGCCAGCATGGATTTACTTTTTTTAAAATTTGTTCGTGGGATGTAGGCATCGCTGGCTGCTTGCTAGGCCATTTCAGTGGCCTGAATGACATGTTGCTGAATTGTAATATAAACCTGGGACATGCAGAATCTTAGAATCATAGAATGGACACTGCACAGAAGGAGGTCATTCAGCCTGTTGGGTCTGTGCCGGCTCTCTGCAGGGACAACTTACCTAGTCCCCCACCCCCACCTTTTCCCCATAACCCTGCACGATTTTACTCTTCAGATTTTCAATAACCTTTTGAAAGCCACAATTGAATCTGCCTCCACCACACTCTCAGGCAGTGCATTCCAGATCCTAACCACTCACTGCATAAAAAGGTTTTCTCTCATGTCACCTTTGGCTCTTTTGCCATTCACCTTAAATCGGTGTCCTCTGGTTCTGGACCCTTCTGCTAATGGGAACAGCTTCTCTCTATCTACTCTGTTCAAACCCCTCATAATTTTGAACACCTCTTTCAAATCTCCTCTCAACCTTCTCTTTAAGGAAAAAAGCCCCAACTACTCTAATCTATCCACGTAACTGAAGTCCCTCATTCCTGGAACCGTTCTCATAAATCCTCTCCGCACCCATACAAACATACGAACATATGAATTAGGAGCAGGAGTAGGCCACTCGACCGCTCGAGCCTGCTTCACCATTCAATAAGTTCATGGCCCATATGTGCCATTTTCCAGCAACCTGCTACATAAAAACCAAAAGTGTTTTCAGAGCCTCTATTTGTCCTATTGACTCTGTGTTCTTCAGTCTACCTTCTCTCAGTCGCTCTGTCTATCTCTGTCTCATTCCCCATCTCTGTCTCTGGGGTAGAGTTCAACGTCTGGGCACCTCGTTGAAAGATGGCACCTCTGACAGTGCAGCACTCCCTCAGCACTGCACTGAAGTGTCAGCCTCGATTATGTGTTCAAGTCTCTGGAACATAAGAACATAGAAATTGGAGCAAGTATAGGCCATTTCAAGCCGACTCCATCATTCACTAAGTCCATGACTTATCTTCTACTTCAACTCCAAGTTCCGCCCTTTAAAAAAAGGAAGACTTGCATTTATTGTACAGCCTTTCACAACCACCAAATGTCTCAAAGAGCTTTAGAGCCAATGAAGTACTTTTGTGCTGTAGTTACTGTTGCAATGTAGGATATACAGCAAACACCCACAAACAGAAATGTGATAACAACCAGATAATCTGATTTTGGTTGAGGGATCAATATTTCCCAGGACACCAGGAATAACTCCCCTGCTCTTCTTTGAAGAAGTGCCATGTGATCTTTTACAAACACGCAAAGCAAGCAGAGGGGTCCTCAGTTTGTCACATCTGAAAAGCAGCAGTTCCGATAGTGCAGCACTCCCTCAGTACTGCACTGGCATGTCAGCCTTGATTTGTGTGCACAGGTCTTGGAGTGGGGCTTGAACTCAGACCTTTGTAATTCAGAGGCGAGAGTGCTACCAACTGAACCTCAACTGACAACTCAGGTCCCCATGTTGGTTGATTTTCTTAGTATCCAAAAATCTATCAATCTCTCTTCTGAACCCATGACATTCTGACTCAGAGATGAAAATACCATTAACCATTAGTGGCCTATTAACTATTGGCTGTAGAGCGTTTTGAGACATCCTGACATCGTGAAAAGTGCTATCAAAATGTAAGTCTTTCTTTCTTTAATGATGGTGCAGCTGGGAGAACAGGCAGCAATTTTGATTGCTTCTACCCGTAATTCTTGTTTTTCTGCTTAGCTTCTCATTTTCCCCATCTCGCACAGCAAGAATACTTAGGCTGGGCACATTCACACATAGAATTATTTTGTTTCCATTTCAAAGCAATTTAATCAGCAATTTCAGATTGCATTCCTCTCTGTTGTGTGGTTTTCAGTCAGCAGTTTTATATGCCTATCCCTCTGGGTTATTTTAAGTTAAAAATCAGCTTGTGCATGTTTCCAAATGATCCGGTATACTGTTGCAGTAGCAAAAACATGCCTTCATTGTCTGCTGAGTGGCATTATATCAGTTCAACAGCCTCTGACTTATTCATTCTGCTACATCAGGCACACTGCTGGTTGACGGGGTTTCGCTTGGAATCCAGGACATTGTCTTGAAAGCAGCAGGTAGCCTCAAGATGTGCTGAAGCAAATTTTGATGTCTCAGTGATATTATATCACGCATGATCATGTCATCTCTGCGAATCATTTCTCATGTTTTATGGAGGTGACATGCTGTCATATTCTTATGACTTGAACTATTTATTTATGAATTCTGTCTCTCCCTCACTCAAACTTTTTGTTGGTCTGCGTCCTTCCCTCTCACACACACTGGCTCTCACCTTCAATCTCTCTCACTCGATCTCTCTGTCTCCCTTTTCAAGCATTTGCTTAGTCTTTCTCTCGCTCCATCCGTTTCTAGCTCAGTGTCTGTCTTTTTCTCTCTCTGTCTCTCTTTCTGGTTCAGTCTCTCCCTCCACCCCCCACCCCCCCCCCCCCCCACATTTTGTCTTTTGCTCCTTTCTTCTCCATCTATTTCTCTCACTTCCTATAGGAACAGGAGGAGGCCATTCAGCCCCTCAAACCTGTCCCGCAATTCAATGCGATCATAATTGATTTGCGACCTAACTCCATATATCCACCTTTGTTCCATATCCCTTAATACATTTGGTTAACGAAAATCTATCAATCGCAGATTTAAAATTAACAATTGATCCAGCATCAATTGCCATTTGTGGAAGAGAGTTCCAAACCTGTACCACCCTTTGCGTGAAATGATTCCTCATTTCCCACCTTCCATCAGTCTCTATCTCCCCTTCTCTCACTTGTACCTTCTCTCTCGCTCACTGTTGCTCTTTCCCTGTTTAATATCTCCCTCTCTGGCCTTGGTTTTCCGCTTGGTGAGATTGGCGGTGTTTGGTTGGTGAGTGGGCTCCTCTGACTGTCCAACTGCAGTTCCTGGCAAATTGAGATCTTTCAGGCAAGATACAAGTGGCACTGCCACCTTGTACTGGGAGATCACCATGATGGGGTAGTGTCAACTTTAGGCTGAATATGGCCCTGTGAAGTACCTTGCAACGCTTTGCGACATTACCCATAAATGCTATATGAATACAAGTTATTGTACTTCCTACAGTCCAATATGTAGTTACACAGATTATTCCTCTTCCCTGCACCGCACCGAAGACAAGACTCATCACGCCCTCCCTTCTCTAACTCATTCTTTCCCATAAACTCAAACTATGCAACTCAACAACAACAACTTGCATTTCTATAATGCCTTTAACATGGCAAGACGCCCAGGCACTTCAATGGAGCGCAATCAGGCAAAGAAATGACAACAAACCGAAGGAGACATTAGCTCAAGTGACCAAAAATTGGTCAAAGAGGTAGGTTTTAAAGAGTGCCTTAAAGGAGGAGGGGGAGGGAGAGAGGTGTGGACAGGGAATTCCAGAGTGAAGGAAGTCGAGGATGTGTGAGAGGCCAGAATTGGAGGAACACAGAGTTCTTCGAGAGTTGTAGGGCTTGAGGAGGTTACAGAGATAGTGAGGGGCGGGGCAATGGAGGAACTTGAATATAAGAATAAGAATTTTAACTTTGAGGTGCCATTGAACTGGGACCCAATATAGGTCAGCAAATACAGGGTGATAGGTGAACGGGACTTGTGCCCATTAAAAAAAGGCTTCCCCGACGGCCAAGTTAACCCAATGCTGCTGTGTTCTATTTTTATATCACAAGTCCTGCAGCGAGAAGGAAATGCATAATCCCATCAATCTTAGGTCAGTCTCAACTAGCCTTGGTTGAATTAAAAGCAGGAATGCCAGTAAATAAATGACTGCTATAAAAGAAAAACTGTGGAAGGAAAACTTATTAGCTAATAATTAAATATTGAGATGTAATGCGGTGTTGGTTTGACTTGGACCGTGTTACAGATACTCTATATCTGCAAAGTCCCATCACTTTGCCTGTTTTTGAATTTCTTTTCCCCCGTTGGCTTGTTTACCGAACATTTGTTGCCCGATAAAGTTTCTCCCATTTATTTTGGTCATGGAAGCTAGTGAGTTCAAGGGAGGGAACACCGATATCCTGGAGCATATCAACATTACAAAGGAGGAGGTGTTGAAGGTTTTGAAGCGCATTAAGGTGGATAAATCCCCAGGGCCTGACCAGGTGTATCCTAGGATGCTATGGGAAGCAAGGGAGGAGATCGCTGGGGCCCTGGCAGAGAATTTTGTATCATCGTTAGCCACGGGTGAGGTACCCCCGGAAGGATGGAGGATAGCTAATGTTGTGCCTTTATTTAAGAAGGGCAGCAGGGATAAGCCAGGGAACTACAGGCCAGTGAGCCTTACATCAGTGGTGGGAAAGTTATTGGAAGGGATTCTGAGAGACAGGATTTATATGCATTTGGAAAGGCAAGGTCTGATTAGGGACAGTCAGCATGGCTTTGTGCATGGGAAATCATGTCTCACGAACTTGATTGACTTTTTTGAGGAGGTGACCAAGAGGATTGACGAGGGCAGGGCGGTGGACATTGTCTACATGGACGTTAGCAAGGCCTTTGACAAGGTCCCACATGGTAGGCTGGTCCAGAAGGTTCGAACACATGGGATCCAGGGTGAGCTAGCAAATTGGATACAAAATTGGCTTGGTGATAGGAGGCAGAAGGTGGTAGTGGAGGGTTGTTTTTCAGATTGGAGGCCAGTGACCAGTGGTGTGCCGCAGGGATCGGTGCTAGACCCTCTATTGTTTGTCATATATATTAATGACTTGGATGTGAATGTCGGGAGCATGATTAGTAAGTTTGCAGATGACACCAAAATTGGTGGTAGAGTGGACAGTGAAGAAGGTTGTCTAAGGTTACAACAGGATATACATCAACTGGGAAAGTGGGCAAGGGATTGGCAAATGGAATTTAATGCAGACAAGTGCGAAGTGATGTATTTTGGGAAGTTAAACCAGGGCAGGACATATACAGTGAATGGCAGGGCCCTGGGGAGTGTTGTTGAGCAGAGAGACCTTGGGGTGCAAGTACATAGTTCCCTGAAAGTGGCAACACAAGTAGACAGAGTGGTGAAGAAGGCATATGGCATACTTGCCTTCATCGGCCGAGGCATTGCGTACAAGAGTTGGGACTTCATGTTACAGTTGTACATAACGTTGGTTCAGCCATATTTGGAGTACTGTGTGCAGTTCTGGTCGCCGCACTACAGGAAAGATGTGATTAAGCTAGAGAGGGTGCAGAAAAGATCCACAAGGATGTTGCCTGGTTTGGAGGGCTTGAGTTATAAAGAGAAGATTGTATAGGCTGGTTCTGTTTTCCCTGGAGCGAAGGAGGCTGAGAGGGGACATGATAGAGGTATATAAAATTATGACAGGCATAGATAGGGTAGATAGCCAGAGTCTGTTTCCCATGGGAGGGGTGATTAAAACTAGAGGGCATAGATTTAAGGTGAGAGGGAGGAGGTTTAAAGGGGATCAAAGGTAAATTTTTCACACAAAGAATAGTGGGTATCTGGAATGAGCTGCCTGAGGAGGTGGTGGAGGCAGGAAGAGTCGCGACATTTAAGAGCCATCTGGACAGGTACTTGAATGAACAAGGCATAGAGGGATATGGAATTAATTGCAGGC
This sequence comes from Heterodontus francisci, assembly GCF_036365525.1. Taxonomy (NCBI): domain Eukaryota; kingdom Metazoa; phylum Chordata; class Chondrichthyes; order Heterodontiformes; family Heterodontidae; genus Heterodontus; species Heterodontus francisci. Next base: position 84,228,665 of record NC_090389.1, on the reverse strand, counting down.
AGGTAGGATTAGTATAGATAGGCATTATGGTCAGCATGGACGCGATGGGCCGAAGGGCCTGTTTCTATGCTGTACGACTCTATGACTCGATGACTCTATTTTCTGGGGTGACTTTCTGCACAGGGCCAGCAGGGGAATATAAAACCTCGAGTCATCCTTTTCTGTCTGCTCGTTCCCTCTGCCACAGCCTTCACCGGAGAGTGGAAAATGGGAGGCTGGCCAGGAGAGCACTGGAGTAGTTGAGTGTGGAGGTGACAAAAGCACAGATGAGCGTTTTGGCAGCAGCTGAGAGGAGGCATGGGAGGCGACATTCCAGCAGTGTTGGCACTGTTTGAGCAGGGAGACAGAAACACAGCTTTGCGACAAGCATCCTGAGCGCAAAACTGGTGCACCCCTGAAAGTTAGCCCCCCTGTCTAAAGCAGATGAACATTTTCCACCAACAGCTGCATGGAGGCTGCTTTCAGTCACTCAACAGCATTGTCAGTGGTTGGTATAACCAGGGCTCACACTACTAGACTGGGAAATGTCCCTAGCACTTGGTACAGTATAAATGGGGGATTGCTCCTCTCATTATAGCCAGTCTTCAGCAAAGAGAGGAGGTTTCAGTTCACTTTATAGTGAAGTATTTGCATTCAAGCTTTTTTAGCTGTAGAAGTGGAGCCTTTCTCCTCCCTCATAATTTAGTGGCTGTTAAATTGAACGCGAGCCAAAACGAATAGTTCCTTTTGACCCTAGCAATATGCCTGGGCAACTTTGTTATGGTAATGTCTATTTCAGTTATTGCAAAATATAGTTTCTGTTAGTCTTGTTTGCAGTATAAACATGGTATAACATTAATCCCAAATGTTGAATTGTGAGAAACTGAAAGGCTAGTGTTCATATATCAAACTTCTTGTCTTATGTCTCTCAAAAATGTCTCTTTACATGCATTCTTTTGAAATGCAGTGACTATTATTACTAGAAAAGATCGGATGTCCACCAAAGCTACTAAGTATCATCACCTCATTCCATGACAATATGAAAGGCACAATTCAACATGGTGGCTCCTCATCAGAGCCCTTTCCTATCCTGAGTGGTGTGAAACAGGGCTGTGTTCTCGCACCCACACTTTTTGGGATTTTCTTCTCCCTGCTGCTTTCACATGCGTTCAAATCCTCTGAAGAAGGAATTTTCCTCCACACAAGATCAGGGGGCAGGTTGTTCAACCTTGCCCGTCTAAGAGCGAAGTCCAAAGTACGGAAAGTCCTCATCAGAGAACTCCTCTTTGCTGACGATGCTGCTTTAACATCTCACACTGAAGAATGCCTGCAGAGTCTCATCGACAGGTTTGCGTCTGCCTGCAATGAATTTGGCCTAACCATCAGCCTCAAGAAAACGAACATCATGGGGCAGGATGTCAGAAATGCTCCATCCATCAATATTGGCGACCACGCTCTGGAAGTGGTTCAAGAGTTCACCTACCTAGGCTCAACTATCACCAGTAACCTGTCTCTAGATGCAGAAATCAACAAGCGCATGGGTAAGGCTTCCACTGCTATGTTCAGACTGGCCAAGAGAGTGTGGGAAAATGGCGCACTGACACGGAACACAAAAGTCCGAGTGTATCAGGCCTGTGTCCTCAGTACCTTGCTCTACGGCAGCGAGGCCTGGACAACGTATGCCAGCCAAGAGCGACGTCTCAATTCATTCCATCTTCGCTGCCTTCGGAGAATACTTGGCATCAGGTGGCAGGACTATATCTCCAACACAGAAGTCCTTGAAGCGGCCAACATCCCCAGCTTATACACACTACTGAGTCAGCGGCGCTTGAGATGGCTTGGCCATGTGAGCCGCATGGAAGATGGCAGGATCCCCAAAGACACATTGTACAGCGAGCTCGCCACTGGTATCAGACCCACCGGCCGTCCATGTCTCCGTTATAAAGACGTCTGCAAACGCGACATGAAATCGTGTGACATTGATCACAAGTCGTGGGAGTCAGTTGCCAGCATTCGCCAGAGCTGGCGGGCAGCCATAAAGACAGGGCTAAATTGTGGCGAGTCGAAGAGACTTAGTAGTTGGCAGGAAAAAAGACAGAGGCGCAAGGGGAGAGCCAACTGTGCAACAGCCCCAACAAACAAATTTCTCTGCAGCACCTGTGGAAGAGCCTGTCACTCCAGAATTGGCCTTTATAGCCACTCCAGGCGCTGCTTCACAAACCACTGACCACCTCCAGGCGCGTCTCCATTGTCTCTCGAGATAAGGAGGCCCAAAAGAAAGAACATTATTAGGTGCACAGATGTGGCAGCCATTTTACACAGAATTACATAAGACTCTACAGCACAGAAATAGGCCATTCAGCCCATCTGGTCCATGCCAGTGTTTATGAGCCTCCTTCCGCCCCTCTTCGTCCAACTCTATCAGAATAACCTTCCATTCCGGATTCCACATTCTGCACGGAGTGTCCGTGAGCACCTCATTTGACTCCGGTTCTCGTGAACAATCCCAAATCCCTACTGGACAACCGTTCCACACCTTACCATCCCTGTGCTGTGGACCATCACAGCATCCTCGGCCACAATCCTGAAATAAAAAGGCACTGCAAAAGACCCATTGCATACCAACTCTATCCAACAAAACATGTAATATTCCATACAGTACTCAACTAATCACCCTTGTGCGTTCCATTAGTGCCTGTCTTGCAGCTGCCTTTGCCTGTCATAGTGCTCCTGCACAGTGTCACCCCAATGGCTGCAACATGATTGGTGGCAGGCTGCTACCTTTCACTGGTGGGAGTCTGTAGATGGCCTTTATTTATTTAGAGATACAGCACTGAAACAGGCCCTTCGGCCCACCAAGTCTGTGCCAACCAACAACCACCCATTTATACTAACCCTGCAGTAATCCCATATTCCTCTACCACCTACCTACACTTGGGGCAATTTACAATGGTCAATTTACCTATCAACCTGCAAGTCTTTGGCTGTGGGAGGAAACCGGAGCACCCGGCGAAAACCCACACGGTCACAGGGAGAACTTGCAAACTCCGCACAGGCAGTACCCAGAATTGAACCGGGGTCCCTGGAGCTGTGAGGCTGCGGTGCTAACCACTGCGCCTTGCCGGGCACCCTCGAGCAGCTCTGGACCAAGAAGGCCTGGCTTTGGACTGCACCACCTTGGCACGGGTGGCAGCAATCTCGGACAGCTGGCTGACAAGCAAGTGCAGGGGCACTGGCACAATGGCAGTAGTGGGAGCACGAATGCTGTCATCCTGAGAGAAGACAACAGGTTTGTACTTCATGGAGCCACTGCCAGTCCCTGGGGTGGCGCCTCAGTAATCCTAGTAATCTGTTGGAGGACAGATAGCTGGGCTGCCATGAGAGTCTGCAAGCCCCTTTGAGCACTGGCACCCGCAGCCATAATGGCAGCAGTCTGAGCCTGCGTGGCAACAAGCTGAGATTTCACAGTCTGAGTCGGAGTTTGCACTGCAGCACTCAGATGTTGTGTGCCTCCTGCTTGTGCTAAAATGGGAGCTGAGATATCAGCCACCAGATTCCGCATCATGGTCGGGTCCACAAGTGTTGAGGTGGCGTTCAGAACCACTCCCACGCTGGAAAAGATGGGCTCTAAGCTCTGTGCAAAGCTCTGTGCAAAGTTAGAGCTGAACTCCCCTATGCTTCTTGATAGTGACAGCAGGTTCTCTGATGGACCTGCCAATGCAACAAGCATTTCTGTGAACATGTCCAGCAGAACTCATGTGCGGCCTCGCCCTCCAGGGAGCTGGCACCCATACTATTCTTTCCTCCACTCTGGCTGCAGCCCACTGCTGCCCAGTGACCCACCACTTGCGGATCCCGCCTCCAGGCGACCCTCTAAAGTACACGTGAGCGCCTGTATCTGAGCTGATGGCTGCGAGTGTGAGAATGACTGACAGCATTTCTTCATCATCAGTGTTCTGCTCCTCTTGGCCTTCTCACTCTTGCAGCAGTGCCCGCCAGATATCAGTTCCTGGGTATCTGGAAGTAGAAAGGGTAGGACACTGGTAACCACCGACTCCTCCAAGGAGGTAAGGACTTGCAGTCATGCCTATCCCCCTCTGGTTAGCTGCAGCTACTTCTGGCTTTGTGTTACCTTGCCTTGCAAGAGAGATTGAAGTGTGGCAGTAAGTGTGGTGCTATGTGCTTGGCTGATGTGACTGCCATGGGCGAATAGCTGGCAGTGTGTGCAAGCTGTGAGATATGCGTGTGAGGCTCGCAGTAGTGCTGAGTGTGCGAGGGTGAGGTGAAGCTATGAATGTGAAGTATGAATTGTTCTTGATAGAGAATCTTGGCAGGTGGGTTTTGGCGGTACATTGAACAGTATGTGAGGCTAGTGGCTCACTTGTAAGCATATGGCATTTGAAGATGAATTCACTGACCTTAACCACTTGTGTGAGGTCATTGAACTTCTTTCAGCACCGCATCCAGTTCCTCGGGTGACATTGTTTGCAATGTCCTCCTCGGCTATCTGCTCCAACTCCTGTGTAAGTGCTTATCTGGAGAGCCTCCTAGTCCCTATAGAAAGAAGATCTCTCTCCTCCCGTCCACCAGGGTCTCGAGTCCTGCATCAGAAAATCTGGGAGCCCACTCTCACTCATGCTGCGCTATCTTTACTCTTCTGCAGGTTAGCGATTCTTCCGAAGTCACTTACAGTACCTGTTGCGACCAGAATGCAACTCCTATGTAAGAGGAGCAGTCCGTCTTTAAGTGGTGCTAGCCTTGCACGAACATGGCCCCCCTGCTGAGGTGTGGAACTCCTCAGCAGTCTGTTTAGCAGTAGGCTGCCCGTCACCATCATGGAATGGCAGAGGCAATGTGCAGTTTGAGTTCATTGTGCATCGCGATCCCTGCGCCTGTTTTTGGTTGTGGGGGGGGGTGCAATCGAATTTTTAGCCTAGGGGCTTTTGAAGGAGCCACTCATCTTCTACACTTTACTCTCCCGTGTACACAGATCGGTGGAAGTGATGATCCCAGGCCCACGGGAGTGGCATTGGTGCAAGGTGAGTGATGCGTGTTCTCCTCTCACTGGCTGGCAGCATGTCTGCTCCTTCTCCATCCTCCTAACCAATACCCAATTCCATGCCAACAAGTCAGCTGGGCTCAATTGGCCTCCAGCAGCGTTTGAGGGGCAGCATTCTGCGGCCAGGCCTGCCTCGGCTCGAATTCCCAAAAGTCGCTGGTGACGCCCATCACAATGGTCCCCACCTGAGGAACAGCAACATTTCATTAGTATTCTTCAGTCCACTAGAGGAAAACCTCATAGGAGTGTTGGGAAAGCTTCTGTTAAAGAACACACAATGGGTTGGTACTTGGGCAAGAAATAAATGGAAAGCAATTATTGTGAAGGGAATTAAATGTATGACTTTTCACGTCCAATTATCTTAAATATCTATCCGGCTGTTGAAAATACATGGCTTTCACTGCTAAAAGATGTGGAAGAGGATTTATTAACTTTATCACTGACACTTGGACTAACTGGTGTGTCTAATAAATGCTCATTCTTTACTCTGCCGGGCACTCTGGTGATGAATACCATGGTTTTGTAGTATTGAATGTTACTCTGTTATAATAGCAGCTTTTGTTAGATAAATGGATCTATCCCATTGACTTAATCAAGAAGACGATTACAGACAATAGCCTTAACATGTTACACAGAGGGATTGTTACAATTGCTATACACAGACACAATGGGCTGAATCCTAACTTCCACCCCCCCCACACCCACATCCCACATCCCCCTCCAAAAATAGGTAGGTCAGATCTCCAAAATCTCAAACCCAATCCCCAGCCCGCCCACTTCTGGTTTAATGGAGGCAGGACAAAGGGTAGACAACCAACCGGCTCCCAGGAGGTGTGTTGCCCAATTAAATATTTTCAATGAGGCTGGCAGCCTCTGATTTAAATAAAAGCAAAATACTGCGGATGCTGGAAATCTGAAATAAAAACAAGAAATGCTGGAACCACTCAGCAGGTCTGGCAGCATCTGTGGAAAGAGAAGCAGAGTTAACGTTTCGGGTCAGTGACCCTTCATCGGAATTGATTTAACCTGCTTTGCTGGTTTAACCCTGGTTGACCGAGAGTGAGGGCAGCTTCAGGGAGAAGGTAAGTGCTTCCTCCCGGCAGCCCCCCACCAAGTTCTAGGAACATTGGAATATAGGAGCAGGAGTAGGCCATTCAGCCCATCGAGGGTGCTCTGCCATTCAATACGAGCATGGCTGATCATCCACTACGATGCCTTTTTCCCACACTATCCTCATACCCCTTTATGTCATTTGTATTTAGAAATCTGTCAATCTCTGCTTTAAACATACTCAGTAACTGAGCTTCCACAGCCCTCTGGGGTAGAGAATTCCAAAGATTCATAACCCTCTGGGTAAAGAAATTTCTCCTCATCTCTGTCCTAAGTGGCTTCCCCCTTATTTTGAAATTGTGTCCCCTGGTTCTGGACTCCCCAACCAGAGGAAACATCTTAGCTGCATCTACCCTGTCTAGCTCTTTAAGTATTTTGTAGGTTTCAATGAGATCACCTCTTATTCTTTGCAACTCTGGAGAATACAGGCCCAGTTTCCCCAATCTCTCTTCATAGGACAGTCCCACCATCCCGGGAACAAGTCTGTTGAACCTTCATTGCACTCCCTCTGTGGTAATAATATCCTTCCTAAGGTAAGGGGACCAAAACTGCACACAGTACTCCAAGTGCGGTCTAACCAAGGTTCTATACAATTGAAGCAAGACTTCACTACTCCTGTACTCGAAACCTCTTGCGATAAAGGCTAACTGCACCTGCATGTTAGCTTTCAGTGACTTCTCGACAAGGACACACAGGTCCCTTTGTTCATCTACACTTTCTAATCTCTTACCATTTAAGAAATACTCTGCACATCTGTTCCTCCTAACAAAGTTGATAACCTCACATTTTTCCACATTATATTCCATCTGCCACATTCTTGCCCACTCACTAAGTCTGTCCAAATCCCCTTGAAGCCGCTTTGCATCTTCTTCACAACACACATTCCCACCTAGTTTTGTGTGATCTGCAAACTTGGAAATACAACATTTGGTCCCCACATTCAAATCATTGATATATATTGTGAACAGCTGGGACCCAAGCACTGATCCATGCGCTACCCCACTAGTCACAGCCTGCCAATGCGAGAATGACCCATTTATTCCTACTCTCTGTTTTCTGCCTGTCAACCAATCCTTAATTCATGTCAGTATATTACCTCCTGTCCCATGTGCTTTAATTTTGCTAACCAACCTCCTGTGGGGGATTTTATCAAAGACCTTTTGAAAATCCAAGTATACCACGTCCACCAATTCCTCTTTATCAATTCTGTTAGTAACATCCTCAAAAAACTCCAACAGGTTCATCAAACATGATTTCCCATTAATAAATCCATGCTGACTGTGCCCAATCAGATCATTATTATCCAAGTGTTCATTTATCACATCCTTTAGAATAGATTCTAGCTTTTTCCCAATGACTGATGCAAGGCTAAGAGGTCTGTACTTCCCTGTTTTCTCTCTCCCTCCGTTCTTAAAATAGTGGGATGACATTTGCTACCTTCCAATCTGCAGGAACGTTCCAGAATCTATAGAATTTTGGTTCATAATCACCAATGTATCCACTATCTCCAGAGCTACCTCTTTCAACACTCTGGGATGTAGAATATCAGGTCCTGGGGACTTATCAACCTTCAGCCCCGTTAATTTCTCCAATACAACCTTCTTACTAATACTATCTCCTTCAATTTCTCATTCCCCCTAGTCCCTTGGATCTCTAATTCTGGGAGATTTCTTGTATCTTCCTCAGTGAAGACAGACACAAAGTAATCATTTAGCTTCTCTGCCATTTCTCTATTCCCCATTATAAATTCTCCTGACTCTGCCTGTAATGGACCCACATTTGTCTTAGCCAAATGTTTTCTTTTTACATACCTATAGAAGCTGTCGACATACACCCACCCCTGCCCCCTTTCCCAGGTCAGGGATTGGATATGACCCTCTGCTAGCAGCAACGGGTGGCTTACCTGCGGTTGCGGCCTACTCTGGAGTGCTGCCCGCCTGTCTGGAGCCCAATCATGCGAAATTCCAGGCAGGGAACCTGTTAAGGCAAGACTGGGCACATTGGGGAAATCACTCTATAGCCTGTGGGAAAACCCGAACTTCGGGGTATCCCAACAGAAACTGCACGCCCCACCTACACAATCTGCCCTGTCAAGATTCAGCCCTATGTGTATAATCTTCTGCAGAATCAGCTACCAACGCCTTAAGCATTACTCTGATGAAGGGTCACGGACCTGAAACGTTAACTCTGCTTCTCTCTCCATAGATGCTGCCAGACCTGCTGAGTATTACCAGCACTTTCTGTTTTTATTTCAGATTTCCAGCATCCGCAGTATTTTGCTTTTACGTTAAACATTACTTTTTGAAACTCGTGGATCAGAGCAAAGAGTTCCACTAACAGAACCATCCACTGATAATATATGTTAAAACTGATAATCCACTAGTTTGGCCTCAACTGGAGTATTGTGTCCAGTTCTAGGCACCACACTTTAGGAAGGATGTGAAGGATTTAGAGAGGGTGCAGAAAAGGTTAATGAGAATGGTTCCAGGGATGAGCGACTTCAGTTATGTAGCTAGATTGGAGAAGCTGCGGCTGTTCTCCTTGGAGAAGAGAAGGTTGAGAGTAAATTTGATAGAGGTGTTCAAATCACGTGGGGTCTGGACAGAGTAGATAGAGAGAAACTTTCCGAGAACCAGAGGGCACCGATTTAAGGTGATTGGCCAAAGAAGCAACAGCGACACGAGGAAAAACGTCTTTCCTCAGCGAGTGGTTAAGATCTGGAATACGCTGCCTGTGAGCGTGGTGGAGGCAGATTCAATCGAGGCTTTCAGATGGAAAGTGGATAAGCACCTGAAGGGAAAAAAAATGCAGGGCTACAGGGAAAGGGCGGGGAAGTGGGGCTATCTGGGAGCTGGCACGGCACGACGGGCCGAATGGCCTCCTTCGGTTCTGTAACCATTCTCTGATTCTATGATCAACATGAGGTAAAATACTATAACCTTCTTCCTAAAACACTCAGTAAAATGCAAAAAAAAAGGTATCTTATTTTGGAATGGAATAGCAGATTACGGCAACTTGAGATATTAATTGTGGATTTTAATGGAGGAGCTAATTAGTTAATGAGAGCCAAGTCTAACTTACAGAGGAAAACCTAAACATTCAAAATTCCTGTATTCGGAAAATCGCTAAGCTTTTCAGCAAGAATAAAATTTCATAGGGAGCACATTATTAATATTGACATCACGATATCAACGAGATCTATTAATTCAATATAGATATTTAATCCAATGTCAATTTGAGAACAACAATCTCTCTGTTTTTTCTTGAGAGAATATAATCGGTCTTACATTATTATTATTAACCTCAAAGAGGTGGGTAAAATTATCTTTTAAACATCCAACCTGGGTCATTGAACCTAAAGACTGATCTTCTTCTTAACCAGCTGCTTCCTGTTTTTATTAATGAGGCCAGCACAGGCCCCAAACGCACAATGAATGGTAAAAACATATGGGCTGGAAGCAGTGGCAGGTGCGGAAAATGGCGGCTGCCCCGTCCAGGAGCCACAACGCCGTGCCACTGCGATAACGCTGCAGCCGGCCACTTAACATATTGACGGCGGCTGCTCCCCACCCCCGCCGCAATCACGTGGCAGGGAGCGCCAATGGCAACGCTGCTCACGGTGTCACCTGATGCCAGAGCAGGCTGCCTGCCCTGCAAACAGTTCAAAATAATGCAGTGACCCCCCTACCCCACCCCCATACACCAAAAAATGCAAAGTTGACCACATCCCCCCACCATATCCACAAGATATTGCAGAGTTCCCCCCTTCTCCTTACACACAATGCAGAGTTGACCCCTCCCCCATCTATACTCAGAATGCAGAGTTGACCCCTCCCCATCTATACACAGAATGCAGAGTTGACCCCTCCCCCATCTATACACAGAATGCAGAGTTGACCTCTTCCCCATCTATACTCAAAATGCAGAATTGACCCCTGCCCCATCTTTTCTCAGAATGCAGAGTTGACCCCTTTCCCTCCTCCGTGGCACCAGCCTCTCCAGGACAGGATTGGTGGATCACGGTGAATGACATGGTAATGTATGCAGATAGGTATTTTAAATACTAAACCAGGGTCCCATCGCAGAGCAGTGGAGGAGCCTCCACGGAGCCTCCCTGCTGCCGGGAAGATCAGAACCGGCAATCCTGGTGTCGGGTTCCGTGACTACCTCTGCCGCACCGATTCTCCAGCACTGCCCCCACCCACCCCCCGCACCCCGGCCACGGAGCCCGACGTCAGGCGGAGAACAAAATCCAGCCCATAGTCTGGGTCTGAATGTCATCATCAAACTCAGACAATATGGATCCGGTGAGTAGGACACTGCTCCAATTTTAACACCTCACACAACTGATTTGCATGAGGTGGAGAGGGGGGGGCAGGGTCGAAATTGGGTCTCGGTTGTAATAAGGGCTTGGGATACAGCAGGAGCTTGATTATGTAAGACATGAAGTGTTTAAAATGATAAAGGGATTTAATACGGTAGATACAAGAAAAAGATTTCCTCTGGTGAGAGAATCCAGAACAATGGGCACAATCTTGAAATTAGAGTCGGGGTGAAATCTGGAAACATTTCTTTACCCATTGGGTAGAGGTAATCTAGAATTCCCTCGCTGAAAAGGCAGTGGATGCTGAAACTGTCAAGAATAAGATTGACAGATTTTTCACTTTTGACCTTCTCATTGTTAGTTTTACCACCTCCCCTGCTTTCACTCACTCAAAACATTTCTAACTTTTCCCAGTTCTGATGAAAGGTCAGCCACCTGAAACATTAATTCAATGGGCTGGATCGAATTGTCCTGTTACCGGGAGTGGCGTCGGGTGCAGAAAATGGCGGCCACCCTGCACGGGACCCACGTCGCCACGCTACCGCGATTCTTAACATACTGACGGCGGCCGCCGACCTCCCCCCCCCTCCCGAATTACGTTGCGGGGGCTGCATCGGCAACACCATGAACGGCGCCACCTGATGCGAGAGCAGGTGCTGGCACCATTTTTAAAAGGCTGCCAGCCCTACAAACAAAATGCAGAGTTGATCCCTTCCCCTCCACAGTGGTGCCAGCTTCTCGTGGCTGGGAAAATGAAGGCACGTGAGTGCCCCACATCGAGCTCAAGACTGGGAACGGCTGGGATGATCGCGGGGCGCATGACATTGAAATTTATGCAGACAGTTTAAAAAAAAATATTTAAAGTAGGTCCCTTCTCAGAGCGGTGGAGATGCCGCCACAGAGCTTGCCCGCCCCCCCGAGAAGATTGGAGCCGGCAATCCCTGTATCAGATTCCCTGGCGGACGCTGCCGCTCCAATTCTACACCCCGCCCCCCCCCCACTGCCCCCTCCCCCCACCCCATCACAGAACCTGACATCAGGCCGAGTACAAGATCCAGCCCAATTTCTGCTGCCAGACCTGCTGAGTGTTTCCAGCATTTCCTGTTTATATTCTCAGATCTCCAGCATCCACAGTCTTGTGCTTTTGTGGGGGGTTTTTTGTGTTAGGTAACAATATCAAGGGATATAGACCAAAGGCAGGTAAATGGAGCAGAGATAAAGACAGCAGAGCAGGCACGAGGGGCTGAATGGCCGACACCTGTTCCTATGTAACTCCTTCCAATGGAACACAGAAGGCTAAAAGGATGTTTAATGGAGTTTTTTAAAAATTATGAAACGTTTCGATTGATTGAATATGGAAAAACTATTTCCTCTGGTTGGAAGTCATTGATTTAAAAGTATCTGAGTGTGGCGAGGTGAGGATAAATGTCCTTATATGGCAGGTGAAATGCTTGAGGCAGTGATCATTGTACCTTCTAAAGGAAAATTGGATAAAAATTTGGAGTAGAGGAATAGAATCATAGGCTGGAATTGCAGGAGGCCTTTGGTGACAGTTTGGGAGGTGGGAAAGCTGGCACAATGGAACGGAAGGCATCGGGGGGGTGTGCCCAAAGTCTTCCAACTGCCATGCTATTTTGCCAGTGGTGGGAAAAGTGGCAGATCAGCCGCCCGCGGGCCACTCCCTGTCTCCTTTGGCAATTTTGCCTGCGTTGGGGGCCCGCCAATGCATGGGGAGACCGCTCAATGAAACTTAGTGGCCTCCCGGTGGGGTCTGGTGGGGGTGCCCTCCTTTTTGGCCATTCCATGGTGCACAGAGGGGCCCCCAGGTGGCAATGGCCACCCCCATGGCAACGGCACCTGTCTGTGCCTCACAGCTCCCCACCCCAATTTCCAGGGCCTGCCCGTCTAGCCTCAGCGTCCCCCAAACCACTTACCTCTCTTCGAGGGCACCTGGCGATAGAGGCGCCCTCATTCTCGAGGCTGGAGTCACAGCAATGACCACCACGAGCAGTGGCACTGCTGAGCTGCCCATCCTTAATAAGGATGGTGGCCCCAGCGGCGGCCACTTAATTGGCCACCGCTGGGAATATGCTGGGTCCCACTGCTGGCCAAAGCAGGGTTGCCTCCCATTTTCATCCCAGAGGCGGGACTTCAGTCATTGTACAAAAATTCTGGCCATAGTATCAAATGATAAACAGCCACAGGAAAGAGTGGGGATTGATTTATCATACAGCCAACACAAGTCCTGTGGGCTGAATGGCCTCCTCCTGTGCAGCGAATCACACGGCTCGGCGTGCCCCTGTTATGCACATTGCAAAAGTCAGCATTTGATATAAAAGCAGTACAGGGGCCCAGTCAATGAAACGCAGTAACCTCACAATGGTGTGAGCTGAACAGTCAAGAACGATCAATCAGCAGAAATAGATTAGTAATCTCTTGTAGAATAAGCAGAGGCAATTATTGGAAAAATATAATTTGTCTTTGATAGCCGTGTTCAGTTTGTCACGTCACTTGTATGGGCAGGCGTCTGGCTGCAAGTCTGGAGCACTGTCTATAGAAGATACGATGAGAAAAAAAATCAATGTAAATTGAGGTGCACTAGATCAATAATGGCTAAGCCGTCTCGAGAACACTGTTCAAAAATAATGGAACAGTACTTTGTTTTATGCAGGTTTAGCTCAGACTCACAGAGATATTTAGAGTCTCCGGGTCACTGGTTTGTTTCATTTTGCTCTGAGTAAGGTTGCTGAAATTTGCATCGTTCTTTGTCCAACAATTATTGTAACTAGCAGCGAGGGAGAAGTCCCTTCTATATGATGCACGCTGAGTGCTGGTTTCTATATGTCACAAAAGCATTGTGCACAAGGAGGGAGTGTTGCAGTGAATGTCAAGGACGGGTATTACAGCTGAAGCAGATCAGCAAGAAAAAAGGATTATTACTAAGAAAGATTCAGGGTGGATGGGCCTTTAGGTGGTGCAGATACAGTGGTGGAAAAAGGAAAGGCTACACCATCTGGCAATAGAACCACTTCCTGGCAGCAAACTGGTAAAGATCAAAGAAATAGGATTAAGCAGAAAGTTCTTTTGGAGAGTTGGCATGGGTGCGTGGGCTATTACAGTTTTCTGCATGTTTCCTTCTCCCACTCAGACCAAGGACTGAATTTTACGCACCACCACCCTGACCCCCACCCCCTCGCCACTCCACTGAGAGTGGACTGGGACACGGGGTGGGCATAAAATCAGGTGGGATGGCAGGGGTGCCAAGCCCGTTGCCTACCCACCTCCGCTGGTATTTTACCAGCCGCGGGGGAGGTGGTGCATGGCCCACCCGCCCTTGGGTCAGTTGAGGCCCTTAAGTGGCTAATTAGTGGGCACTTCGCCATCTGGGGAGGCCACATAGTAGTACCTGGCAGCCTCCCTGTAGCCACGGTGGGGTATCCCTCCTGATCAGACACCCTGTGTCCCACGGAGGCAACCCCCTCCAATGGCACAGGCCGCCCCAGCTAGAAGACCTCCCTTGCCCTCACGGTCAACACACCGCCCCATCGCCAGGACCTGGCTTATTGGCCCCGGCGATCCCCTACCCCACTTATCTGTACGCCGGGTCTCCTCGATGGGTGCTGCTCCAGGGACTCCTGCAGTCCCAGCATTGGCCACCATTCCCAGTGGCACTGTTGGGACTTAACAGCCTATGGCCTTCTGATTGGCCGGCAGCTCTTGGAGGCGGAATCCACGACCTCAGCCAACCAACTACCTGAGGACTGTAAAATATGGGCGATGGTTCCAGGTCGGGTGGAGGTGGGCTTGCCCCTGACTTTCCAGCCAGTGGGTGGGCCCACCAGCTCTGTGTTAAATCCCGGCCAAGTTTCAGAAGGTTGCAGAATTTCTACTTTCCACATGCTTGCAATTTCTATTAAAGGTTACTGATGTAAGGGTGGAACACTGAATTTATCCTACCTTAGCCAGGGTAGACTAAGCCTGCTAGCATTGGAAAGTGTGGGTATGCCAGCTAAGGGCAGGATCAAGTTTGGCTGTGATGCTTTCCCTAGTTGAATGGTGTGCCAATGCTCACTGTTCAGGCTTATACAGTTAGATTGGACAAAATACAGAAGGGTTGTCAGTACCAGTGGAGCCCAATCCCTAATGAGAACCAGGGTATTCAGGAGAGGAGGGAAGACATTGGAGCAAACATCTTGGCTGGAATTTATTGTTAAGGCGGTGGCCCCACCCACCAGCTGAATAGTCGGGGTTGAGCCCGCCTCTGCCGGGCCTGGAAGCCACGCTGCTATTTTGCATGCCTCAGGCCCTTAATTGGCTTCAGCCGGGGTTTCTGCCCCTCTGAGGCAGGAGGGCAGGAGGTAGCCACTGCTGGAGGATGATGGACGCTGGCCTCAGAACAGGTTAGTGGGGAATCAGACCTTGCTGGGAATAATTGGCTAGGCCCCGGCAAAGGGCTGGGTGGGTCGGAGAGCATGGCGGGTTGGGGTAGTTTTAGTGGGGTGGCCTGTGCTACTGGGGAGGCCTTCTCTGGGGCACAGGGTGCCCGATCAGGAGGGTCCCCCCACCCCAGCTGGCAAAGAGGCTGCCAGGTGTTGCTAGGCAGCCTCCTCAGGTATTGACGTGCCCATCTGCCACTGGTAAAACGCCACTGGCGGCACGAGGAGGCCCTTAAGTGGCAATTTAATCTCCTCCAAGTCACACACCATCCTGACTTGGAACTATATCGCCGTTCCTTCACTGTCACTGGATCAAAATCCTGGAACTCCCTCCCGAACAGCACTGTGGGTGTACCTACACCACATGGACTGCAGCAGTTCAAGAAGGCAGCTCACCACCACCTTCTCAAGGGCAATTTAGGATGGGCAACAAATGCCTTGCCAATGACACTCACATTCCATGAATGAATAAAAATAAACTATTCATCACCATCCAATGAAATTTTGTTGGAGACTGTATGTATGTGGATGTTGGGAAGGACAGGATCTGTTTCACCTGTGTTGTCACTCCCCTCTTCCCCGGTGCTCTCTCAGCTTTTTAAATAGCTTGCTAAAAGTTCCCAGACTCCGACAACAAGAAGGCGCTTTTCCGTTGTGATCCCAGATTAGCAAAAGCATCTTTGAATACTTTACAGGGCAAAGGTCATACATTGAAACTGATCAGCAAAAGAGGGGCGAAGACACCTCAAAGGGATGGAATTTTAGGAGAATTTAGAAAGCCAGAGGGTGGTGAGAAAACAGAGAAATTTAGAGAGGTGGCTGCAGAGAGCAGAGGAGTCAAACCAGGAATGCTGTGGCAGAGAATTAGTGAGGATTGGATGAAATATGGCTGCTTAACGAGGTCTCAGGGGACTGTCAGGTTTTTGAAACTGTGCTCCAGAAAGAGTCATCACCATCAGGATAGAAAAGAGAGGTAACTGAAGTTAACAGTTGGCTTTAGTCACATTCTATTGTAAATTTATCTAACATCTATAATATCCATCTATATAAAACTTTAAAAATCTTAGGTCTTCACACATTTCCTGGGCTGCAAAACCTTACTTCCTGTTACTATATTTTAGTTGCTGTTTTGTATCTGCTTTTCCATAATAAATTCCGATGTCTTCATTTAAAATGGGAACTACCCATGTCAACGTGTCACTGTAATTACACCCTCCCACCAGTGAGGGCAGTGTAGTTTTGTGTCTCCCTGTTCCTCAACTTGCTCCAACCAACACCATGGGCTGAATTTTTCCACCACAGCAGAAATCCCACCGCCGGGACAGGAAGTGGGATCCAGCCCCGTGCCGGTAGGCGATGGGAATCTGAGGTGGCATTTTGTCACCGGCGGGCAACTAAAAGGCCACCGCCATGACTGCCATCCAGTTCCAATCAGAGGACCGGCGGCTCGGCAGCGCCACGGCTAGCGGTGGCCACTGCTGAGGCTGCAGGACGAGGATGAGGGAACCTCCATGCTGAGGCACCGTCCCCCCCACCCCACCCCCCCCCCCCCGAAGATGAGGTAAGTGTCTTTGAGCAAGCCGGGGCCAGGCAAGCAGGCCCTGGCGATTGGGGGAGGTATTCCAGGGTTGGTTGGGGGCATAGACCAACGGCAGCGAATTAGCCGCGGGGGCAGCTATTGCTGCTGGGGGGGCTCCTCCATGGGCCATGGAACAGCTATTAAGGAGGACCCCCCCCCCACCCCCCGGGAACCTGCTGCATGGCCACCAGAGTCTACCTGGCAGTCTCCCCACACAGTGGCGGCCGAGCCCCTAATGCCAGTAAAATGCCAACGGGGGGGTGTGGGGTGCTGGGTGTGGAGGTGGTCCTTAATAGGGCATTTAATTGCCTCAATTGGCCACCTGCTGGGCGGCCGTGCCAGTGAGGTAATATGCCGTGGCTCCTCTCCCAATGCCACCCCCCACCATATTACCCGCCCTCCTGCCTCTCAGCCATCTCGAAAGGGCTGATAAAATCCAGCCCTATTTCTCTGCTTCTCAAATTGCCGTAGATTTTGCTATTTAACCACAAAAAAGAATATGAAATCAAAGTTTTATATAAAGGGAAGGACAGAAAATATGATTTTAAAATAGGGACTGAATTATGTCTGTGCAGCCTGGTACGATTAACCTCCACCCTTAAACTCTGTTTCACTCTAAGTCTACTTGGGCTCGTTTCTCCATGTACAGCGTCACAGTAGATTGACTCATAATATATTCAAGGTCTTGCACATGGCAGGCATTTCCTGTACATGTGATACTTACTTCCTGTAACACATTCACTGTCACACTTAATAACCACTTCGCCAATTGTTATAAAACAACACTATCCTCTAACTCAGCAGGAGCACTGCTAGGGCAGACCTGACAAGTACAAATCAATGTTTTGACGTAAATATCGTGTCTTCCAGGTCTATATACACAAGGGGAAGGTACGCACTTCATAGTGAGACACATCTGGTGCTTAAAACATGCAAGGCTGTACTTTTGAGATCAAAATGCTGGGGGAAAAGGAAATTGAATCTTAAACCAGGTTTCAGACAACTGGGAGTTGGATTCGCTAAAGTTTCCATTAAAGGTTTCTCACATCTCATGACCGATACAATTCGAGGGTTCAGTAATTGCAATTCATGAGCTTGAACAACAGCTATTTTAGAGCTGGAAAGATAGCCTGGGGTTACGGGAATAGCTTTGTCACATCACTGCACGCAGGATTGCAAATTCAATTCTTGACAAGAACTAAACCATACGGTTGTTCAGGAATTCCAAATCAACTTTGCAATACGGAATACTTTATACCTGACATTTAAATGTAATATTAATGTGTCGCGCAACCCTGATTAATTTTCGTGGCCATTTCTTCTGTTATTTTATGCCCATCTTTTCTTATGCTGTCAGTATTGTTTATTAGAACAGTGGGTGATTATATAGGGCATGTAATTGAGTCAGTGACAGAAAACAATGTCTCTACAGCATTTATTTACTGGCTTGAACTGTCAATCCTGTGGGACTCTTATTGGATAAATAAACTCGCATGCCTTTTCAGCAGATATTTTTTTCTCTTATTAACAGAAGGAATGTCTCTGGTCTATCATTGCAACTTCTTATGCCTGCATTACTGTCAAGAAGTACTATTTCTGGCAGGAACTGAACTTGCAAAAATTGTGTACAACATAGCAAGCTTACATTAGGTTTTATAGGCCATAAACTGTCAAAGCAACTGCAAGACGACTGTCCCTCCTTTATCAGTGCAGAATTTAATTGCCAGATAATAAATGAAAGAAAAACTTGCTCTTATATCGCACCTTTCATGACCTCAGGATGTCCCAAATCGCTTCACGAACAGTGAAGTGTTTTCAAAGACAACAAAAACAAGAAATGCTGGCACCACTCAGCAGGTCTGGCAGCATCTGTGGAAAGAGAAGCAGAGTTAACGTTTCGGGTCAGTGACCCTTCTTCGGAACTGACAAATATTAGAAAAGTCACAGATTATAAACAAGTGAGGTGGGGGTTGGGCAAGAGATAACAAAGGAGAAGGTGCAGATTGGACCAGGCCACATAGCTGACCAAAAGGTCACGGAGCAAAGGCAAACAATATGTTAATGGTGTGTTGAAAGACAAAGCATTAGTACAGATTAGGTGTGAATATACTGAATATTGAACATCAGCAAGTGTTGTTTTGTTTGTTTCAGATTTCCAGCATCCGCAATATTTTGCTTTTATTTAAGTGTTTTCAAAGTATGGTTTGTTGTGATGTAGGAAACACCGTAGCCGAATTGTGCACAGCGAGTTCCCATAAACAGCAATGTGATAATGACCAGAAAATCTGCTTTTGTAGGTGTTGGTTGAGGGATAAATACTGGCCAGGACACCAGAGAGAACGCCCCAGCCCTTCTTCAAAATTTGTTTTTATTCGTTCTTGGGATGTGGGCGTCGCTGGCTAGGTCAGCATTTATTGCCCATCCTTAATTGCCCTTGAGAAGGCGGTGGTGAGCCGCCTTCTTGAACCACTGCAGTCCATGTGGTGTAGGTGCACCCACAGTGCCATGCCATGGGATCTTACTCAAGCACCTGAGAGGCAAACAGTTCACCATCTCCTCCGAAAGACTGCACCTGCAACAGTGCAGCATTCCCTCTGCACTGCACTGGAGGGTCACCCCAGAATTTATACTCAAGTCTTTGGCGTGGGCGTTGAACCCACAACAAACTGACTCACAAGTGACAGTGCTGCCACTGGGCCACAGCTGATACCAGTGGAGTGAATCACAAGACTTAGGAGATGAGCACAGTAAGATTTTGCAACCTTTCAGTTTTATCTCTGAGATGTTTTTACCCTATTGCAGCTTGTGACTCCTGGTGCTAGAGTCTCCACAGCTGACCAAACCAGGAAATTAAACTGGCCTTCGTTCAACTGACTTTAGATTTTTTTTTTTAGATTTAGAGAAACAGCACTGAAACAGGCCCTTCGGCCCACCGAGTCTGTGCCGACCATTAACCACCCATTTATACTAATCCTACACTAATCCCCTATTCCTACCACATCCTCACCTGTCTCTATACATCCTCACCTGTATTTATATTCCCCTACCACCTACCTACACTAGAGGCAATTTATAATGGCCAATTTACCTATCAACCTGCAAGTCTTTTGGCATGTGGGAGGGAACCGGAGCACCCGGAGGAAACCCACGCAGACACAGGGAGAACTTGCAAACTCCACACAGGCAGTACCCAGAATTGAACCTGGGTCGCTGGAGCTGTGAGGCTGCGGTGCTAACCACTGCGCCACTGTGCCGCCCACACGGTGACGGTGACAGAGACACAGGTTTCCCTAGATTTGCAGCTGTACATAACTGAACAGAGTTGCAATACATTGGACTAGAATACAAATGCAGTGGACTGTTATTAAAATTGAAAAATCTAGATGAAGTGAACCATTAAGGTTATAAGGGTTTCCAAAGAGGTTGAGGTAAACTAGGAAATAAGTGATGCCAAGCTCTTCTATTTTAATTCATTCTGAGCGTGCAGATATAGAGTCATAGAGTCATTTGTTGGCCAGGGGCTGCAAGAAACACAGAATCAGTTACAAACTGCTGGGATTGTTTGACCTGTAGTAACCTGGAGCTCGGACACTGGCCTGTGCTGGTAAAAACCAGTTTGAACTAAATACTTTATGAGACAAGACAAAGATCACAGGAACAGAGCCTTATCTGGACACGGTGTGATACCGGGTCTTTGGGCCTGGGCCAATTAAGAGAAGATGTGAACGAGGTGAGCAAGCTTAAGCCAACCAGAAAGAGACAGCTCAGATTTGGAGAGATAAGAGTGAGGATAAGAAGAGAGCTTTTTGGGCATAGAGCCAGCGAAAACTCCGGAGACCAACAATCGTGGAAGTGGAAGACCCTGCGTGAGCAACGCGGCAACGATGTAGAAGAGAGAGAGAGAACGGAATGCCTGGCCAGTGTTAACTCTCCCTTTTTTGGGTATTATCCTTTAGTTTTCTGTGACTCGGTCAGGGAAAGGTCAAAGGAACCTAGTGGGTGTGCTTATGAATTCTAGCTAGTTTTGTTATTAACTGTATAACTCAGTTTGAGTTGCATGCTTTTCTCTAACTAAGTGTATAAGCCTTATTCTTGCATTGTACAACAATGTGAATAAAGTAAATTGATAGTTAAAGAAAGGACTGAATTTCTTCCTCTTTGGACTAAGCCATTAACTGTAGCTGTGGATTAAGCTGGAGGGTGGCTCTCTTGTAACCCGATATCCCAAACACCCAGCCTGAGCCTGATTTAAGAGGACTTCAGTCCCACGTGACGGCCAGGATCAAGTGGGTGCAGGGAATAAAGGGGACAAGGGGGAGTTGACTCCGTGCCACAGTTTACACATTTATGGCACAGAAGGAGGCCATTCTGCCCATTGAGTCTATGCTGGCTCTCCACAGAGCTATGCTGTCAGTCCCACTCCCCGACTTGATCCCCGTAGCCCTGCAAGTCTATTTCTCTCAAGTGGCCATCCAACCTCCTCTTGAAATCATTGATCGTCTCCGCTTGCACCATCCTTATGGGCAGCGAGTTGCAGGTCATTACCACCCGCTGCGTAAAAAAATGTTTCCTCATATTCCCCCTGCATCTCTTGTCCAGAACTTTCGATCTGTGTCCCCTAGTCCTTCTACCATTTGTTAATGGGAACAGTTTTTCCTTGTCTAAGCCTGTCATAATCTTGTACACTTCTATTCAATCTCCCCTCAATCTCCTTTGCTCTAGGAGAACAAACCCAGCTTCTCCAACATAACCTTGTAACTAAAATCCTCCATCCCTGGAACCATTCTGGTAAATCTCCTCTTTATCCTCCTGAAGTGTGGTGACCAGAACTGGATGCAATACACTAGTTGGGACCTAACCAGAGCTTTGTAAATGTTCAGCATAACCTCCCTGCTTTTGTACTCAATGCTTCTATTTATGAATCCCAAGATCCCATATACTTTACTCACCAGTATCTCAATATGTCCTGCCACCTTCAAAGATCGATGCACATGCACCTCCAGGTCCCTCTGTTCCTGCACACTCTTTAGAACTGTGCCATTAAATATATATTGCCTCCCTCCCCATAGTTTCTGTCAAAATGCATCACCTCACATTTTTCAGTATTAAATTCCATCTGCCACCACATTGCTGAAATTTATTGCCCTAAGCTGCCCCGGGAAGGTGGTGCTTCACCTCCTTAATACAATGAGTGGTTTGTTTTGCCACTTTGAAGGGCAGTTAAGAGTCAACCAAGCTGGCATGGGACGCCCAGGTAAGAATGGCTGGTTTCCTGAATAAGTTGAATTTTTACAACAATCTCACACCTTCATCATCACTGTTACTGACACTGGCCTTTTAATGTATTTCCAGATGTTGTTTTAACTGAATATAATGAGATTTGAACTCAAATTCTCTGGATTACTAGTCCAACTCTCTGGATTACTGGACTAGAAGTATAACCACTACACCATGACTTTTAAAGTCCTGAAAATTGTAGGAGGAAATGAAAACTGACAGAAGTAAAATAGCTTTTTAGATATTCTTTCTGGGGATATGGGCAGTGCCCATGCATAGTTATCCTTGAGAAGGTCGTGGTGAGCCTTCCTCTTGACCCGCTGCGGTCAATGTGGTGAAGGTACTCACAAGGTGTGTTCTAGGATTTTGACCCAGCAATAATAAGGAACTGTGGTATATGTCCAGGTCCGATGGTGTGTGACTGAGTGGAGAAAGTAGAGGTGATGGTGTTTCCATGCACCTGCTGCCCTTCTCCTTTTAGGTGCTGGAGGGCATGGCTTTGGGAGGTGCTTTCAAAGAAGGCTCAGTGAGTTATAGTTTTGAGATTCTGAGGTGAACATCTTAGAGTAAGAGACTGTGTTGACTCTTGATTTCAACACATTAGGGATACATATATGATGGCTTACTTGGAATTTAGAAAGAATGAGTGAGGAATGTTCGGAGGAACAGTGGCTATTTGGTAAAACCTCCATTATTTTCCATACAGGAGAATTTTGTGCAGGAGGTGGGACTCCTGGCACCAAGCCGAAATGTCAGGGGGAACCCTGCCTCTGCATTTTTCAGTGCGATCGTCTGGTCTGGTTTCAAGAGGCAGGATCCCTGTCCCTTTAAATACTTAATAGGGATGGGGATCCTGCCCCCAAGAGCTACCAGCCAATCACAGGGCCAGCAGGTCAGCAGGTGGCCACTGCCGGTATTGCCTCGGACCCAGGCCCAGCACTGGAACCCCAGAGAAGAGGTAGGTGAGGTGGGGTTGCCGGGGCCAGTCCATAAGGCCCCAGCGACAGTGGGGGGAGGGGGGGGGGGGGTAGGCGTTCAGTCCAGTGGGAAGGGGTCCCTGGGGGGACAGTTGTTCCTGGAGGGGATCCTTTGTGGGCCACAAATTGCTCACGAAGGAGGGACCTCCCCAAGCCCACAGGGAGGGTGCCTCGTTTTCCAAGGTGTCCTCTCCACACGGCAGAGGCTCCCTCCCCCCACCTCCCCCCACCACCCCCCACCCCCCACGCCAGTGGTAAGATCACAGCGGCGGCGGGAAGAGGCTCTTATTCGGCCTCTGGGCGGAAAGGTCATCGATGGCCTATCCCACCCCTGGGAGAATCGGAACCAGGAATCCCAGTTTCGGGTTCCAGTGTGGCCAATTCTGCCCCGATCCTCCAGCCCCCACCACCAGGAAACCTGCCATCGGGATGAGAACAAAATCCAGCCCTTTTGGTGTTTAATAGACATTGTTGGATAATCAAGAATCTTTACACGTATGTTACAGCAATAACCTTAGCATGGGGGAGTAGAGACAAATGCAATACAAATAATATGCTTTGAACTTGGGCTATGGGTTGACTAATGTCATACACTGGGCGATTGGTGGTAATGCACTGCAACAATGAGACAAAATTGTGATGAAGGATGAGGAAGGTATATAATTGCAGTATGGATGATGGAGGTTCCACTGCAACAGTATCAATTAAAATAGAGAGAGACAAGAACACTGTTAGAGAGGGGGGCAGTGTAGATGAAAGAGAAATTCACCTATCAGACAAGGTTTTTCCTGTGGCCTCACTGGGAGTCAGAGAGGAAATCCTCCTAGAAAAAAAAAGAACAAAATTTGTGTTTTGAACTTAGGACCTAAGGCTCCCAAAGCTCTCAACCTCAACTACTGTGGCTTTCCCTAGCTTATGTCTGGATCTGTTGTAGATTAATTGATAGATATTGATTGCTGTGAATAGTTAACAACTCTATTATCATTGTATCATGTGACCACCAGGATGGCAGAAGACGAACTAGATAGACCTTGGTCTTTTTTCATCTAATAATTCTTATTACAGACCCGTTCAGAGTTATTGAGGGGAAAAGAAGAGTTTTACTATAAGGGTGATATGTTGGAGGCCAATCATCTCTGTTCCTGGACATCACTGCAGGAGTTTCTCAGGTCAGTGTCCTAGGCCCAATCTTTTTCAGCTCCTTTGTCAGTAGTGTTCCCTCTATCATAAGGACAGAAGTGGGCATGTTCACTGATGATTACACAGTGTTCAGTGCCATCCATAACTCCTCAGGTAATGGAGCATTCTGTGCCTACACGCAGCAACCCCTGGACAACCTCCAGGCTTGGGCTGATAAGTGGCAAATAAGATTTGTGCCACACAAGTGCCAGACAATGACCATCTCCAACAAGAGAGTGTCCAACCACCTCCCCTTGACATTCAATGGCGTTACCATTGCTGAATCCCCCACCATCAACTTCCTGGGGATCACCATTGTTATTAGTATATGAATTGTGTTTAATTGTATGCAGGTGTTCGACATTAACTGGAGATTTTCCTGTGCCCCTATAAATAGACATAAACTGAAACAGTTGTTGTTGGGTTAGGAGATGCAGACTTGTAATGTCTAACTCTGTAAATAAATATAAACGTGTGTAAATATTGGCTCCAGTTCTATCCTTCACCAACTGATTTTTCTGTATTCAAACAACAACAGGTCAGAGGCTGGGAATTCTGCAGTGATTAACTCAACTCGTGACTTCCCAAAGCCTCTCCACCATCTGCAAGGCACAAGTCAGGCGTGTAATAGAATACTCTCCACTTGTCTGGATGAGTGCAGCTCGATAAACACTCAAGAAACTCAGCACCATCCGGGTCAAAGCAGCCCGTTTGATTGGCACCCCGCCCAGCACCTCTAAACATTCATTCCCTCCACCACTGGCGCACCATGGGCTGCAGTGTGTGCCATCTACAAGATGCACTGCAGCAACGCACCAAGGCTTCTTCGACAGCACTTTCCAAACCTGTAACCTCCACCACCTAGAAGGATAAGGGCAGCAGGCATATGGGAACACCACCACCTGCAAGTTCCTCTCCAAGTCACACACCATCTTGACTTGGAACTATATCGCCGTTCCTTCACTGTCGTTGGATCAAAATCCTGGAACTCCCCCACCCCCCCCCCCCACCTCCCCCCCCCCCCACCCTCCAACAGCACTGTAGGTGTACCTACAGCACATGGACTGCAGCAGTTCAAGAAGGAGACAGCTCACCACCACCTTCTCAAGGGCAATTAGGGGTGGGCAATGAATGCTTGCGACACCCACATCCAATGAACAAATTTTAAAATGCTATAAGAGAAAATTGAGTGACTTGGAGGCAACTTGAGCAATGAAGGAGATGGAGAAGTTCCATTAGAGGTGAGGGGGCATAAAGAGGCTAAAGATGTCAATAGTTCAAGAACGAAGGGTGAACTTTCAATGGTACGAGATGGGAGCTGTTTAGATTTGTGAGAACTATGAAGAAACTTCGGGCCCAAAAATACAAGGGTGGGTGCACATTGGCACAAGTGTTGAAGTGCACCTGGCCAAGATCCCCTGGCTTGACCCAGCTCTAATTACTATAACTCCTGCTTAAAAATACTTGTGGGTGGAAGTCAGACAAGGACATGATTGGGCATGGGTATGATTCCTCTCTCCTCTGTGTTTGAATAGCCTATATGCACCAATTTAGGCTTGAATGGCCTTACATGCCCTGTATGGTATAGTGAGCAGTACTTGCAGTCTAGCATGAGTCAACGCTTCCAGGAGAGTAGGGAAGAGAAAGGTCTTAAAATTGGCTGCATGTAATTTCCAACAAAATAGTGTTGAGTTTTGGAACATGGAGGACAGATGGAGAGGTAGTCACTGTTTTATTTATAAAGGAGCAGTGGCAGCTCAGAGGACATTAGACCTGTGAGGTGATGAGCCCATTAACAATGACACATTCACTGTTGCAAGTACATGCCTCAATTCTTGCACCTTCTGTGCAATATACTTTGTAATCCCCCTTATGGACATCACATGTTGGGTCTGATAAACACTAGTCTGGTAGAAAGTTTGGCAGAAATACAGAAGTCATTATTTTATTGTTTCTCAGTAAAAAACCTGTCAAATTGTTTGGAGAATGTCCTGTTTTAGCAACATATATGGCACCATTGTTTTTATTTTTCCATTGCCGCGTATACTGATTGGCTCTCTGACAGCTAGGGAACTGTAGCTGTCATCATTGGGAGGATGACTGTTGCATGTCTGGCATACAGATTAGTATTTTTACAGCTGATATCCCAGTGGTAGTGTGACAGCGTATGTCTGGCATCAAATTATTGGACGAATTATAATTCCAAACAAGAAAGCCAAGAAAGCATTCTTACAATGCATACTATTGCTTCACAAAGAGGTGTTAGATAGCAAGAAAGAATTGGAAGTATGACTGCAGCTTTTTGCCCCCCTTGTCTACTCAAAGAACACCAATCATGGAGCCTGCTACTCTACCAACACTGAGCAGCTAACTCAGCACACACCCAAATCCAATCTGGAACCTTTATACCCAGCATAGAAACAGCAGTCGGCCATTTAACCCCCTCGATCCATTTAATTAGATTATGGCTGATTTGCATCATAACCATTTACCCACCTTGGTTCCATATCCCTTAATACCCTTGCTTAACACGTATCTATTGGTCACAGTCTTGAATTTTTCAATTGACCTCAACTCCATAGCTTTTGTTGGGGAGTCAGTTCCAGATTTCCAGTGCAAAGTCAGGCCATAGTGGTTATAAATGGGAACCTTGTTAAACTGAAGGCACAGTACCGCCTTAAAAGGTTTCAATGACCAAAAAGCCTCCTGAGGGCAAATTGGTTGTCCAACCCTCGTGCTGCCTCTGTTAAAACCAGAAATTTGTGGGTTCGAGGCAGCTTTGGATTCTATTTCAGATTTCCAACACATTAACCTGCCAACCCACCCATTCTGGGCAGTTAAAATTGCCACCAATGGGTCGCAGTCCAACCTAGTGCTATAATAAGGATAATTCTGCAATTAAAATCTATGAGCAGAAGCTGATAGAGTTGTATTTGTTTTCACAAACAAAGATTAAGAGGGGACATGATCCAAGTTTGATACAACTGAGCGGCAGAGTCAACTATGTTGCTATGGGTCTGGAGTCACATAGGCCAGACCAGGCAAGAACAAGAGATTTCCTTCTTTAAAGGACTTCAATGAACCAGTTGAGTTTTTAGGAGATTCAGATAGCTTCATGGTCCCCATTACGGATACTAACTTTTCATTGCAGATTTATTTAATTAAGTGAATTCAAATTCACAAACTGACATGTTGGGATTGTGAACTTGTGTGATTGTGGGATTATTAGTCCAGGCCTCAGAATTACTTTTCCACTAGCATAACTACTATGGTACTTTCCTCACTAGTTTGCATATCACAGTATCATATCGTCATCTAATGGTTACAGCACAGAGGAGGCCATTCGGCCTGTCGAGCCCATGCTGGCTGTCTACAGGAGCCGTTCAGCTCATTCCCATTCCCTTGCCCATTCCCCGTAACCCTGCAATTTTATTTTACCTTCAGGTGTTTATCCAATTCCCTTTTGAAAGCCACAATTTAATCTAGCTCCACTACACTCCCAGACAGTGCATTCCAGATCCTAACTACTCACTGTGTTAAAAAAGGTTTTCCTCATGTCACCTATGGTTCTTCTGCCAATCACCTTAAATCCGTGTCCTCTGGTTCTCGGCCCCTCTGTCAAATGGAGCAGTTTCTCCCTATCTACTCTGTTCAGACATCTCATGATTTTGAACACCTGTATCAAATCTCCTCTCAACGTTCTCTTTACCCAGGAGAACAGCCCCAGCTTCTCCAATCTGTCCATGTAACTGAAGTCCCTCATCCCAGGAACCATTCTTGTAAATCTTTTCTGCACCCTCTCTAATGCTTTCACACCCTTCTTGAAATTTGATGCCCAGAGTTGGACACAAAACTCCAGTTAAGGCTGAGCCAATGTTTTACATCCACTGGCACCAGGAGTCATCTTTCACCTGTACTCACTGACTACAAATGCTGGCCAGGTATCCAACTATGGAGTAAGTCCTCACGTAGTGTCCAAAGGCATATGCACTTGTTTTCTTTAATTCATTCTCAGGATGTGGGCATTGCTAGCAAGGCTGTCATTTATTATCCAACTAGTTGCCTTTTGAAAAATTCTTATCAAACGACTCTTATCACAGTCACCAATGATATCCTATGTGACTGTGACAAAGGTAAACTTTCCCTCCTCGTCCTTCTCGACCTGTCTGCAGCCTTTGACATGGTTGACCACACCATCCTCCTCTAACGCCTCTCCACTATCTATCTGATCATAGCCAGCGAATCACTTGCAATAGCGTCTCTTCCTGCTCCCACACTGTTAACCTCTGGTGTTCCCCAAGGATCTATCTTTGGCCCCCTTCTATTTCTCATCTACATGCTGCCCCTCAGTGACATCATCCAAAAGCACAGCATCAGTTTTCACATGTACGCTGGCGACACCCAGCTCTACCTCACCATCACATCTCTCGACTCCTCCACTATTGCTAAATTATCAGACTGATTATCTGACATCCAGTACTGGATGAACAGAAATTTCCTCCAATTCAATATTGGGAAGACTAAGCCATTGTTTTCAGTCCCTGTTCCAAACTCCGTTCCCCAGATACCAACTCCATCCCATTTCCTGGTAACAGTCTGAGATTAAGTCAGTCTGTTTGCAACCTTGGTGTCACATCTGACCCCGAGATGAGCTTCCGACTTCATATTCATGCTATCACTAAGACTGCCTCTTTCCATCTCCGTAACATCACCTGACTTCACCCCGTCTCAGCTCATCTGCCACTGAAACCCACATTCATACCTTTGTTACCTCTCGTCTTGACTATTCCATTGCACTCCTGGCTGGTCTCCCACATTCTACTCTCCGTAAACTTGAAGTCATCCAAAACTCTGCTACCCATCCTAGTTCCTTAGGAGGGAGAAGGTGGTGTAGTGGTAATGTCACTGGGCTAATAATCTAGAGGTCCAGGCTAATGTCCTGGAGACATGGGTTCAAATCCCACCATGGCAGCTGGTGGAATTTAAATTCAATTAATTAAAAATTCTGGAATTGAAAGCTAGTCTCAGTAATGGTGCCATGAAACTATCATTGATTGTTGTAAAAACCATCTGATTCACTAATGTTCTTTAGGGAAGGAAATCCGCTGTCTTGTTCTGGCCTACATGTGACTCCAGACCCAGAGCAATGTGACTCTTAACTGCCCTCTGAAATGGCCTCGCAAGCCACTTCCTTGTCAAGGGCAATTAGGGATAGGCAACAAATGCTGGCCTTGCCAGTGATGCCCACATCCTTTAAAGAATAAAAAAAATACTCACATCAATTCCTGTTCCCCTATCACCCCTGTGCTCACTGACCTACACTGGCGCTCAAGCAAAGTCTTGATTTTAAAATTCTCATCCTTGTTTTCAAATCCCTCCATGGTCTCACCCCTCTTTACCTCAATGATCTCCTCCAACCCCACAACCTTCTGGGATATCAGCACTCCTCTAATTCTGGCCTCTTGAGCATTCCTGATCTTAAGCGCTCCACTATTGGTGGCTGCGCCTTTAGTTGCCTAGGCCCTAAGCTCTGGAATTCCCTCCCTACACCTCTCCACCTCGCTTTCCTCTTTTAAGACACTCTATAAAACCTACCTCCTTGACCAAGCTTTTGGTCATCTGATGTAATAACTCCCTATGTGTCTCAGTGTCATACTTTGTTTTACAATGCTCCTGTGAAGCACCTTGTGACGTTTTATTACATTAAAGGTGCTATATAAATATAAGTTGTTGTTGTGGTGGTGGCGAGCCACCTTCTCGAAACACTGAAGTCCCTGTGATGTTGGGGTTGTGATCTCCAGCATTTCGATCCAGTGACTATGAAGTAACAGCAATATATGATGGTGTGTGAATGCGAGGTGGTGGTGTTCCCATGCAAATGCTGCCCTTGCCTTTCTAGGTGGTATAGATCACAAGCTGGTGAGGTGTTGATAAGCAAGTTTCTCGGCGTCTGTAGAGTGTAGATATAGTTCTCAGGGCTAAAGGGATCAAAGGATACGGGGAGAAAGTGGGACCAGGGTACTGAGTTTGGATGATCAGCCATGATCGTATTGAATGGCGGTGCAGGCTTGAAGGGCCAAATAGCCTACTCCTGCTCCTATTTTTCTATGTTTCTAGGATCGCCTAGCTTGACCACTTTTCCTTCCTTACCTTCAAGGTACTGCGGCAGGAAAGCTCGACCATTGCCCCAGTTCAGATCACAAGTTGTTCTTCCCAAAATTATTAACAGCCAGTTTGTCTACCTTATTGAGTGATAGGCATCCAATCATTTCCTTTTATTGATAGCCATCAAAACAAACAGAAGTACATGATGACAATCACAAGATTCATCACATATCAAAAGTGCCATTTACCACTGACAATTTAATGGGTTTTTTGTTTGCTACAGTTGCTTAAGACAAAACTGACATGATTGGATTGTCTTTTGCTTCGCTGCCAGGCTTTAGCAGATATTTTGTCAATTTTACAGCTCATTGAAACTAATTAACAGCAAGGTTCAGATGGAAAGAAATGAGATTTTCTTTTTAATTCCAGATGCACCCATTTCTACTGTCAGTGAGGAAAATAATATTCTAAAGTTGTCTGGGTAAGGAAATGGGAAACAAACATCCGTTATAAAACAGGGCAGGATACTGTCACAATTCTATCAACACTTTTCATTCACGCTCACAACAGTGAGGCAGTTTCCGTCAGCAGGTCTGCAGTTTGCTAAACAAAACTCACAAACCTCATATGCAGTGAATGTTTTAGCAAGTACCCTTTTACTGACATATTTAATATAGAATGTATAGGATGCCCACTCGATGCTATTCATTCCTTCAATAAACACGGAAATGACATGCTTGTACACCATAAAGTGCAGGCTAAATCTACAAAATTATAACAAGACACAAATTTATACTGAGGCAAGGTACAGCAGTGGATCAACAATATATTTAATTTTCAAGGATACTTCAAGTTGCTTTCAGAAACCTTTTAAAGTTCTTAAATGTCCTTTATAATCATTAGAGTTATAATGGCACAGAAGGAAGCCATTCGGCCCATTGAGTCCATGCCAGCTCTCTGTAGAGCAATCTAGTCAGTCCCATTCCTCTGCTCTATCCCTGTAGCCTTGCAAGTTTATTTCCCTTTAACTGAATCTTGGATGAACATGATGTAACCATTAACTCCAGCAGTTCCACCTCACCACAGTAGAGAGCTTACAGCAAACCTATTGCTCCATTGAGAAAAGGAAGGGAAAACACAAACACAAGTCCTTTCCCAAAAGGCGGGTGATCATTAATTGTTTCTATCACCAGGGTGGAATGGAAGAAGAAAGCAGCGCACTTAACCTAATGAGATGTTTCGCTAGATCAAAGCCTACTTGGCTTCTTATCTCATATGACACCCTCTTTAATGACTGGTGACCTCTTCCACTTCTCTCCTTTGCCTTTGCTGAGATACTGTTCCACAATGCCAGCAGGTTTTCTGTCCCTGCCCAGTTGAGCATTCTTCACATGGGCTAGAAACATAGAAACAGGAGTAGGTCATCCTTCCCCTCAAGCATGTTCTACAATTCAGTTGGATCATGGTCGAAATGTACCTCCATCCCATTTATTTCTCTTTACTCAGCCAACTGCAAAAGCCTATTGATCAACCGATTTCAGCTAACTCAGCACAGAATGGAATTCAAATCTGGGGCCTTCTAGTCTGTGTGTATCACTGTGTGGTACCCTTACTCACTTGAGCACCGAAGAAGCCCAGAGTTCAAGAGAGTTAATTTACAGCTAACTCTAGGAACCTAGGGAAAGAGAGGAAAGTAGATGCAGGCTGAGAACAAAAGGAGTTGCAGAACAGAGTGGAAACGCTAGGGGAGGCGTACCTGAGCACACTACAATCCTTTTATGCAGAGTACAGAGAAATTACACATGTAGTGATGCAAAACTCAATAAATCTCCTGCAGGTTACCCAGGGATCAAGCAACAAATTGCATTTATATACCACGTTAACATAGTAAACCTTCCCAAGATGCTTCACAAAGTGATTATGAAACAAAATTGACACCCAGCCACAATGTATGTTAAGACAGGTGTCAAGAAGCTTGGCCAAAGGAAAGGGTTTTATGCAATACAGGAGAGAGGCAGACAGATTTATGAAGGGAATTTCAGAGCTTGGGGTCCAGGCAGCTGAAGGCATGGGTGCCAATAGTGCAGCGATGAAAATAGGGGATGCACTAGAGGCCAGAATTGGAGGAGCACTGAGCTCTGAGGAGTGTGGGCTGGAGGAGGTTACAGAGATGGCGAGGAGTGAGGCCATGGAGAGGTTTCAATGCAAGGATGAGAATTTTAAAATCAAGGTGTTGCCAGACCAGGACCCAATGTAGGTCAACAAGCAGAAGGGTAATGGCCAAAAGAGACTTGGACCAGGATTTTATGTGCCCCCCTGAGGTAGGAAAGGAGGCAGGGGGCACAGAGGGAGTGATGGAGGGGGCGGCGGGATGGAGGGCCCGTCGCCAAGCGATCTTCCCAGGTGCGGGATAGGCCAACAACGACCTTCCCATCCAGAGGCCAATTGAGAACCTGAAGTGGCCTATTAATTGCCAATTAAGAGCCTGGTCCTGCTGCCTCTGGGATCTTACCAGCGGCTGGGGGTGGGGGTGGTGGTGCCTCCGCCATGCGGGGAGGATGCCTTGCAACATAAGGCACCCACCCTGTGGGCTTTTGGGGGGGCCTTCCTCTGTGGGCAATTTGTGGCCCACGGAGGATCCCCACTGGGAACAATTTTACCTCCTGGGACCCCCCCTCCCCCTGGACTTCATGACCACTGCCCTCCCCCCCCCCCCCCCCCCCCACCACACCCCGCTCAGGCTTTCCAGACTGGCCCCAGCGACCCCACCTCAGCTACCTCTTGTCCGGTGTTCCAGCACTGAGCCTGGGTCTGAGACCTCTGCAGTACCGGCAGTGGCCACCACTCCCAGTGGCGCTGCCGGTACTGTTGAGCTGCCAGCCATCTGATTGGCCAGCAGTTCATGTAGGCGGGATCCCCATCTTTACAGTGACGGGGATCCTGGCTCGTGAATCTTCAATTGAAAAACACTGGCGGATCATTCCGGGGGTTGGGGTGGGGGGGCCGCGAAAATGCAGAGGTGGGGTTTCCCCGTCTAATCGGTCGGGGCTGGGAACCTCGCTTCCTACATAAAATCCAGCCCTTGGTGTGAGTTTGAACACAGGCAGCAGAATTTTGGATGTGCTTAAATTTACAGATGATGTAAGGTGGGAGGCCAGCCAAGAGAGTATTGGAATAGACAAGTCTAGAGGTAACAAAGCCAAGGATGAAGGTTTCCGAAACTGATGAGCTGAGGCAGAAACGGAGATGTGGTTCTGTAACAGACGGGGCAGTCTTGGTGATGGAGAGGATATGGGGCATCTGAACAGAAGGTTGAGTAAGCATAATCAGGTCCAACCCTCCTCACACCATCCAATGGATTTCAAACCCACCATTCCCAATCATGAGTAACACTAACTCCTGGGAAGGCTAACAAAAGAAGGGGGGAAGAAACTGCCAACTTTAAGAAAGGCTCCTTCTTCTCCCCGACTCAATGAGACAATCATTCAAGCCTCAGGACACCATGGAGATGACTCGGAACTAGCTTAACCAATCCAACTTGATGTATCGCCATGTATTCTGCACCATTGCTTGGCAAAAACAAGACAAAATAGTTTTGAACTGGTTAAAGAGGGATGGTACACCCCCTGCTCATGCCAGAGTACATAGTTCTTGCTATGTTCTTAACTTGAATGCTACAGGATAATTCCCACTATTTCGATTTTGTTCTCAGGACGTAGGCAACACTGGTAAGGCCACATTCATTGCCCTGAGAAGATAGTGATGGGTCGTCACTTTGAATGTGAATTGTTTTCATCAATCGAGTGACTTCCTCAACCAGTTGAATCAAAGAACAGTGCAGAACCGGAAACTGTCCCTTTGGACCATTATGTCTGCATTGGTGTTTTTCTGCGATCTGTTCTTGCCTTCCAGCTAACTCCTCATCCCCTTTTAATATTCTTTTTCAAACAGCTATCTGATGTATCTTTGATATTTTGTTGTTGAATTTTTAGTTTCCACAAGTTGAAGGCTATTACTGCTTGGAAATTGAATTAATGTGATTGTCCATTCAGAACATAGCTTCCTGATGACCAAATGAGCAATGCTATTACCAGTATGGCACTAAGCGGTATAGAGCACAAAGTGCTGGATTAGATTTCTAGCATTGGCTGAGTTTGCTTTTCTCAGCTTGGACAGCACTTGAGTTGGTACAATTAGCATGGGGCCAGGAAGGGGAAACATCAACCATGGGTACTGCTTCCTGCTCACTCTACAGTGCCCCTAACTTTGGCCATTGGGTGAGACCAAGTTCAGACTCAACTGTCAAGTCCTCCACAGTGTTACAACCAGGTGAGAAAGGGGTCTCGGGGTTCCCTCTCAGCCTTTTCCTGGTTTGGCCATAACAGGGTTTAATTTTTTTTAAACACCGTCCTTGCTCACTGCTCTCTAATTGTAATGGCAAAGAAATCAACCAGACAGGTTTTCTCAGATTTAAACAAGAAAGGTGTAAGTTTATTAACCTTAAAACTCTAATTCAGTTAAAACTACTAGAAATACGCGATGCGACCATACTAACATGCATACACGATAAATGCTCACACAAATAGAGACAGAAAAGGAGAAAGAATCAAAGGAGAAAAGGTTTGAAGCAACAGCTGGAGTTCAGTTACTGGCTTTGGGTTTGATGTAAAGTCTTAGATTGCAGTTAAGTCTTGCAGTTCTCGGGGCCCAGTGCACACTTTCAAACTTGTTTCGATGGTCTTCTGTCTTGAGGTTTGAGTTACTTCCCTGGAACTCTGCATGAGAGAGAGAGAGAGAGAGAGAGGGAGATACCTTCTTTCTCTTTTGTCTTCAAATTGCAGTCTCTTTCCCAAACTGTGTGGCACAATTCAGAAAACCCCCACGTTGCCAGCAGGTTAGCCATGTGACTAGCTCCTTATTTGGAACAACCTCTTTGGAGAGGTTTGTGGATTTCCCCCAAGCTTACCAGACACTCTCAGTGGGGGTGGAATGCTGGCTTTTACACATTCAATGTCTCTTGATCAAAATCCATCTGGCTATGTGAATCAGGGAGGCATTACCATTGTCTTCTTCAGGCAGCTGTCTTTTCTAATGCAAATGTGCAGCCATGTTTTCAGCCACTGTTGTGGTCTTTTAAAACAAGTTATTTCAAGTCCAGTAACAGTTCAAAAATAATGACGAAATTAATATGTCTCATTTTGGTAGGTGTGGTTTTCATCACAGCAGCCAAATGGCCTGTTCACACCAAAGCCAATGATTTTCCAAGGGGTATTACATTAACTCATTGAAAATGTTCCTATGACGTGTGGAGTTACAGCTGTATTGAAAGTGATGCCAATCAGAAGATGCTGACTCTCCCCTCTAGGCACCCACCTGAAATATCAGCAAAGTACCAGACAATGTCTAAGGAATACCGTTGCTACAAGAGCAGGTCAGAGGCTGGGAATTCTGCAGCGAATAACTCACCTCCTGTGTCCTCAAAGCCTGTCCACCATCTACAAGGCACATTTCAGGAGTGTGATGGAATACTCTCCTCTTGCCTGGATGAGTGCAGCTGCAACAACACTCAAGAAGCCCAACACCATCCATGACAAAGCAGCCCGCTTGATTGTCACCCCATCCACCACCTTAGACATTCACTCCCTCCACCACTGACGCACAGTGGCAGCAGTGTGTACCATCTACAAGATGCACTGCAGCAACTCACCAAGGCTCCTTAGACAGCACCTTCCAAACCCGCCACCTCCACCACCTAGAATGACAAGGGCAGCAGATGCATGGGAACACCACCACCTGCAAGTGCTCCTCCAAGCCACACACCATCCTGACTTGAAACTATATCGCCGTTCCTTCACTGTCACCGGGTCAAAATCCTGGAACTCCCTTCCTAACAGCACTGTGGGTGTACCTACACCACATGGACTGCACCGGTTCAAGAAGGCAGCTCACCATCACCTTCTCAAAGGCAATTAGGGATGGGCAATAAATGCTGGCCTAGCCAGCGATGCCCACGTCCCACGAATAAATAATTTAAAAAAGCACATTCCAGCAGGTGAGTACCTTGAGGAGGAGGGGAAAAAACTGGGGAGAACAAAGAACAAAGAAAATTACAGCACAGGAACAGGCCCTTCGGCCCTCCAAGCCTACGCCGATCCAAATCCTCTATCTAAACCTGTCGCCTATTTTCTAAGGGTCTGTATCTCTTTACTTCCTGCCCATTCATGTATCTGTCTAGATACATCTTAAAAGACGCTATCGTGGCCGCGTCTACCACCTCCGCTGGCAACGCGTTCCAGGCACCCACCACCCTCTGCGTAAAGAACGTTCCACGCATATCCCCCCTAAACTTTTCCCCTCTCACTTTGAACTCGTGACCCCTAGTAATTGAATCCCCCACTCTGGGAAAAAGCTTCTTGCTATCCAACCTGTCTATACCTCTCATGATTTTGTACACCTCAATCAGGTCCCCCCTCAACCTCCGTCTTTCTAATGAAAATAATCGTAATCTACTCAACCTCTCTTCATAGCTAGCGCCCTCCATACCAGGCAACATCCTGGTGAACCTCCTCTGCACCCTCTCCAAAGCATCCACATCCTTTTGGTAATGTGGCGACCAGAACTGCACGCAGTATTCCAAATGTGGCCGAACCAAAGTCCTATACAACTGTAACATGACCTGCCAACTCTTGTACTCAATACCCCGTCCGATGAAGGAAAGCATGCCGTATGCCTTCTTGACCACTCTATTGACCTGCGTTGCCACCTTCAGGGAACAATGGACCTGAACACCCAAATCTCTCTGTACATCAATTTTCCCCAGGACTTTTCCATTTACTGTATAGTTCACTCTTGAATTGGATCTTCCAAAATGCATCACCTCGCATTTGCCCTGATTGAACTACATCTGCCATTTCTCTGCCCAACTCTCCAATCTATCTATATTCTGCTGTATTCTCTGACAGTCCCCTTCACTATCTGCTACTCCACCAATCTTAGTGTCGTCTGCAAACTTGCTAATCAGACCACCTATACTTTCCTCCAAATCATTTATGTATATCACAAACAACAGTGGTCCCAGCACGGATCCCTGTGGAACACCACTGGTCACACGTCTCCATTTTGAGACACTCCCTTCCACTGCTACTCTCTGTCTCCTGTTGCCCAGCCAGTTCTTTATCCATCTAGCTAGTACACCTTGGACCCCATGCGCCTTCACTTTCTCCATCAGCCTACCATGGGGAACCTTATCAAACGCCTTACTGAAGTCCATGTATACGACATCTACAGCCCTTCCCTCATCAATCAACTTTGTCACTTCCTCAAAGAATTCTATTAAGTTGGTAAGACATGACCTTCCCTGCACAAAACCATGTTGCCTATCACTGATAAGCCCATTTTCTTCCAAATGGGAATAGATCCTATCCCTCAGTATCTTCTCCAGCAGCTTCCCTACCACTGACGTCAGGCTCACCGGTCTATAATTACCTGGATTATCCCTGCTACCCTTCTTAAACAAGGGGACAACATTAGAAATTCTCCAGTCCTCCGGGACCTCACCCGTGTTTAAGGATGTTGCAAAGATATCTGTTAAGGCCCCAGCTATTTCCTCTCTCGCTTCCCTCAGTAACCTGGGATAGATCCCATCCGGACCTGGGGACTTGTCCACCTTAATGCCTTTTAGAATACCCAACACTTCCTCCCTCCTTATGCCGACTTGACCTAGAGTAATCAAACATCTGTCCCTAACCTCAACATCCGTCATGTCCCTCTCCTCGGTGAATACCGATGCAAAGTACTCATTTAGAATCTCACCCATTTTCTCTGACTCCACGCATAACTTTCCTCCTTTGTCCTTGAGTGGGCCAATCCTTTCTCTAGTTACCCTCTTGTTCCTTATATATGAATAAAAGGCTTTGGGATTTTCCTTAACCCTGTTTGCTAAAGATATTTCATGACCCCTTTTAGCCCTCTTAATTCCTCGTTTCAGATTGCGCCTACAATCCCGATATTCTTTCAAAGCTTCGTCTTTCTTCAGCCGCCTAGACCTTATGTATGCTTCCTTTTTCCTCTTAGCTAGTCTCACAATTTCACCTGTCATCCATGGTTCCCTAATCTTGCCATTTCTACCCCTCATTTTCACAGGAACATGTCTCTCCTGCACGCTAATCAACCTCTCTTTAAAAGCCTCCCACATATCAAATGTGGATTTACCTTCAAACAGCTCCTCCCAATCTACATTCCCCAGCTCCTGCCGAATTTTGGTATAGTTGGCCTTCCCCCAATTTAGCATTCTTCCTTTAGGACCACTCTCGTCTTTGTCCATGAGTATTCTAAAACTTACGGAATTGTGATCACTATTCCCAAAGTAGTCACCTACTGAAACGTCAACCACCTGGCCCGGCTCATTCCCCAACACCAGGTCCAGTATGGCCCCTTCCCGAGTTGGACTATTTACATACTGCTCTAGAAAACCCTCCTGGATGCTCCTTACAAATTCTGCTCCATCTAGACCTCTAACACTAAGGGAAACCCAGTCAATGTTGGGAAAATTAAAATCTCCTATCACCACCACCCTGTTGCTCCTACAGCTTTCCATAATCTGTTTACATATTTGTACCTCTATCTCACGCTCGCTGTTGGGAGGCCTGTAGTACAGCCCCAACATTGTTACTGCACCCTTCCTATTTCTGAGTTCTGCCCATATTGCCTCACAGCTCGAGTCCTCCATCGTGCCTTCCTTCAGCACAGCTGTGATATCCTCTTTGACCAGTAATGCAACTCCTCCACCCCTTTTACCTCCCTCTCTATCCCGCCTGAAGCATCGGTATCCTGGGATATTTAGTTGCCAATCATGCCCTTCCCTTAACCAAGTCTCAGTAATAGCAATAACATCATACTCCCAGGTACTAATCCAAGCCCTAAGTTCATCTGCCTTACCTATTACACTTCTTGCATTAAAACAAATACACCTCAGACCACCAGTCCCTTTGCTTTCATCATCTGCTCCCTGCCTACTCTTTCCCTTAGTCACGCTGACTTCATTATCTAGTTCCTTACAGGCTTTAGTTACTACATCCTTACTCTCCACTGACCTCCTTTGGTTCCCATCCCCCTGCCACATTAGTTTAAACCCTCCCCAACAGCGTTAGCAAAAGCACCCCCAAGGACATTGGTTCCAGTCCGGCCCAGGTGTAGACCATCCAATTTGTAATAGTCCCACCTCCCCCAGAACGGGTCCCAATGTCCCAAAAATCTGAACCCCTCCCTCCTGCACCATCTCTCAAGCCACGCATTCATCCTGACTATTCTTTCATTTCTACTCTGATTATCACGTGGCACTGGGAGCAATCCTGAGATTACTACCTCTGAGGTCCTACTTTTTAACTTGGCTCCTAACTCCCTAAACTCTGCTTGTAGGACCTCATCCCTTTTTTTACCTATATCATTGGTGCCTATGTGCACAACGACAACTGGCTGTTCACCCTCCCCCTTCAGAATGTTCTGCAGCCGATCTGAGACATCCCTGACCCGTGCACCTGGGAGGCAACATACCATTCGGGAGTCTCGTTTTCGACCACAGAACCGCCTATCTACTCCCCTTACAATCGAATCCCCTATGACTATAGCCCTTCCACTCTTTTTCCCGCCCTTCTGAACAGCAGAGCCAGCCACGGTGCCATGAACCTGGCTACTGCTGCCTTCCCCTGGTGAGCCATCTCCCTCAACAGTATCCAAAACGGTATACCTGTTGTGGAGGGAGATGACTGCAGGGGACACCTGCGCTGCCTTCCTGCTCTTTCTCTGCCTTTTGGTCACCCATTCCCTTTCTCCCTCAGCAATCCTAATCTGCGGTGTGACCAATTCGCTAAACATGCTATCCAGAAACGGCCCAAATATATAGGGTTTTACTTACCCAGCAGCCCCCTGGTCTCCGCCGAAAACAAAAGGAAATTAAGTTTACTTTAAACTTACCTTCCCAGCTGCTCACTCGCTCGCACTCTCTGCTCCCGAAAAAGCTGCTGCAATGAAAGGCAAGTTATTTTAAACGGCCCAAATATATAGGGTTTTACTTACCCAGCAGCCCCCTGGTCTCCGCCGAAAACAAAAGGAAATTAAGTTTACTTTAAACTGACCTTCCCAGCTGCTCACTCGCTCGCACTCTCTGCTCCCGAAAAAGCTGCTGCAATGAAAAGGTGGTGGGGGATAATGAAATATTTCATAACACCCTGCATAGCAAAGAAAACACAGTCCTCCCTAGAAATATGTAGTGCTGTGAATGGCAAATTGAAGCATGGAACACAATATATTAAAATGGCCATTAAATTCTATCTGATTGTTCCAGATTCAGGTATTAACACTTAAATGCGTAATGTCTGAAGCATCAAATTTCTCCTTTTATTGCAATTCAGTGAATATTATCACTTCTGTGCTGATGCTAACCATTACAAATTTATGAAAGAAACCTCCCAAAGAAAATATATATTTTATTGTTTTGGAATATGCTTAACAATGTTTTAATTCTCTCCCATCCAAAGTGATATAAAACAAAAACCTGCTGCTAATATAATTAGGGTTCTGAGAAGTTAAGTACTAGTAGTTACATTAATTCAAAGTTAAGGAGGAATGCTGCACTCTAGATATTATAAAATGAGATATTTATACACAGGCATTTTAAAATCCCTCATGTCTGCACTTTTAGTGTTTTTAAAACTGTTGGCATCAAAGTTCCCTGCAGTGTGTGAATGCAAAACTCAAAGTGCTACAGATTTGGAAGAGCCCAGCTTTGATTTCTTTGATATGTGCTGTCAGTTCAAGTGCTACAAATACCCTTAGCACCCTTGGGCTCCGAAGGCATAAAGTCAATCAAGGTTTCTTCTCTCCTGACAAAGAAATGCTGTTCCCATTAGCTGATGATACAAGGACAAAGGGACACAGATTTAAGATTTTGGGCAAAAGATGCAGGGGGGAATATGAGGAAGATTTTGTTTTACGCAGTGGATGGTAATGACCTGGAACTTGCTGCTCACGAGGATGGTGGAAGTGGAGATCAATGGTCTCTAAAGGAAATTGAATGGGCACTTGAGGGAAATAAACTTGCAGGGCTACAGGGATAGAGTGGATGAATGGGACTGACTGGATTGCTCGACAGAGAGCCGGCATGGACTCGATGGGCCGAATGACCTCCTTCCATACAGTAATGGCTTTATGACTCTCCATCACTCTATGACTGATTGGATGGGCATCAGCAGAGAACAAGACTAGGCTCCGCTATAGTGCCTCTTCAAGTACCCTGCCAATGCTGACAACTGGGAGAGGTGGCAGCTGCTGACACACATGCAACGTGCTCCAGAATGAGTCAGTGCTTTCAGGTGATGAAGGGAGCAAACTGGCCAGGAGCGGGGGGAGCTCTGGACTGAAGCAGCCTAGCAAAACTGAGGTCAATGGGAATCAGGGGGAAACCCTCCGCTGGCTGGAGTCATACCTAGCACAAAGGAAGTTGGTTGTGGTTGTTGGAGGTCAATCACCTGAGCTCCAGGACATCACTGCAGGAGTTCCTCAGGGTAGTGTCCTAGGCCCAATCATCTTCAGCTGCTTCATCAATGACCTTCCTTCAATCATATGGTCAGAAGTGGGGATGTTCGCTGATGATATCACAATGTTCAGCACCATTCGTGACTCCTCAGATACTGAAGCAGTCCGTGTAGAAATGCAGCAAGACCTGGACAATATCCAGACTTGGGCTGATAAGTGGCAAGTAACATTCGCGCTACACAAGTGCCAGGCAATGACCATCTCCAACAAGAGAGAATCTAACCATCTCCCCTTGACATTCAACAGCTTCACCATCACTGAATCCCCCACTATCAACATCCGAGGGGCTACTATTAACCAGAAACTGAACTGGAGTAGCCATATAAATACCGTGGCTACAAGAGCAGGTCAGAGACTAGGAATCCTTGAGGTGAGTAACTCACCTCCTGACTCCCCAAAGCCTGTCCACCATCTACAAGGCACAAGTCAGGAGTGTGATGGAATACTCTCCACTTGCCTGGATGGGTGCAGCTCCAACAGCACTCAAGAAGCTCGACACCATCCAGGACAAAGCAGCCCGCTTGATTGGCACCCCATCTACAAACATTCACTCCCTCCACCACCGACGCACAGTGGCAGCAGTGTGTACCATCTACAAGATGCACTGCAGCAATGCACCAAGGCTCCTTAGACAGCACCTTCCAATACCCGCGACCTCTACCAACTAGAAGGACAAGGGCAGCAAATATATGGGAACATCACCACTTGCAAGTTCCCCTCCAAGTCACACATCATCCTGACTTGGAACTATATCGCTGTTCCTTCACTGTCGCTGGGTCAAAATCCTGGAACTCCCTTCCTAACAGCACTGTGGGTATACCTACCCCAAATGGACTGCAGCAATTCAAGAAGGCAGTTCACCACCACCTTCTCAAGGACAATTAGGGATGGGCAATAAATGCTGGTCTGGCCAGCGACGCCCACATCCCATGAATGAATAAAAAAAAAGCCTGAGTGACATTAGACATTAGCGTGACAATATGATTGTGATATTAGGCATTTGGGTGATAGCATGAGCAGTAGCATTAAACATTCCCCAGTCATGATGCCGAAGGAGAAAGATGGGAGGATTTTCATTATCTTAAGGCAACATTCCGATTAGGATTTAAAAAGAATAATTACCAGCACTCTACTAGGCAGAATTGGATAGTGAAATAAAAACAGAAAATGCTGGAAATACTCAGCAGGTCTGGCAGCAAATGTAGGGAGAAACAGAGTTTTCATCAGAACTGGAAAACGTTGGAGATGTAACAGATGATTAGCAAGTACGGAGGCAGGGAAAGAGGGGAGGAGGGGGAAGAACAAAAGGGAAGGTCTGTGATAGGGTGCAAGGCAGGAGAGATTAAATAACTAAAGGGATGATTGTGCAAAACAAAAGGAGATGGTAATGGGACAAGTAAAGAAACAAAAGATGGGTCTCGAGGAGGTGTAAATGGCAACAGCGAGAACCTTTACACCACCAGCTGTCCAAAATGAAAGGGAGCAGTGGTTACAATCTGAAATGGTTCAACTCAATGCTGAGTCTGGAAGGTTGTAAAGTGCTGAATTGTAAGATGAGGTGCTGTTCCTCGAGCTTACGTTAAGCTTCATTGGAGCAGTGCAGGAGGCCGAGGATAGAGAGAGAAATGGAGAATTAAAATGGCGGGTGGCCAGACGTTTGGGGTCACCCTTGGATGTTGTTCAACAAAGTGATCATCACATCTGCATTTGGTCTCCCTGTGTACAGGAAACCAAACCATGAGCAGTAAATACAGTGTACTAAGTTGAAAGATGTAAGAAATCAGCAAGTAATAAAGAAGGCTAATGAAATGCTATCCTTTGTTAAGAGAGAAGTTGAAAATAAAAGTAAGGATGTTATGCTTCATTTATACAGGGCATTGGTGAGATCACATCTTGAATACTGTGTGCAGTTTTGGTCTCCTTATTTAAGGAAGGATGTGAACAGGTCGGAGGCGGTTTAGAGGAGGTTTACTAGATTGAAACCTGGAATGAGTGGGTTGTCTTATGAGGAAAGGTTGGACAGACTGGGCTTGTTTTCACTGGAGTTTAGAAGAGTGAGGGGAGACTTGATTGAAGTTTATAAGATCCTGAATGGTCTTAACAAGATGGATGTGGAAAGGATGTTTCCTCTTGTGGGTGAGGCCAGAACTAGGGGGTATTGTTTTAAAATTCGGGGTCGCTCTTTTAGGACAGAGATGAGGAGAAATGTTTTCTCTCAGAGGATTGTGCGACTTTGGAACCCCCTGCCTCAGAAGGTGGTGGAGGCGGGGCCATTGAATATTTTTAAGGCGGAAGTAGATAGATTCTTGTTAGGCAAATGAATCAAAGTTTATCGGTGGTAGATGGGAGTGTGGAATTCGAGACAGAAACAGATCAGCCATGATCTTATTAAATGGCGGAGCAGGCTCGAAGGGTTGAATGGCCTACTTCTGCTCCTAATTCGTATGATTGTAAGTACAGGTAAGTCACTGTTTCACCTGGGAGGAGTGTTTGGTAGGAACTAAGAAGGTAAAGGAGCAGGTACTGCAATATGCTCCCAAACTCTTCAACTCTGCAAAACTTGGTACTCTTTTTAATAAAAGGAGTCTGCAAAATTCCCAGTCAGAATATATCTCTGGCTTTTAGCATCATAATTTCTGAGGGCAGACTAGTTGTGTATTTATTTATTATTAACCTTGCAGCATTCCACTGGAGTTT
The DNA here is from genome assembly GCF_036365525.1 of Heterodontus francisci. Taxonomy (NCBI): domain Eukaryota; kingdom Metazoa; phylum Chordata; class Chondrichthyes; order Heterodontiformes; family Heterodontidae; genus Heterodontus; species Heterodontus francisci. The sequence goes on along the minus strand of NC_090389.1, from coordinate 84,184,351 downwards.
GTCTTGTTCCTAAAGCTGACAAATGTCTCCTGCAAGTTCTGGCATTCTGTGCGCTTCAGCATGTTGTTAAAATCGCTGATATAAAACAAACATTGGATAATTGAAGATGTTTTTTTTCCCAAGCTATTTGATGGCGTAGTTGAAATATTTCCTGTTCCACTCCAGCGCCCTCTTTGCTTTATTAAGGTAATAGATTGCATGGTAGTCAACAGCATATCGATCATCTTAAATGCATCAGAATGAGGGAATGAGCAGATTAGCACAAGGACTTGGTTGCTTCCTTTAACTGCAGCAAATGAGGGGTGAGAAAACAGCATCTATTAGAGTGACAGTAGAAAATATGTTTCACATCATCCCGGTGCCCTCACCCTGGGATCTGAGGCCTTTTCCCAAATGCTGTCACGTTCCCTTCATGCCTGTCCCAACCCCGCCTGTTGTGATCCTCCAATCACTGCTTCACATTTTTTCCCGCTCACGCTCTTACTGTTGGAGGGGTTTTATGCACTCAGCCCCTTTTCTCCCCCTCCACCTGCCCATGCTCACCCATCCTCCAATCACCACGTTGCTTCATTCCCGCTCTCTTGGACCGCTTGTGTTCTTACCGTTGGGGTTTGAGAGCTCAGCTCATGCCCTCTCTTCATGCGCCCTGCAGGGCCGGACGTCCCTCCGCCTACCCCGCATCCCCCCGCCCCCCCATGATCATCTGTTCTGCAGTTAAATACTGTTTTAAATGAGATATCTCTGATAAAAGGTGAAGCAGTAGAAAAGAAAAAAACAGGGGGGTTTGACAGGGAGCAAAACACGACAGCTGAAAAGGGAAAGGGCTGAGAAGAAGATCAAGGTTTCTCCGACACCAAATCCGGGGACCACTCGGATTGTGAGACCAAGGACTTGGTTTTCAATTCGGGGTCAGGAGCCTGACGCCCGGGTAACTTTTGGGTCCCGACCCTGTGCCACATCTGCGTCACTCAAGCAATGCTATCTTTAAATGCAAGTGCCCTAATTGGGCAGAAGGCCAGTTCAGTGCCCAATCAGTGACGCCGAGTGTATCCAGGAGGTGGGAACTGCCTGCAGAGCACAAGCCCCAGAGGCAGTGGCAGCCATGATGGGGATCTGCAGCCGCCTTGCTGAAGAGAGCAGGCCGCTCCTTGGAGGGCCAGCAGCCTAACTGCGCAGAAGAGTGACCTTTTGGCCAAATGTGGGGTAATGTGCATGATCTGGTGCAAGATCCCCATGTCCCCAGATATTTAACCGTTTTTTCAAAAAAAATTAACTTCTCCTCACATTGAACTCGACAGTTCTGCAGGAATGTGCACCAGACTGTTTGGGTTCGCCAGTTTCCCAATTGAAAATTGCAGTCTCGCCCTCCCCAACCTGTTAACAAGATCCTCGAGGAGTTAGCAGACTGTTCATTGGATGTGAGTAGGTTCCTGTCCCCCTCCCGCCACACTCGCTTTGAAAATTGAAGCGTGTCCCAGAGGTGTTGGGATCCGGAGCCACCTTCCAGGATCATGATCTTCAATCTACACTTGCATCCATGCTCACCCCCAAAGTGCTTTGAAAATCCAGGGACCACTTGTATTGAAAGACACTAGCACTGCGATTCAGATTGCTTCAGTGTGGGGAATGGTTTTTGGGGTGAAGCCAGTTCTAGTGGGGACAAATGGCACATAATAGATGAAAATATCATTGGTGGCCTCAGAAGGTGATTGGTTGGTCCTGGTGACGGTTATTGTCAGAAACCCATTGCAGGTTGCCCAATGATTGAATGCAACCAGCGCTACCCCTGGATCCAGCTGTACTTGTGCCAAACTCCCAAAGTCTAATAACTTTGATTTTTTTTTTCCTTGGGGAATTGTAGAGATGTGAAAAAAGGGAGTAAATTGGGCTTGGGCCAGAAGTTGTTTCCTTGAATGAACAATTCATGAGCCTGTTTTGTGACTCATCTGTGTGAAATAAAAACATGAAAGATAAATGGAAGCATCTAGTGACAACCACTAGCCATAAACCGCGTGGTGTCAATAGCACAATGCAGGACCGGTTTGTGCCAATAGTCATCACAACGTCATCAGTGATGCAGGTTGGCCCTGTTGTCAGTAGTCTCAGCCAGTTGCCGCAGGGATGAGGAGGGGAGAGGTTAGAGAGGTGAAATGATGTCCAAAGAAACCTCAAAAAAAGCCAGAAACATTACTGTTCAGAGTAAGGCATGCAGGTTGCCTTGGGGAGGAAGGGCTCCCCTCTTTCTTGCAGTATGCCTCCTCACTGTGAAGGACCAAGAGATCTTACTTAGTAGGCCTGTGCAGCACAGTCTTATGTACATGTTTATAACTACTCATCAGTAAGGCAGCCAGATGTGGTTTTTATAACAGATATGGGGTATAGGAAGTCAAAGACAAGTGCATTCCTGACCAGACTGGTTCTGTGCCTCAGTCTTGGGGTCCATTTTGACTTTGTGCCCTTTCTGTTGAGGCTCCACCTTCTCATGTCAACATATATTCCAGGGCAATATGATAGAAATGTTTAAAATGATAAAGATGGGGTGGGGTCGGTGTTTTCAGCGGTTAAGGGGGCAAGACGAGGATCCACCGGTAAGATTAAATGTAAGCAATTTAGAGCAGTGATCAAGGGAATGCCCTTTACAGTTATGAGGACTGTAGAAATCACTTCCAGGGTTAAGAGGTAGGACAACAAGTTCTGCAGTGACAAGCTTTTACACAAGACAGGCCTTAGCCCAGTTACTTGCTCCAAATGTTGATGCAAGCGACATATTGTGCTGTATTTTTCAAGATAGGTGCATTTTACTCCTGACTGGGTACAGATATGCGCTGCTACCATCAATTCTCCTTCGTCAGATCATTATCAATATTCTGCAAAGCTTCAGGTTTGAATGTGTGTAGGAAGAACCTTAGTGGGGGATGTGTAAGTTTGTTGTGATGGTAACATTAAAGGGATACAGCCAATTAAAGGAAGTGTCAAAGTAGGAGACAAATATTTTTGGGAAGACTCAAAAGGCATCTCAATCATTAGTCATGGATGAAAGGGGAGAGGATTATTAAGTGAAAGGAAATGCAAAGTGAAGACATGTGTCTATAAATCATCTTAAATCTGTATCCTTTGATTACTGACCATTATGCTGCAGGGAAGCTTACTCTTTTATTAATAAATGACCAGATCATCTGGTTTAGCTTTTAGTTGAGGGATAAATATTATCCAGGACATCAGGAGAACTGGACTGCTCTTCTTCAAGAGTGCCATGGGATCTTTAACATCCACCTGAGAGAGCAGACGAGGCCTCCATTTAAAGCCTCATCCGAAAGACAGCACCTCTGACTGTGCAGCACTCCCTCAGTACTGCACTGGCATGTCAACCTTGACCTTTGGGCTCAAGCCCTGGAGTGGGATTTAAACCCGCAACTTGCTGACTCAGCAGTGATGGTGTTGCCAACTGATCCATGGCTGACACTTAGGAATTGGTGAGCAGTTTTTCACCCAGAGGGTGATGGGTGTCTGGAACCCACTGCCTAAAGGATGGTAGAGGCAGAAACCCTCATTGTCTTTCAGAAACACTTGGATAGCCACTTGAGATCCCATAACCTACAGGGCTATGGACCAAGAGCTGGAAAGTAGGATTAAGCTGGATAACTCTTTTTCGGCCGACATGGACACAATGGGCCGAATGGCTTCCTTCTGTGCCCTGAATTTTTCTATGTCAGGCAGCATCTATGGAGAGGGAAACAGAGTTAATGTTTCAGTTTAACCTTTCGTCAAAACTGGAAGTTAGAGATTTTAACAGTTTATTAGCACTTGCAGTAACAAGGAAAAGGGAGCGGGAGAGGAGGGAGGAAAGAACAAAGGGGAATTTCTATATGGTTTACCCATTGTCTCTCGAGACAAGGAGGCCAAAGAAGAAGAAGAAGAGGGCAGGATTGATTAATTGACTAAAGGGAGTGGTTATGGGACAATAAAGAAACAAAAGATGGGTCCAGAAGAGGTGTTAGTGGCAACAGCAGAACCTGTGGTCTGAGGAAATGTGAGTGGTGATTCTGATCTAAATTTGTTGAACTCAGTGTTGAAGCTGGAAGGTTGTAAAGGGCTTAATTGAAAGATGAGGTGCTGCTCCTTAAGATTACATTGCACTTCATTGGAATAAAAGTGAGATGAAGAACTGAAATGGCAAAAACCAAAAGCCTTGGTTGGTTGCAGACTGGGAGGAGGGATTCAGCAAAGCAGTCATCAAACTGCATTTGGTCTCGCCAATGTAGAGGAGACTACCTCGTGAACAGCGAATTCTATATACTAAGTTGAAAGAAGTACAAGTAAATCACTGTTTCACTTAGCTGGAGTGTTTGGGGTCCTGGACAGTTGGAAGGGAGTGAAAGGGAAGATAATGCATCTCCTGCGATTGCATGAGAAAGTGCCAGGGGAGAAGTGCCAGTTCTGATGCAAAGTCACTGACCTGAAACGTTAGTTCTGCTTCTCTCTCCACAGATGCTGCCAGCTCTCTCTAATATAAAGGCAATTTTAGTACCTATGTAGGCATCCTGTGTCAAGCTTCATGCAAACTCTAGCAGAGAAATTAAATTTAATTCAGATTATTCCTGCCCCTAACTGAATACTCTCTTGAAAGGGGTTAAGTATGAATGGGGCTCTAATGTTGTAACAACAACAATATATTTATATACCACCTTTAACGTACTAAAACATCCCAAGGCGCTTCACAGGAGCATTATAAAACAAAATATGGAACTGAGCCACAAAAGGAGATATTAGGTCAGATGACCAAAAGCTTGGCCAAAGAGGTAGGTTTTAAGGAGTGTCTTCAAGGTGGAAAGTGAGGAGAAGAGGGATAGGGAGAGAATTCCAGAGCTTGGGGACTAGGCAGCTGAAGGTATGGCCACCAGTGGTGGAGCGATTAAAATCAGGGATGCGCAAGAGGCCAGACTTAGAGGAGCGCAGATATCTGGAGGGCTGGAGGAGATTACACAGATAGGGAAGAGCGAGGCCATGGAGGGATTTGAAAACAAGGATGAGAATTTTAAAATCAAGATGTTGCTTGACCAGGAGCCAATATAGGTCAGTGAGCACAGGGGCGATAGGGGAACAGGACCTGGTGCGAATTAAGACACGGGCAACAGAGTTTTGGATGACCTCAACTTTACAGAGAGTAGAATGTGGAAGACCAGCCATGAGTGCATTGGAATAGTCAAGTCTAGAGGTAAAAAAGACATGAATGAGCAGAAAAGAAATTATATAGCTGTTGTTTGTGATCCTGCTTTGATACATAAACCTGCATTCAAATATCTCAAATCTTTACACTTTCAGTGAATTCCTTGCAAATGTGCATTGACATTGTTGGCTGCGGTTTAACGCACACACGATTCTACAAACAGCTATTAGCTGAGTGAACAGGTAGTCTGCTTTTTAGCAATGATGGTTGAGGGAAGAATGTTGACTGGGACATCGGGAGAACACTCTACTTTGAGTTAAAGAAAGAAAGGACTTGCATTTGTTTACTGCCTTTTACGACTTCAGGATGTCCCAAAGCACTGCACAGCCAATGAAGAAGTTTTGAAGTGTATTGCTATTGTAATGTAGGGAACTGTGGTAACCAGTTTGCACTCACAAGCTCCCACAAACAGCAGTGTGATAACGACCAGATAATCTGTTTAAATGATGCTGTCTGAAGGATAACTGTTGGCCAAAACACTGGAGGGAACTCCCCTACGCTTCCTTGAAATAGTACCAGGGGATTTTTTGCATCCACCTGAGAGGGCAGATGGGGCCACAGTTTAACGGGTCATCTGAAAGATGGCATCTCTGACAGTGTAGCACTCCCTCAATACTGCACTGAGAGTGTCAGCCTAGGTTTGGTGCTTTGTCTCTGCAGTTGACAGTGCTGTCAGGCAGAATTTTGCCTGTCCCATGGATGTGCTCTGGTCCTGGCCCCCATGCCAAAGTCATGTGCATTTTTATATCATGGTGGGCAGCTACATCATTTACAGTGACAATGGGACACCACCACAGGTGAGCAGAGGAAAGAATTTGACTGTGAAACGCAGCTTAAAGGTCTGCTCAGGTCACAAAAAAAAACCCGACCCGAACCCGGCAGAACCACATCGGACCCAAGCCCGACCCGGCCCGAGTCCCTCCATTCGTTCCCGCGCCCGACCTGACCCGAGCCCGACTCCACACCGACCTGACCCGAGCCCGACTCCACACCGACCCGACCTGAGCCCGACCCGATCACTGAAATGTTCCCTTTACCTACCTTGCGACTCCCAATCATCCAGAAGCTGCAGCATGAGCGTGATGACATCATAGAGATGCTCACTCGTTCACTGCGCAGACTCAGAGTTTCTCTCTTTGACTTCCCGGACTCCCAGCTCAGGTAGACTTTTCAACTTTTAACACTTCTTGCTGTGCGTCCGACCCGGACCCGGACCCGGCCTGACCTGAGCCCAAAAGCCAGACCCAGAAGAGTGACCCGACCCAACCCAAACCCGACACACGTCATCGGGTCCCGTCGGGTTCGGGTCGGGTAGCAGGCCTTTAACGCAGCTGCAGTTTCAATGGGCCCACACTGCTGTCGTAAGATGAATGGAAACGTTTGAAATGGCACCACTTTCACTTCAGACTGTTACCCAAAAATATTTGATTGTTCAATGAAACTCTCCCTTAGCAACACTGGTTGTCGAGGATTCATTTAGGTCTCTGATGCCCAGTATTACAAGGAGGAATGGTGGCTTAAACATGATATGACTTATTTTCTTAAGTTGCACAGCTTCACAGTATGTCCACCATTTGTTGACGAGTGTGTTAAATATTTTCCCCACCTCCGCTGGAATTTCTGACAGGACTGAAAAGGGGTGTGGACTCACCGCAATCAGGTCACCCCCCCAAAAAATCTGCCACACCCACATTTTGTTCCTTTTGAATGTCTGGGCATCAGATAAGAACCTGGAATGATCCCAGCTGTGATGCTGTTGCAGTTGAATTGCCTGCTACTGTTACTGTCGAGGCTCATATATGAAGACTGGCACTTGGGTCTGATGTCTGGACCTTCTAGCACCTAAACTTGACAAGACATCCTTAGGAGAGATAGGGAGAAAACTGAGGTTTTATATAATAAATAAGTAGGTTGAACTCCTTGTTATGTTTCTCCACAATAACAGGCTTTTAAGAACATAAGCTTTATTGCATCTAATCTATACTTCTTGATCTATCTTAAATTTTCCTGGACCTCAACGCCCTGAATCTCAACCATTCTTTCCTCAACAGTCTCCACACTTACAAAACTCAAACTTGGTGTCAACTAACCACTACTTTTTTACTTACCTGTTCTTTTACCAGCTTTGGTGCTGCCTTGCTCTTTGAGGTTGAGCTGTCGAGCTGTCACTGAGCAAAATCCAGCTGCAAGTGTCAGATAAGCCTTTGCTAAGCCAGACACCCAGAGCAGGAATTTTGTTTTGGGGTCAGAAACCCAATGCCAGGATCAAATGTGGATCACAACATCGCACAGGAAATAGTCACCTGACACTATTTTCCAAGAATTGGCCAATTATTGGCCAGAGGGTGTGCTTCGCAGTCCCATTAAGGATGGTGGGTGGGCTCCTGACTTTGTTTTTCAAAAATATGCTTTAGCACCACAGCCTCACAGCTCCAGCGACCCGGGTTCAATTCTGGGTACTGCCTGTGTGGAGTTTGCAAGTTCTCCCTGTGTCTGCGTGGGTTTCCTCCGGGTGCTCCGGTTTCCTCCCACAGCCAAAGACTTGCAGGTTGATAGGTAAATTGGCCATTGTAAGTTGCCCCTAGTGTAGGTAGGTGGTAGGAGAATGGTGGGGATGTGGTAGAGAACATGGGGTTAATATAGGATTAGTATAAATGGGTGGTTGTTGGTCGGCACAGACTCGGTGGGCCGAAGGGCCTGTTTCAGTGCTGTATCTCTAAATAAGTAAAATAAAATAGAAGAACAATTCAAATTTGACATTTCATAAAGTGCAATAAAGATCAGTTTCTTTCCTTACAGGTACATGAGGTACCTAGCTACGCTTATATTTACAACGTACATTTACATTTCGTATCAAACATTCTCTGGTGCATACAGCTTGAGGGGTTTTACACGGGTTCCAGCCCCTCATTATACCATGGTGGGAGGACATAACAGTGACCTTTCCCCATTGAGCCTTTGCGGTGGCTGCCCAAGCTTTAGTGCGTCCCTCAGTATGTAGTCCTGGACCTTGGAATGTGCCAGTCTGCAACACTCGGTCATGGACAACTCTTTTCACTGAACGACTAGAAAGTTGCCTGCAGACCAAAGTGCATCTTTCACCGAATTGATGGTTCTCCAGCAGCAGTTGATGTTTATCTCGGTGTGTGTCCCTGGGTACAACCTATAGAGCACAGAGTCCTGCATTATGGAGCTGCTCGGGATGAACCTCGACAAAAACCACTGCATCTCTTTCCAGACCTGCTTTGCAAAGGCACATTCCAGAAGGTGGAAAACGGCCTCCTCCCCACCGCAGCCACCTCGAGGGCAGCGTGCGGAGGTGGTGACATTCCGGGCGTGCAGGAAGGATCTGATGGGGAGGGCACTTCTCACCGCCAGCCAAGCTACGTCTTGGTGCTTGTTTGAAAGTTCTGATGATGAGGCATTCCGCCAAATGAGTTGGATAGTCTGCTCGGGGAACTATCTGACAGGATCCACCATCTCCTTTTCCTGCAGGGCCTCGAGGACATTCCGTGTGGACCACTGCCTGATGGATTGGCGGTCAAAGGTGTTCCTCTGTGAAAACTTTTCCACGAGGGTTAGGCGATACGGCCCGGTCCAACTGAACGGAGTGTTCCACGGCAATGTGGCCAGACCCATTCTTCACAACACCGGGGACAGATAGAACCTCAGCACGTAGTGACACTTGGTGTTTACGTACTGGGGTTCTACGCACAGCTTGATGCAGCCGCAAACAAAGGTGGACATCAGGATGAGGGCGATGTTGGGTACGTTATTTCCCTCTTTATCCAGAGGTTTGAACCTCGTGTCCCTCTGGACACGGTCCATTCTTGATCTCCAGTCAAAGTGGAAGATGGCTCGGGTGACTGCCATGGCACAGGAGTGGGGTATGGGCCAGACCTGTGCCAAGTACAGCAACATTGGGCGGCACAGTGGTTAGCACCGAAGCCTCACAGCTCCAGTGACCCAGGTTCAGTTCTGGGTACTGCCTGTGAAGAGTTTGCAAGTTCTCCCTATGACTGCGTGGGTTTCTGCCGGGTGCTCTGGTTTCCTCCCACAGCCAAAGACTTGCAGGTTGGTAGGTAAATTGACCATTGTAAATTGCCCCTAGTGTAGGTAGGTGGTAGAGGAATATGGGATTACTGCAGGGTTAGTATAAATGGGTGGTTGTTGGTTGGCGCAGACTTGGTGGGCCGAAGGGCCTGTTTTAGTGCTGTATCTCTAAATAAATAAAGGCCATCTACAGTCGGTGGATCTGACTGTGAACACTCGGGGCACAAACAGGAAGACAATCCTGGAACGGACAGATCCGTCTGGTCCCAACCAGGTGTATCTATGCTGCCCTCCGTCTGCAGGGTTGCTGAAGGCGTCGTGTAACTTTGCGTCTTTTACCATTTCCATCATGGTGTCCATTCGGCTGCCAGCCACACTGATGATGCAGTTGAAGTCACTGCCTAGACTGACTGGCCTGGATGTTGCCAGCAGTCAGTGGGAGCTGCTGGAGGACGGTCAGCCACTCGCTGCATTGGACCAGGGCGTACACGTTGATTACCTGCAGTGGAGCATTTTTATATGTTATGTCTGCTATGAGGAGGTGACCGCCCACCACCTCCTTAACTTGAGAGATGGAGAAGTTGCCTCCGTGAAGCAGAATACCCAGGCCGGAGGAACGGGAATCATTTCCCCCTGACCAGACCAATAGCCCATGGGGCCACCATCGCGACCATTGCCTGTAGGTGCTGAGGTGCGGAATCCCACACTCCTGCAGAAACAGCAGGCAAGGTAACCTAAGGTTGAAATACACTGCATAGTAGAATTAACGCTACACACATTAATGGAGGCAATCTTTAAGCCTATTAGAACTGTATGTTGCTTACCAGTCCGGGTACCTGCACTAGTCCCAACTCTTGGGTATGTTCCTGCATATCCATAGTGTTCATAAACTGTTGCACTGTTGTTGGGTTCAGAAAACTGTCCTGGTCACTCACGGGAGGTTTGTTCTGCCGGGGTGATATTGGTGGATGGGTTCTTGTAAGCAGCGAGGTTAGGACTGTCTTTCCCCTCTGTTCCTCCTTGAGGACGTTGCTGCTCCCAGTTTCCCGGAGCTGGAGTATGCTGGGCATCTCACTGCATTTGGTGCTCTGGGATTGGGATGCGCTGGGACCTTCATTGCTTCCAGTGTTTCGGAGCTTGGGGGTTTTCTCTTCCAGCTCCTTTGCATTCTGCTGTTTCATTTGCTGGTGTCATCTTTCCTACCTTTCCTCATCCGATGAGGAGCAGCTGCTGTAGTCCATCTCAGACGTGAGCCTCCCTTGCCATTGGTTTGGGTGGTGGCCTGTTCCCTTTTTTGAGCTGCCTTTGTGGTTTTTCTCCTACTCACTTGCCACTCACCCCATTGTCCCTCTGCTGGCTCCTCTCCCATTGATTCCGTCTGCTGAGGAAGGACTCAGGGCACAGGGCTGGTGTTTGGCAGCTTGCTGCATCACCCTGTTCCTTGTTCTCCTTGTCCTTCTTAGCCAGATTTTACTTGCTGTGGGGGCTTGATGGGGGGGAGGGTTGTTGGTCTCCTCTGCAGCAGCTACATTCACCTTTCCTTCCTCGTGCCTTTCCTTGGTTCTCGCTGCCTGTGCGTAACAGAGGCAGTGTTTTGGGTAGGTCTTGTAGAGGTGGCCTGGCTCACCACACAGGTTGCAGTCCTTTATCTGATGGCCTTGCTGCTTGCAGTTCTTGCAGGGCACTATGCTGCAGTTGGCCGCCACATGATTAGATTTGCCACAGGTATGACAAACCCTGGGCTACCCCGCGTAGACCAAGTAGCCCCAACTTCCCCCAATAGTGAAGCTGGAGGGAGGGTGGAGGGTGGCTCCGTTGGTGTCCACCTTGACCTGCTGCTTGCTGGTCCAAATTCCGAACAGGTCCTTGACCTCGGTGCTGCTCCCGGCCACCTCGACGTACCTGGCAAGGGAAGTGAGCACATCCACAGCAGGAATATGGGATTGGAGAGGTGGATGGTCACCACGTGGTTCCATTGCGAAGGTAGCGTAAAGTGCGACTCAGCCATGAGGATTTATAGCGGTGCCTGGTTTCCTCTCTCCTTGAATACTTTCAGGAATTTCATGCATCCCGCTACATTCTTAAACATCACATCAAAGTAGCCGCCGCTGGGGCAGTCCTGTTGGCAGAAGATGTCCGCAGGTTCAAATCCACAGCATTTGAAAAGGACTCTGACTCATTTAATGAAGAAGGTCCAGGTCACGGGTACACCTCCTTCACTGTTTTTCACCTCTACCTTCACAGTGCTACACAGCCCCAGCCTGGAACTCTGGTGTTAGTTGCAGCCGTTATGCTTGAAGTTTTTCCTGGACAGGCACAAAGACTCAAACCAGCAGGAAAACAACAACCAGGGAAGATCTCCAACACCAAAATGGTCAAGAGCCAAAAATAGCCCTTAAAACCCCCCACAAACAAACCTAAACCTAAAGAAACACAACAGCCTCCTACAGCGTTAAGGTCTCTCTCCTGCCAGGTAAGTTTAAAACAAAAACATCTTCACCAACCTGACTACCTCTGTCCATTCTGGGAGCAAAAGAGCTACGAATTACGCAAAAAAAAAAATTGAAGGTTATCAGTCGGGCTTGCAACGTGGCTTGTCCTCTGCGGGCAACATGTTCAGGTGTTGTGCCTTTTTTGAATTAAACAAAAGCATGGGGGACAGTAGTTCTCTGGTGCATTCTCCATGGCAACACCTCAACCAATCACAGTCGACTTGCCAAACAATCAGCACCCTATTCTCATGCAATATAAGTTGTTGCTCCCTTTGAAATTTGTCATTCTTGTGTCTGTCCTGAAGAGTGCAAGATGAAAAACTTTGACAGCAAGTCTCTTTTTTCAGCAATACTCAAGTTCTGTACAACTAAGTGACTCTAACTTGCTCTGCACAGCAAGCCACTTTAAACCACAGCCTTTTGTTCTTCCTCCCTTCTGTGCTTCAAATAGAAAGAGAACAAAACTAATGTCAGTCAGGCATAGCTGAAATTACAATGATTAAAGACTGAGAGGTTGCTGCCATACAATTGCTACACCATAACACTGTTGTGATTTAAATGAGGGCACAATAAAGGATTTCATTTATCCTTGGAGTAATTAATAACCTACTCTGTGTTATATGGGAAATAATGAATGCATGTAGCATTAGCTGGAAATTTAGTCTAATCCAGAAGTGCGTGTGATTTAAATCAGTACAATCCTCAATATGAAATTATAGCTTTGTTATTATAACTTGTACTCTCTCTTATCAGGTAGAGTTTGTTATATATATAGTTATTTGCTCCTTCTGGAGAGTACTGAGAGTGCTGCTGAGGTACAGTTCCACAGGTACCCGCTAACTTCATTCCCCTGCCCCATATGCCACGGAAGTGATCAGGCACTGTGTTGGTGGGTTAATCAACCTTGGCGGGCATCACACTGAAGCCTGATTCTGTCTTTACTTGACTACATGCACTTTCTGTAAGCCACTGGTAGCCAGAATTGTGACTTTTTTAGTGTTTCCTGCCTCAAGTACACTGAGGCCAACATTCAGCCCCTGGAGCCTGCCCTGATCATGCTTGATCATGCCCAATTTGCACTTCCATTTCCCCTCCTTTTCTCCATATCTCCCGATAGCCTCTCCTAACAAATCAATCGATCTCAGTCTTGGAAGTTTCAATTGTCCCAACAAATGAAGATTAATATGGGCAAATGCCATGCCTAATCTGGGAGTGCTTGATGCGAGCACTGGCTTACAAAACAGATGATCTGCTACTGATCAGCGTAAAATTGATGCAGAAGGATAATCTGAGATAGGCCTGCAGTTCCCCTTCTACCTGTGTTGGGATCTCCATAAGGTGATGAATTAACACTGTCAATACCAGTCTAAAGGAGAAAACTCCTTTCAATTCTCCAGCGCCTATGACATTGGATAAATGGTTCTTACTGTTACAGAATTACCCAGCACAGAGAGAGAGACCATTCAGCTAATCGTGCCCAGGCTGCCTCCTTGAAAGAGCCAACCAATTAGTTCCACTCTCCTGCTCTCTCCATAGCCTTTTTATGTATATGTTTATAAATTGTCTGTGCAACTTTAAACTTTAATAACCTTGGCTGTACAGATGATAGAAGCAAACTGTAAACAGCATACAAAAGCATCGTTCATAAAGTTTGAAGACAATACAGTTCAGATTTCTTGGCCTCAACATAAACACCATCTCTTGCAGCAAATCCGATTTTCCAACAGTTCACCTTTTCTTCTACTTTCGCCATTTTCAATCAATTTCAGCATCTTAGACAGCACCTTCCAAACCTGTGACCTCTACCAACTAGAAGGACAAGGGCAGCAAATGCATGGGAACACCACCACCTGCAAGTTCCCCTCCAAGTCACACACCATCCTGACTTGGAACTATATCGCCGTTCCTTCACTGTCGCTGGGTCAAAATCCCGGAACTCCCTACCCAACAGCACTGTGGGTGTACCTACCCCACATGGACTGCAGCGGTTCAAGAAGGCAGCTCACCACCACCTTCTCAAGGGCAATTAGGCATGGGCAATAAATGGTGGCCTAGCCAGCGACGCCCACATCCCATGAATGAATAAAAAAAAATGAGTAAATTTAACATTCAAAACTTATAGATGCTGCTTTCAGCTAGCTTCTATCATGTGAACTTCCAAAGTTATTAAAGTTGCACAATGATTTTATCAACACCCTGTATACCTAATTCCCTTCTGAAAGGTACTGTTAAATGAGCAATATTTTATCATTCTTCCAAACCAACATGATGATCAGATTGACTACAGGGCCAATCTGCAGTATTAGCTGTGTATGGCCAAGCTGTGGAACTATCTGCAGTGTTATCCTGCCAACTTGGATCTGGGATGGTCATTTTGAATGGTTGGTGAGGAGGACATTTTCTGACTGCGACAGCACCTCCTAAACCTGTGCCCTCCACCAGCTGGAAGGACAGGTGCAAGCAAACACCATCACCTCCAAGTTCCTCTCCAAGTCACACACCAGCTTGACTTGGACATAGATTGCCATTTGTTTATTGTCTCTGGGGTCTAAATCCTGGAATTCCATAACAGCAAAGTGGGAATAGCTTCACCACACAGACTGCAGTGCTTCCAGAAGGTGGCTCATCACCACCTTTTCTGGGCCATTGGAGATGGGCAATAAATGCTGGCCTTGCCAGTGATGCCCAAATCCCAAGAATGATTTTATAAATTCATAGCAGGCAGCAGTTATAATGGCGTTTGTACATTGTTGTGGAATGCCCATTGGCACTTACAGTGAGAGTATAATTTTGGAGTTTGACCCCAATCTGAACTGGGTACACATCAAAGCCACAGGGCGGCACAGTGGCGCAGTGGTTAGCACCGCAGCCTCACAGCTCCAGGGACCCGGGTTCGATTCCGGGTACTGCCTGTGTGGAGTTTGCAAGTTCTCCCTGTGTCTGCGTGGGTTTTCTCCGGGTGCTCCGGTTTCCTCCCACAACCCAAAAGACTTGCAGGTTGGTAGGTAAATTGGCCATTATAAATTGTCACTAGTATAGGTAGGTGGTAGGGAAATATGGGGACAGGTGGGGATGTTTGGTAGGAATATGGGATTAGTGTAGGATTAGTATAAATGGGTGGTTGTTGCTCGGCACAGACTCGGTGGGCCGAAGGGCCTGTTTCAGTGCTGTATCTCTAATCTAATCAAAATGTAAGCTGATCCATCAGTGCAAGATCGGGATGAATGTTTCAACATTTTTCCTGTGATTTCAGGACAACGAGAATAGAGGATGTATTAAGGTGCTTGGGTGAGCATCAGTCCACCTGTTTTGAGATGTTGCCAAACGTGTTCCTTTTGTCACTATGACATGTTGCAAGACAAGTGCAAATGTTCCTTCCCTCTTGTAAGAAGTTCCCAGCAAGTGAGCGCATGGGAGCAGGATAGATCAGAGGGCTAATGCGCTTCTCGAAATAACAAAAAGAAGCTATCACTGTCATAGTTAGTGAAACAGAAATTACCTCACAATTTAAAGGTTAATAAAAGGCATTATACACAGGGCCACTTTGCACACAATGCTCAGTTAATTGCCAGATTTAGTCAATGCACTAAACCATTTCGTAATTACAGTCTTGTAAAATTTTTGGCTTAATTGCCTGTCATTCTCACTCAAAGTTTGAAATACAAAGTATTCGATGTTCAGTGTGACAGGGTCAGAGAAAGCAGAGGGCAAATTGGGCGTTTTTGTTTTGAGAAGATTGAGCAGGTTTCTTTGGGCTAAGGTTCAAGTTGACGCCCGACATTAGGGATAGGCTTTTGTCTTTAACCCTACTCTACAATCAATGCTTTTCCCCTTCTGTCCTGGGACGGACTCCTCCCAGGTTGGGAATCCACAAGCATTAGTACTCTGTTGTTGGTGTGAGTCGAGGTCAGGGGTCAACAACTGGCTTTTACCTGAAGAGCCTTTTAGAAAGATTTGCCAAAAAAAAAAATCTATTGGGAAACGAAGAACGGGTGTTCCTAAATCTAAACCAAATACTTAGCAAATTGCCAAGTGTCTCTTGTGGAATGCATAATTTGCATATATAATGAATAAAATACTTGTATTGAATTTTTTTATTTGTTTCATGGGATGTTGGCGTCACTGGCAAAGCCAGCATTTGCTGCCCATCTCCAATTGCCTTTGTAAAGGTGGCGGTGAGCTGCCTTCTTGAACCACTGCAGTCTATCTGGTGTAGGTATACCCACAGTGCTGTTAGGGAGGCAGTTCCAGGATTTTGATTCAGCGACAGTGAAGGAACGGTGATATAGATCCAAGTCAGGATGGTGTGTAAGTTGGAGGGAAACTTGCAGGTGGTTGTGTTCCTATGCATCTGCTGCCCTTGTCCTTCTGGGTGGAAGAAGTCACAGGTTACCGTAACAGGGATTAATTTTAAACACACCATATCTTTAGCTCCCCCTTGGTGAATCCTTGTTTACTCTTTCCAATTATAAGGCAAAGAAACCAGCACAAACAGGTTTTTTCAGGTTTAAAGAAGAAAAGTTGAAATTTATTAAACTTGAACTTTAATTCGGTTGACACCTACGGATACATGACACACCCATGCTAGTATGCATACGTGATACACACATGCATATAGAGACAGAAAAGAGCAGAAGAAAAATAAAGTGGAAAGTTTGAGGCAATATCTGAAGAGTTTTTGTTACGGTTCTTCAAGCTCACTGTAGAGTCCTTGATTGTAGGTAAATCTTGCTTTTCATTAGGGCCCAGTATTCTTCTTAAACCTTGTTCACTGTAGGAGACTTTTCTCTCTTGGGGTTCATGTGTCTTCAGTGGATTCAGAGGCTTGTGAGAAAGTGACGGGAGCAGACAGGGGAGATCTTCTCAGTCCAGGAGCAAACAGTCTTTCTGAGTTCAAACTCTCTGTGGCCAGTTCAAAGGAAAACCCCGGAACAGCCAGGTAGTCATGTGACCAACTGGTCTAACCAGTCCTGGCCCTTGTGGACTGTATCCTCCTTAGCAGGTCCTGGAATGTACTCCCTCACCTTCAATGTCGGTTCGTATGTAAATGTTTTTTTTCTAGCCACGGCTGATCTGTTTGACAAGTCATTTCCTCACTCCAGCAACAGCTAAAAAACAATGTTCATATGACAAAATGTGCCTCATTCTTGGCAAGTGGAGGCCTGCATGACAGGAAGATGCTGTCAAATGAGGTGTGGTGAGTTGCTACAGTGCATCTTGTATATGGTACACACTGCTGCCACTGTGCGTTGGTGGTGGTGGAGGGAGTGAATGTTTAAGGTGGTGGATGGGGTGCCAATCAAGCAGACTGCTTTCATGGATGGTGTCCAGCTTCTAGAGTGTTGTTGGAGCTGCACCCATCCAGGCAAGTGGAGAGTATTCCATCACACTCCTGACTTGTGCCTTGTAGATGGTGGACAGGCATTGGGGAGTCAGAAGGTGAGTTACTCATCACAGAATTCCCAGTCTCTGACTTGCTCTTGTAGCCACAGTGTTTATATAGCTGCTCCAGTTCAGTTTCTGGTCAATGGTAGCCTCTAGGATGTTGATAGTGGGGGATTCAGCGATGGTAATGCTGTTGAATGTCAAGGGGAGATGGTTAGGTTCTCTCTTGTTGGAGATGGTCATTGCCTGGCACTTGTATGGTGTGAATGTTACTTATAAGAGAGAAAAAATCAAAATTAAAATAGACCTAACTCAGAATTATCGCATCTTTTGACCATTTTTAACTATAATTTTGGCAGTAAAGACATCTTTAAAATAAACTTTAACTTAAGATGCGTAGAATTAAGACAATTTTTGGGCTATTGATTCTTGTGATAATAAATAGTTTCTAATAGCACAATTAGAATAATTGATCATCTCAGCTATATTAGGAGCAATAATGGTTGTAACCATAAACCCTGTTCCTCCAACCAAAGTCATTACCTATAAACATGGTGTAACTATATCACTCGAACAGGTTTATTTAGAGCATGATGATGTTTTTGTTAAAATAATCATTTGAAACCATAGGGCTGAATTGACTGAACCCTCTGCCGGTCCCAGCAGTGAAATGGGTGTCATTACCATCTATCACGTGGGCAGCCACCTCACTGGGATCACGCGCCGGGTGGCCATTTTGCATAATGTAGACATGGGGCCCACTCCCATCATGTGGCGGGGGTGGGAGGTGAGATGCCGATTACGGCGTCAGATGACTCCAGTGCAGGTGCTGGTGCCATATTTAAAAGACTGCCAGCCCTGTATATACAATGCCTTAGAGTCATTGTCCACTTTGTGCAGCTTAAAACATTGCTTGACTGGTTCCTGGACCCCACAACCCCCACCCCCCCACCCAATGAGGGAAGCACATAATGCCTGAGGCAAGGCAAAGGGTGGTCCCGTGGTTTGGCAATGCCTCCCTGCAGATGCTCCTCCAGGCTGCATGGGAAAGGCGGGAGGTTCTCTTCCCCAGTGATGGCAAGAGGAGGTCCTCCCGCCTGACCAAGCAAACCTGGGTGGAGATCATAGAAGAGGGCAGCAGCTGTGGGGTCACCCGCTAGAACTGGTTGCAGTGCCAAAAAAGGGTCAACGACCTCCTGCATTCGGCCAAGGTGTGAGCACCATAGCACTCTCCGTTTTTGGGGATTGCATGTGACTACGCGGGAGGCTGTGTAACATGGAAAGGGTGGCACTACCACGGCAATGGCAGAGGGGCTAGGGTCTTACCAGATCCTGATGGATGCATGGCTGCATCTCGGCCACATGCCACCTTCCATCATAGTACACCCCCATTAACTACCCTGACAGCGTGTGTTGGCACGAGAAACGTCAAATCCCCCAGTAGAAGATAAGGAGCTGAAAGTAGCAGAACCATCATGTTGCTCTCTCTGCCAATCTCTACTATCTCCATCCTTCCTCTTGCTAAACAAAAGGGCCCACAACAGGAGGGAGACGGCCCAGACTGGCGGAGGAGTTCTGGATCTGTGTCCTCTCACCATCGCTGAGAATGAGGCCTTAGAACTGGCGGGGATCTGGGGCGGCCGCGCAATCTCGGACTGGAGACTGGAGTTTCTGCGCTAGAAATCTAGGATTGACTTCCATTAACATACTCATCACTTTTGGGGACCCACATCATGCATGGATGGCATGACGAGTTCTGCACATCTTAACCCACACATGTTTGTGTTCTCTCAAGCAGGCTGGCGTGCGCAGGAAACTGAAACTACAGGGAACATCCGTCAACCTCTGAGGAGGGCCACTCAGATGATGCACTGTGTCATGACTCTCCTGCACCTTCCACTAGCGCAGATACTTTCACCTCGGTGGTTAACCAATCATCTTTAGAATCAGTGTCACAAGCTGGTGAGAGCACCACACACGTGCCTGAGCAGCTGGCTGAGGCTAAGACAGCCCAGGCCTCTGACAGTCGGAGGACTGTGGGTGGCCAGGCCCATGCTGAGGCCCAGGCTGCTGACCGAGACTCTGGTGCCAACAGCACAGGGTATGCTGGAGTTGAAGGGAGAGGTAAGGCAACATCTGCAGAGATCATGCGCAGCCATTCGAGAACGATGGATGAGTCCATCCATGCCATGAGCGTTGCCATGTCGCAGGCATGTGAGCACCTGGCTTCCTCCATCGAGAGGTTGGCGACTCTCGTGGGAGAGCCAGAACCCACAGATGCGCACAGCCCTGCACACCATCGCCTTGGCCATGAGCTCAACTCAGCAGTGGCAAGGCGAGAGGAGGAACAGGAGCCTGACGATTTCTTCCACTCCTCGCCCTGCTCTGGTGAGCAAGGAGGTCCAAGTGAGTCTTGAAAGGGAGGAAGAAAGGCTGACCTCCACATCTGGGGGTACCCCTCAGGGCACTCCGAGTGTGGACACCGGCTCCTGAGCTCCTCCACCAGTGAGCCCAACTCCAGCAGCCATAATGCCAGAGGAGAATCCAGCCCTCAGGCGGCCGGGGCCCTCCAGACCTCAGGCAACCAGAGGACTCCCGCCGAAGTCACCACAGGCCAAGGGGCAGCCTGATCCGCAGCCTGCCTCCAGCCCAGCTGCTGCCGCAGGGAACACACCGCATAGGAGCTGTCACAAACGCATTAAGAAAACCGCCTAGCCGCAGCTGGGGCTAAAAACTTCGACGGTCCTCAGGTTGTGCCAATGCTTCAGAGCAAATGAATTGTTCAAGACTGTTAGCTAAAAGTAAAGCTCATGGAATTGAAGGCAAATTATTTACTTGATTAGGTGATTGGTTGGGCAGTAGAAGACAGAGTGTTGGGATAATGTGTACTTGAATTGGAAGGAAGTGGTGCCCATAAGGATCTGAATTGGGAACTCAATTATTCACTATATCTATTAATATAGATAATAGCCATACATCCAGATTTGACAATGACACAAAGATTGGTGGTACAGTAAGTAGTGTAGAGAGAAGCATAAAATTACAAAGACACATTGATAGATTAAGTGAGTGGGCATAACAGTGTCAGATGGGTTTCAATGCAGCTAGGTGTAAGGCCATCCATTTTGCACCAAAAAGGGATAAATCTGGGCAGTATTTAAATGATGAAAGGCTGGGAACTGTGGAGGCACAAAGAGATTTCAGGGTCCATGTACACAGGTCACTAAAACGTAGCAGTCAGGTACAAAAAAAATCAAAAAAGCCAATGGAATTTAAGCCTTTATAACTAATTGGCTAGAATATAAAAGGGAAGAAGCTTTGCTACAGCTAATCAAGGCCCTGCTTAGACCACATCTTTGTACAATTCTAGGCACTGCACATTAGAAAGGATACATTGGCCTTGGAAGGAATGCAACGTAGGTTCACCAGAATGTTACCAGGACCATGAGGAGAGATTACAAACACTAGGCTTGTATTCTCTGGAATATTAAGGGGTGATTTGGTTGCGGTTTTTAGGATTTTGAAAGGAATTGCTAGGATAGATGGAAATTTCTTCCACTGGTGGAGGAGCCCAGAACAAAGGGATATAACCTTAAACTCAGAGCCAGGCCATTCAGGAGAATAATTAGGAAAAAATTCATGCAAAGGGTGGTTAACGTGTAAGACTCTCTCCCAAAAGAAACATTAGATGCCAGCTCAATTAATAGTCATTAATCAAAGATTGATGGATTTTTGTTAGACAAGAGTATTAAGAGAAATGGAGCCAGGGCAGGTGAATAGATCTAGGATACGGATCAGCCATGATTTTATTGAATGGTGGAATAGGCTCAAGTAGCTGACTGACCTCCTCCTATTCCGATGTTCCCTATTAAACTTTTGTTGGCAAAAAGCAGACAATTTGAACACAGCAAGATCTCACAAACAGCAATGAGATGACCGACCAGTTCATCTGGATTTCTTTTTTACATAAAATTTACAGCACAGGAATGGACCATTTGACTCCATAGGTCTATACCAGTGTTTATGCTCCACACAAGTCTCCTCCCACCCGAATTCATGCAAACCTTGCAACATATCCTTCTATTCCTGTCTCCTTCATGTTCTTATCTAGCTTCCCTTTAAATACATCTGTAATGATTTCTTTTTCTGTTGGCTGAAGCAACATAAATGACATGTGTGGAGTCCAGATGGTTGAAGATCTCAAACTGGTTTATTTACAGCTAACTATTATACAGTACAGAGCTAACTATTTACAGAACCTTACTCTGGGTGTTACAGTAGCAGAGTGAGTCTGGCTCCGAGTCACATGACTACGTACTGGTCCTTAGCTCATTAGCACACTAGGATCTTAAAGGGACATTGCTCTTAAAGGCAATTATACAACAGCATCTATGCTATTTGCCTCAACTACTCCATGTGGTAGCAAGTTCCACATTCGAAGCACTCTTTGGGTAAAGAAGATTCTCTTGAATTCCTTACTGAAGTTCTAATTGACTGCTTTATATTTATATGAAGTTCCCGGGACTGGAGTGAGGTTCAATAGGAAACTTGAAGCAAAAACTGAGATGGAGCCAGCAAGCTGGTGAACATAATAGAGTCTTCTTTATTCTGTTTTACTTTCACTTTCACTTTCTCTTTCAGCTCCCTCTGCTGGCTCATGTATGCATGGTAGCTGTATGAACAGTATGAACAATGCAATTCTCAAAACACCACAATTCCTAGTTTGGGACTTCTCACCAGTGAAAAAATATTTACTCTAAGTCCACCCTATCAAGCAATTCCATAATTTTAAAGACCTCTATTAGGCCACCCCACAGCCTTCTAAATCCTTTTTACACCTTCTCCGGTGCCTTTATATCTTTTTTTGTAACATGGAGAACAGGGGGAAATGGGTTTGGTAATGACCATTTCTGGGTGCTGTGAGGCCCCTTAAGATTCCAAACTGGTGTCCGCAGCATGCACACGGACTTCTGACACAAAGTGTACTGGATGTCATATTGGTAAAGGGGATAGCATGTACTTAACATCCAGCGGAAGTACGCAGAGCAGGCAGATCATGATGTCACTCAGCGTGCAACACTGATTTGATGCCAGTGCTTCCATTTTGGAGCTCCATCCTCTAACCTACGCCCCCTCTTAACTTCCCACAGCTGCACATGATTCAACGGCAGGAAGGATGTCGCACGAGCACTATTTGAAGGGATCATCAACTACTTACAGATTAGTTGCTGGATTATTTCTTCTGGCTGTTTGCTGCAATTAGGTGCATTTTGAGTGCTTTTCCATACTTGTTAAAAGTTCCAATAATCTACAGGGAGTGGTCTGGCTGCTACGTAAGTCCATTTTTGGTGACTTAAAGGGTGGTGCATAAGCCAGTTGCGTCTAGGTATGGGTGGCTTAGTAAGAGGTAACAAGTAGGCTTCTACTTGGAGTTGAGCAGAGGCCGTGTAGAGCCAGACAAGCTGTCACAAGAGGAAGGAGGAGGAGGACAGGGAGAAGCAATTCTCCGACCTAAACCTCATCCATGACAAATGTTTGAGATGTCTGCACTTCACTAAGGAGGTCATCATTGAAATCTACCAAATACTGCAGCCGCAACTCCAACGTCAGAGCAGGGCAAGGACTGCATTGCCAGTAGCTGTGAAAGTGACCATGCCTTCTATGCATCTGGCTCTTCCCAGCTGCCACTGGAGATATTAGCAACATTCTGTCATTGGCAGTGCACTGCTGCATAAGGGAGGTGACTGAGGCAAAGAGAAATAACTTCATTTTATTCTCTTTTGCCAGAGACAAGCAGGCAGAGCAAGCACAAGGGTTTTCAAGGTTTGCAGGCTTCCCTGTGGTGCAGAGTGCCATTGACTGCATGCACATTGTTTTGCAGGCGCTGTTTGTCAGCTCTGCCATGTACCTGAATCGAGAGGGAATTCACTCCCTCAGCGTGCAGCTGGTGTGTAACTGCATCATGCAGGTCTGTGCCTACTATCCTAGCAATCCTCTGTGCCTGCTGTATTTCAACTAACACAGCAAACTACTACTGGGTGACAAGAACTATCAGCCAACGACATGGCTCGGGACTTTGGTTCGCAGCCTACGTACACATACACAGAAGAGCCATGCTGCCACAAGAAACCTGAAAGCAGACCATTGGCGTGCTGGGATCTCTTGGGAAGAGCCCTGTCGTGCTTGGCTGAGTTGGTCTCAAGATTTGTTGTGGGTATGCTGCACGCTGCACAACTTTGGCATCGTGAGGGAACAGCACTTGCCGCCATGTCTCAAGAAAGAAGACGGGCTCCAGCACTGGGCGTGGGTCCAAGGCCTCTTGTAGTACCGGCATTGGCCACCACTCCTGGTGGCACTGCCTATACTACTGATCTGCCCGCCCTCTGATTGGCCGGAAACTCTTGGAGACGGGATCCCAGTCCTTAAAGGGACAGGGACCCTGGAACAGGGCACTTAAGAGTCTGAGCGTCTTTAAATTGTGCTACGGGGGATCCGAAAGTCTGAGGCGGGGTTCCCCTTGCCTTTTCAGCCCAGCGCCGGGAGCCCCACCGGCATGACAAAATCAAACCCACCGTGTGCAGATCCCACCTCTACACTAAGCTCTAAATTATACGCAGTGTCTGTAGCTGATCTGGCAACTGGGAATGTGAGAGATCGAGTGACAATGTTCCTTCATTTCCACTGTCTTCCTGCTTTTCAACTAGTGCCCCTTCCACAATAATCAATATTGCTTCCTCCATAGGGGAAAGGCCATGCAGGCACACGTTTCTCTAGTTCCTGCTCGTTCAGGTTGTTCACCACCTTCTCTTGCTAGAGAGAGGGAAGTGTATCAATGAGTGTCGAGCAATCTGGGCAATGTGGCTGTGATGGTGAATAGCTGGTAATGCGGGCAAGCTGTTAAATGTGGTTGTGAGGCTTGCAGCAGTACTAAGTGAGTAAGGGTGAGGTGATGCTATGAATGTTAGGTATGAGTCCTAATTTATAGAGATTGATAGTGATAGTGATGGGGTGTGGTGAATTGTGTAGTGACTGAAGCTAGTAGTGAAGTTGATAGGATATGATAGTTGAAGATGCATTCGTTGACCTTGACCATTCGTGTGAGGTCATTAAACTTCTTCCGACGTTGCATTCAGGTCCTTCAGGCTCTTGGCATTAACCTCCATGGTTATCTGTTCCCACTGCCTTCCCATCATGTGTCAGGAGAGCCTCCTGTGCCTTCCTGAAGACACAGGACATGTCTCCTCCTTTCCACCTCCAAGACAACCAGTTCAGTATGTGAAAAACTTGGTGCTCACTATCTCCCATGGTAGCCATTCTCCTCTTGTTCCTAGGTTAGATTCAGTTGCAGAATGACTCCCAGCACCTGATTCCTGCCACAATGCACCTTTAAGACTAGCTTTAAGTAGTGCAACTTAATTACAATACTGCAGCCAATGAACAGCACGGGGAGTGCTGGCTGCACACAGAAATCATCATAATTAGCAGGCAGCATGAAATTGGCTTGCTGCCAGCCAACAGGCAAATCACACTTTTTTAAAATGATTCATTCATGGGATGTGGGCATCGCTGGCCAGGCCAGCATTTATTGCCCATCCCTAATTGTCCTTGAGAAGGTGGTGGTGAGCTGCATTCTTGAACCGCTGCAGTCCATGTGGGGTAGGTACACCCACAGTGCTGTTTTTATTGACTTCGTAGCGGTTAGATACAATTGAGTGTCTTGCTAGGCCATTTCAGAGGGCATATAAAAGTGAACCACATTGCTGTGGGTCTGGAGTCACATGTAGGCCAGACCAGGTAAGGACAGCAGATTTCCTTCCCTAAAGGATATTAGTGAACCAGATGCGTTTTTACAACAATCAACAATGGTTTCATGGCCATCATTAGACTAGCTTTTTAATTCCAGATTTATGAATTGAATTCAAATTCCACCTCCTGCTGTGGTGGGATTTGAACCCAAGTCCCCAGAGCAATACCCTGGGTCTCTGGGTTACTAGTCCAGTGACAATACCACTACGCCACCGCCTCCCCACTTCGCAAACCCCATGCCCATTTATGGGGACTAACCAATTTATAGGCCCAGAACTGTGCACACTATTATTTTTGCATAGGTTGATGAAGGATTTTAGACCAGACCACCTAAAGAACTCACTTGCTTCTCAAATGGTGCCGTGGAATCTATCACAATGACCTGAACGGGTTTAGCCTCTTGTCCAAAGGACAATTTCTCTGACGATGCAGCACTCCCACAGTAATTCACTGATAGGCAGCCCAGATTAGCTAGTAGATGCAACTGATGTTTAGATAGCATGAGGAGTGAGCAACATATTGCCCTTATGAGAAAAAGTGTTTTGAAACCCTGTCTGTTTACAAAAACAGAACCATTTTAGTGTGATAACAGTTGGAACAAAACACCTTGCTGTACTTTGATGTCAACTCAAACATGATGCAGAGCTGTTCTCCTGCATCACTAAATAAAAGGCTTGCCAATGGTTTCTCCATGAGAATGGTGCTCTTTTAATTCTGCTGTTTAACTTGGAGCACTGGCATGGAGCAATTCCGATGGTCTGGTGGGTCAAAGAACCATGTGTTGTAGCATTAAGAGATAAAGATGAGAAGGTCAGATATCTCAATTTGTACAGTGAACTGATCTCAGCCAGGGCAGTGGTAAGGGATTGCAGTTGGACACATCACCCCCCTATTCTTGGATCAGGTTCACACGATTGACAATTGTAAATTGAGCAGACGGGATTAGAAAAATTGGTGATGATTCCTTTTGCCAGTTCTCTCTCTCCACTCTGCCACTCTCATGCATTTTGGAGATGGTGGGAGTGGAGTGGCGAGGGGAGAGGCTGGTAAAACATGTACAAGGAATATCCAACAAACAGATTCATTTGCATATTAACTTAGGGCAGGGACTGGTTGACGAGAGAGCACAAATGTAGACAAATGCAAAGAGAATAAATGGAAAGTTAGAAAAATTTCATGACACAGAGTGCGGCTAGAATATGGAATTCTCCACCAAAAACGCTTGCAAAACAGAGTTCATAAATTCATTCAAAGGGGAAGTAGATGGTTGCTTAAAAAGAGGAATATTAAACGTATAGGGAGAGAAGAGGTGAGGAGAAATTGACTAGGTCTCATCATTCAATGAGACTTTAAACTGCATGAGGCCCCATCTGTCCTATGGACATAAAGATCCCTGGCACTATTTGAAGAAGAGCTGGAAGGGGTTTCTCAGCATCCTGGCGAATATTTATCTGTCGAGCAGCATCACTAAAACAGATCATCTGGTCATTTATCTCCTTATACCTTGTGCAGTCTTGCTGAGTGCAAACTGATTACTGTGTTTCCTACATTACAAAGTGACTGCACTTCAAAAAGTATTTCATTGGCTAAAGTGCTTTGGAACATCCTGAGATTGTGAAAACTTCTTTATAAATGTAAGTTCCTCCAATTCTGATCTCTTTTGGCATACCCGATATCCTTCGCCCCTGCTTTGGTGGCCATGCCTTCAATTGTCTGGGCCCTAAGCTCTGGAATTCCCTTCCTAAACGTCTCTGCCTCTCTACTTCTCTCTCCTCTTTTAAGATGTTCCTTAAAAACTACCTTTTTGACCAAGGCTTTGGTCACTTGTCCTAACATCCCCTGATGTGGCACGGTGTCAAATTGTGTTTGCTAATACTCTTTTGAAGCGTCTTGGGATGTTTTTACACTACGTTAAAGACACCATCTAAACACACATCATTGTTTCCTTGAGGTGGCTAATGTGGAGAAAGACACCAGCACAGGCTTGATGGGATGATGGCCAGTTTTTGTGCTGAATTTATCTTAAACCAGACCAGTTATCAGGCCTTCCTAATCTCTGTCAAAATATTGATGTTATAGCAACACTTATAAAAACGGATAACGCAGAAAACAATTTATTGAAAGGTTGGACAGTCATTAATTTTAACAAATTCCTGTTGAAACAGAAACATTTGCTATTTTCGGAATTAAGCAATTCAGTTGCTCATCTCTTGTTTCTTTTTGATCAGACGTGTCCAATGTCAGTGCCTAAACCTGCTGTGCACTGCAGTCCTTTTTCAATGTAAATTGGCTCTATTCAACATGCTGGATTACCCAACTTTAAATAGTAATTGAACTTCGCCCAAAGAGCAAGATTGTATTGAAGTGAAATTTAAAGTATGCAGTGGGGAATGGAACTCAATTCAATAAAATGTGGTTTACATCTACACCAATCAATGGAACTGTCGAAAATAGCACTTAAATGTTGAACAAAGGGACCGCAGCCTGTCCCACACGGGGGACGGTCACAGCCTATGCACAGAAACATAATGGAGCATAGGCAATTCTGAGGAAAATATTGCTCCATGATGGATGATGGAAAAATCCATTTTTTAAGATCTGGTTTCAAATTGAATCAAACATTTTCTCAATTTTTAAAAAATATATAATGTTCAGCAGATTCCAAAGTAATGCATTAGTAGTTCTTTGAGATAACATAGCCAGGTGCGATAATGGGAAAATGTAAGATTTGGGATGCTGGATTGTTAAAATCAAATGGCTGGCAGTCCAACCTACCTTGTGTCTTTTCTGCATGCTATAGAATTTGTTAGACAAAGCTCAGTTGGCAGCACTTTTATCTCTGTATCACAGGTTCTGAGTTCAAGTCACACTCTAGACACTTGAATCCACAATCTAGGTTGACAAAGCAGTGCAGAACTGAGGGAATGGTGCACTTTCGGAAGTGTCTCCTTTTCGATGACGTTAAACTAAGGCCCCACCTGCCCTCTCAGGTGGAGGTGAAAGATCTTGCAGCCGTACTTTGACAAAGAGCTAGAAGTTCTCCCTGGTGTCCTGGTGGTGAAAGGGGTCGTCAACAGTGCTATTAAGCGGCACATACTGAACAATAACCTGCTCAGTGACACTCAGTGTGGGTTCCGCCAGGGCCACTCAGCTCCTGACCTCATTACATACAGCCTTTGTCCAAACATGGACAAAAGAGCTGAACAGCAGAGGTGAGGTGCGAGTGACTGCCCTTGATATCAAGGCAGCATTTGACCGCGTATGGCATCAAAGAGCCATGGCAAAACTAGAGTCAATGGGAATCAGGGGAAAACTCTCTGCTGGCTGGAGTCATACCTAGCAAAAAGGAAGATGGTTGTGGTTGTTGGAGGTCAATCATCTCAGTCCCAGGACATCACTGTAGGAGTTCCTCAGGGTAGTATCCTAGGCTCAACCATCTTCAGTTGCTTCATCAATGATCTTCCCTCCATCAAAAGGCTGATGATTGCACAATGTTCAGCACTTTTCGCGACTCAGAGACTGAAGCAACCTGCATCCAGATGCAGCAAGACCTGGACAACATCCGGGCTTGGGCTGATAAGTGGCAAGTGACAATTGCACCACACAAGTGCGAGGCAATGACCATCTCAAACAAGAGAGAATCTAACCATCTCCCCTTGATGCTCAATGGCATTACCATCGCTGTATTCCCCCCACTATCAACATCCTGGGGGGGTTACCATTGACCAGAAACTGAACTGGACCAGCCACATAAATACTGTGGCTACAACAGCAGGTCAGAGGCTGGGAATTCTGCGATGGGTAACTCACTTCCTGACTCCCCAAAGCCCATCTACAAGGCACAAGTCAGGAGTGTGATGGAATACTCTCCACTTGCCTGGATGGATACAGCTCCAACAACACTCAAGAAGCTCGACACCATGCAGGTCAAAGCAGCCCACTTGATTGGCACCCCAACCACCACCTTCAATATTCACTCCCTTCACCACCAACGCACAGTGGCAGCAGTGTATACCATCTACAAGATGCACTGCAGCAACATACCAAGACTCCTTCGAAAGCACCTTCCAAACCTACAACCTCTAGCATCTAGAAGGTCAAGGGCAGCAGATGCATGGTAACACAACCACCTGCAAGTTCCCCTCCAAGTCGCACACCATCCTGACTTGGAACTATATCACCGTTCCTTCATTGTCACTGGGTCAAAATCCTGATGCTCCCTTCCTAACAGCACTGTGGGTGTACCTACACCCCAAGGACTGCAGTGGTTCAAGAGGGCAGCTCAGCGCCACCTTCTCTAGGGCAATTAGGGACGGGCAATAAATGCTGGCTTTGCCAGCGATGCCTATATCCCATGAATGAATAAAAAAAAGTATGCCTCACCAAACCTCAGTAAAACAGATCTTCTGGTCATTATCACATTGTGAGACTTTGCTGTGTGCAAATTGGTGTTTCCTTACATTACAACAGTGACAGCACGTCAGGGCAGTACTTTGCTGGCTGTAAAGCGCTTTGGAACATCCTGAGGTTGTAATGGTGCTGTATCAATGCAAGTCTTTTTGTTTCTTTCAAATGTGGGGCATAAAGAGATAAATGAAAATATTTTTAATCTACGTTTTGTGACAGAGGCAGTCACCCAGGAAATGTTTCTAGAGGGTGTGAGCTAAGAGCTGAGGACAATGGTGCAGTGCACAGCATGCAGAATTTTCTTATATCGTTTTAAATAACAGTGGACCCTGTGTACTTTTATATGGCCTGTCCATAATCAAACCATTAGATGCTAAACTCCAAGCTTTGTACACAGTTTTCATGTGCTTTTCCCCTTTTTAATTCTATATATTCATTCTCAGGATGCAACATTACTGGTTGATTGCTTATCTCTTGGCCGTCTTGAACTGATGGTAGCGATTTGATACAACTGAGGGACTTGCTACGTCATTTTAGGAGGCAGGTAAGAGTCAACTTCATTGGTGTTGGACTAGAGTCACAAATAAGTCAGATCAGATATGGATGACAGGTTTCCTTCTTAAAGGACATTGGTGAACCAGTTGGGTTTTTACAACAACCTGACAGCTTCACGGTTGCTTTTACCGGTATCGTTTCCTTTACTGTAAATTTTTAAAACTGAATTCCGAGCCTCAAACTGTCGTGGTGAGATTTGGCAGCACATTCTCTGGTTTATGAGTCCAGGCCACTGTGGATTACTTGTCCAGTGGCATAACTACTAAAATAACACAAAAGCAAAATACTGCAGATGCTGCAAATCTGAAATAAAAACAGAAAATGCTGGAAATACTCAGCAGGTCTGGCAAAATCCGTGGAGAGAGAAACAGAGCTAGTGTTTCAGGTCAATAACTTTTCATCAGAACTGCCAGATGGAAATGAACTGTCATAACTAAATAACTACTAGATTACGATACACTCTATATTATCCTGCTGATTGGTGCCACAGTACAGTTATGTGCACCATTAAAAGACACAGCTACAATACAAAGTTCTAATGTGTTTTTTTAAAATCAACAGAGTTCACTAATCACATAGCAATTCTCAAAAACAAAACCTCATGTATTTAGACAACTTGAGCTGCATCTCAACTTTCCAAATTAAAAAAACAGGTGCTGAAAAATATACCTCACTGTCACAATTACAGATTAATTACAGATGTTTTTAAATTGTTAAATACCGTGCAGCTGCATATATGAAATGTAAATGATGTTACATTGTGGGAGTGTATTCCAGTTGGGATCATGGAATTTTATAACACAGAGGGGGGCCATTCAGCCCATTGTTCCGATACTGGCTCTCTTAAAGAGCTTTTCACTTGGTCCTTTTGCTTGCCTTTTCATCACACCACTCTGAAAGGTGCCAGCTGTTGTTCAATGATAGAACTTTTGTGTTTGAGTCACAAAGTTATGAGCTTAGGTCCCTCTCCAGAGACTTGAGAACAAAATCTAGGCTGGAAATTCAGTACAGTACTGAGGTGGTGCCACCTTTTGGATAAGAAGTTAAACTGAGACCCTGTCTGCCTTCTCAAGTGGATGTAAAATATCTAGGGCTCTATTCCGAAGAAGGGCAGGGGTGTTCGCCCTTTGGCCCCTCACCATCAATTCTTTTGTCGTCTAATGTCTCCCATCTTCTGCCCTATCAGAGACCTTCCCTTTTGTTCTTTTTCCACCCAGCCCCATTTCGCCCGCTTAAAATCATTTCTAACTTTTCCCAGTTCTGATGAAAGGTCACAAACCTGAAACATTAACACTGTTTCTCTCTCCACAGATGCTGCCTGACCTGCTGAGTATTTCCAGCAGTTTCTGTTTTTATTTGACTTCTCTCAGTATCCGGGCCAATATTTCTCCATCACTAACCATCACTGGTACAGATTACCTGGTCATTATCACATTGTGGGATCTTGCTGTGCACAAATTGGCTGCCACATCTCCTACATTACAACAGTAACTACACTTCAAAAGTACTTCATTGGCTGTAAGGTGCCTTGCAATGTCCAGAGGTCATGGGACACACTCAAAAAAAATGTACGTTCTTTCTTTTTTTAGGTATTTCGTATATTTATCCATTTCTAGTTAAAAGCTGTTATAGATTGAGCTGCCACCATTTTTTCTGTTCACGACCACACTGGTGCAAACAATCGGTCCTTGTGTTACAGTAAGCAACCTCGTTGCTACTGGCGTAATAGTCAATTAAGACTGCATTATCCACATTACAATGCTAGCACATCCCAAGTACAGAGTGCTGCTTTCCCTTGTATGCAACCAGCAATGCTGTGGAATCTGTGTCAGAGAATTGCAGCCTTAAATTAAAAGGGAATATCTTTGTATTTTTGTTGAAGTTTCAAGTTTTTTTTAAATTCAGTGCTCCACTAGACTTTTATGCTTAGTTCCTCAAATCCCATCTATTGCTATGTTATGTTGGGCTTCTGTTGTCTTGTAACCAATGGCGAATTAATACACATCACTATTTTCACGTCAAGTGCAGTGCATCCAAGGTGTGATGTGTGGATGTTGGAGCATGGGTTGGTTCACTGCTTCCCCCCGGGTGTTTCATGTTTGATGTGTGAAACTGAACCAACAATTGCTTGTTAGGTTCTCTGGCTGGAGGAAGGATGTGTGCATGATCGCAGCGACTGTCTGCTGGGATTCTGTGGCCTTAGACCACCTTGGGCTCTGTACGGCAATGACCCTGCATTCAAGCCAGCCATGCAGTGGTTGACTGGTCCTGTCACCGGCTGCATCAAACACCTTTCCATCAGTTGGCCATCAGTACCATAAACTGTGTGCCTCTTCCTGACTCCCTGCAGCAGGATTTCTCGGAGTCTAAACCAACCTTTTCCCCACTCTACAATGCCAACGTTTTCAGCAAGTTTCCTTAGTGATCAGTTGACCCTGCGTTTACAGTTCATTTCAGCTGTTTAACTGCCTGTTAATTACAGTTCACAGCTGATTGTGAGAAATACTAGTTCTTCCATCTCATTAGCTAACCCATTTTGCTGCACTGAAAACCACTTTCAGGTTTGTGTACAAAATGTAGTGTAGTGATCATTTAATTGGGCTAATACTCCAGAGAGTACAAGGACAACCCCGCCTTGACATTTTAAGGATACCCACTGAGTTTGTTTTAAACCTGAGGGGGTTAAATTGGATAAACACTGAAAAGAGGCAAAGGGATCGCGATGCGTGATTAACCCGCACCCGTTGATTGTAATGCAGGCAGTAACGCCAACTTTGTGCTGCCTGCTCATTTCCATGATTGCAACATGCAGCTGGCGCTCCCCACGCTGTTTATTCGCTGTAATCGTCATCGGGGGTGCCCAATATCGTGAGTGCCTAGAACTATTTAAAGCTAGTATGCACCTCTTAAAGGAGGGGTGCATTGTGGCTGCTGGTGGTGCTGAGATCATTCTGAATATTGTGTTGTGAAAGATTCAACAATGGCTGACCACGGGAGCGAGAACAGACCAAGGTTTTCGGATGCTGCATGGGAGCTCTTGGTGGAACAGGTGGAGAGAAGGAGAGGTGTCCTATCTCCTCAGTGGAGCTGGAGGTCCTCCAGACACATACTCAGAGGACAGTGACAAGAAGTAGCAGTGAAGGTTAATGCCAGCTGTGTGGCCCCAAGGATCTAGATACAGTGCAGGAAGCAGTTTAATGACCTCACACGGGTGGTCAAGGTAAGTGAATGCATCTTCAAATGACATATCCTAGCAACTACACCATTGGATGGTGGATGTGGAAAGGATGTTTCCCCTTGTGGGAGAATCTCAAACTAGGGGTCACTGTTTAAAAATAAAGGGTTGCCCATTTAAGACAGAGATGAGGAGAAATTATTTCTCTCGGAGGGCCGTGAGTCTTTGGAATTCTCTTCCTCAAAAGGCGATGGAAGCAGAGTCTTTGAATATTTTTAAGGCAGAGGTAGATAGATTCTTGATAATAAAAGCAAAATACTGCGGATGCTGGAAATCTGAAATAAAAACAAGAAATGCTGGCACCACTCAGCAGGTCTGGCAGCATCTGTGGAAAGAGAAGCAGAGTTAACGTTTCGGGTCAGCAAGGGGGTGGAAGGTTATCGGGGGTAGGTGGAAACGTGGAGTAATCAGTTCAGCCATGAACTTATTGAATTGCGGAGCAGGCTCGAGGGGCCGAGTGGCCTACTCCTGCTTCTAATTCATATGTTCGTAGCCTCACTGACTGTGTAAATCACCGTCACTCACCTACCAACAGTCTCTATCAATCAGGACCCATTCTTCGCATTCACATGCTTTACCTCACCCTCGCACACTTAGCATTGTTGCAAACCCCACACCCACATCTCACAGCTTGCACACACCGGCAGCTATTCAACCATGACAGCCACATCACCCAAATACTTTGCACAACACTCACTGGCACACTCCCCATTTTCTTGCAGGAGGAGGTGGCGCACACCAGGAGGCAGCAGGAGAGGCTTGCCTACATGTTTTAAACCCCAGGGAAAGGAGGTTATCTGAGTGCACTACTCCCTCTCCACCTCCTCCCACTTCCAGCTGCTTGTGCTGATCTTTTTGGCCTCTGCTCATTCTCCTAGTCCCAACAACTAGTGGAAAGGATATAGAGGAACCGATTTGCAAGGACATTGCAGAGAGGTGCAAGGAGGCATTGCTGGATCTGGTTCTGGGGAATTTGGTGGGCCAAGTGAATCAAGCGTCAGTGGAGGAGCATTTAGGAGACTGTGACCATACCATCATAACGCTTAGGTCAGCTTTGGAAAAGGACAAGGAGCAATCCAGAATATAAATAATTAATTGGGGGAGGGTCCAGTGGGGTGAGAATAGATGTGGCCCAGGTAAATTAGAATCAAAAATTGGCAGTCAAAATTGTAACTGAACAATGGACTGCTTTTAATAAGGAGATGGTCTGGGTACAGTCAAGTTACATTTCCATGAAGGGAAAAGGTAGGACAAACAAATCCAGAGCTCGCTGGATGATAAAAGAGATAGAGAGTAAGATGAGGCAGAAAAAGTATATGACAGATGGCAGGTGGATAATATAAATGAGTACTAGACTAAATATAAAAGGTTCAGAGAGGAAGTGAAAAAACAAGTAAGAGAAGCAAAAAGAGAGCATGAGAAGAGACTGGCAGCTAACATAAAAGGGAATACGAAAGTGTTGTATCAGCATATAAATAGCAAAAGAGCAGTAAAAGGTGGAGTGGGCCGATTAAGGACCTTAATGGAGATTTACACATGGAGGCAGGGGCATGGCTGAGGTACTTTGCATCCATCTTTACCAAGGAAGAAGATGCTGCCCAAGTCATGATGAAAGAGGAGGTAGTTGAGACACTGGATGGGCTAAAAATTGATAAAGAGGAGGTATTAGATTGGCTGACTGTACTAAAAGGTGATCAGTCACCAGGACCAGATGAGATGCATCTTAGGATACTGAGGGAAGTAAGGGAGGTAACTGTGGAGAAACTGAGCATAATCTTCCAATCCTCCTTGAATATAGGGGTGGTGCCAAAGGACTTGCAAATATTACACCCTTGTTCAAAAAAGGGTATAAAGATAAACCCAGCAACTACAGGCCATTCAGTTTAACCTCGGTGGTGGGAAACCTTTTAGAAATGATAATGCTGGACAATATTAAGTCACTTGGGCAAATGTGGATTAATTAAGAAAAGCTAGCATGGATTTGTGAAAGACAAATCGTGTTTAACCAACTTGCTTGAGATTTTTGATGAGGTAACAAAAAGGGTTGATGAGTGTAATGCAGTTGATGTGGTGTATAGGGATTTCCAAAAGGCATTTGATTAAAGTGCCACATAACAGGCTTGTCAGCAAAGTTAGAGCCCATGGAACAAAAAGGGACAGTGGCATCATCAATATGAAATTGGCTGAATGACAGGAAACAGAGAGTGGTGGTGAACAGTTGTTTTTTTGGACTGGAGGAAGGTATATAGTGGGATTCCCCAGGGGTTGGTGTTAGGATTCCTGCTTTTCTTGATTGATATATATATATAAAAGATGTAGACTTGGGTATACAGGGCACAATTTCAAAATTTGCGGATGCTACACAACTCGGAAATATGGTGAACTGTGAGGAGGATAGCGATAAACTTCAACAGGACATAGACAGGCTGGTGGAATGGGCAGAACCATAGAACCATAGATAAATTACGGCACAGAAGGAGACCATTCAGCCCATCATGTCCGTGCCAGCCGAAGAAACTAGTCGCTATCTAACCCCACCTTCTAGCACCTGGTACCTTTTAAAAGAATTGAGGGTTTCTGCCTCCACCACCGTTCCTGGCAGTGAATTCCAGACACCCACCGCCCTCTGGGTGAAAAGGTGGCAGATGAAATTTAATGCAGAGAAGTGTGAAGTAATTCATTTTGGTAGGAAGAATGAGGAGAGGCAATATAACATAAAATGTGCAATTCTAAAGGGGGTGCAGGAGCAGAAGGATCTGGGGGTATATGTGTATAAATCATTGAAGGTGGCAGGACAAGTTGGGAATATGGTTAATAAAGCATACAAGATCCTGGATTTTATCAATAGAGGCATACAGTACAAAAGCAAGGAAGTTATGATAAACCTGTATAAAACACAGCTTTGGCCTCAACTGGAGTATTGTGTCCAGTTCTTTACACTTTAGGATGGATGTGAAGGCATTAGAGAGGGTGCAGAAAAGATTCATGGTTCCAGGGAATGAGGAACATCAGTTATGTGGATAGATTTGAGAAGCTGGGTCTGTTCTCCTTGGAGAAGAGAAGATTAAGAAGAGAGTTGATAGGGATGTTCGAAATCATGAGGGCTCTGGGCGGAATAGACAGGGAGAAACTTTTCCCATTGGTGGAAGGATCCAGAACCAGAGGACACCCATTTAAGGTGAATGGCAAAAGAAGCAACAGTGACATGAGGAACATTTTTTTTTATGCAGCGAGTGGTTAGGATCTGGAATGTGCTACCTGAGTGTGTGGTGGAGGCAGATTCAATCAAGGTCTTCAAAAGAGAACTGGATAATTATCTGAAGAGAAAAAATTTGAAGGGCTATGGGGAAAAGACAGGGGAATGGGAGTGAATGAGTTGCTCTTGCAGAGAGTTGGCATGGACATGACGGGCTGAATGGCTTCTTTCTGTGCTGCAACTATTCTCTGATTCTAGTACTGCTCAATGCCAAGAGGAGGCCTGTATCTCGAAGCAAGTGGTTTACGCACCAAGCTTTATGTCACCAAAACTCTACTTCAGCACCAGCCAGACCAGTCTTTATTGATTATTGAACCTTCTAAAAAGTATGGAAAAGCACCCAAAGTGAGTAGAATGGCAGCAACAGACGGACAAAATAATCCAGCAACTAACCCAAAAGTAGTTCATGATCCCTTTAAATACCACTCCTGGGGGTCGCTTGTGCTGTTTAACACTGTGTAACATAGGAGAGGCAGTGGCGTAGTGGTAATGTCACTGGGCTAGTAATCCAGAGCCCAGGCTAATGCTCTGGGGACATGGGTTCAAATCCCACCATAGCAGATAGTGAAATTTGAATTCAATTAATAAATCTGGAATTTAAAAAGCTAGTCTAATGATAACCATGAAACCATTGTTGATTGTTGTAAAAACCCATCTGGTTCACAAATGTCCTTTAGCAAGTCAGTTCAAGGGCAGTTAGGGATGGGCAATAAATGCTGGTCTAGCCAGCGATTCCCACCAAAGAACTAAAAAAAAGTTCAGCTGTGTAAGGTTTTTTAAAATTCATTCAAGTAATATGGGAATCTGGCAATATTGCCCATCCCTAATTGCCCTTGAGAAGGTGGTGGTGAACCGTCTTCTTGAAAACAACTGAGTGGCTTGCTCGGTCATTTCAGAGTCAACCTCATTGCTATGGGCCAGACCAGGTAAGGACAAGAGGTTTCCTTCCCAGGTTTGGTCTCTATATTTAAAGAAGGATATAATTGCATTGGAGGTGGTACAGCAAAGCTTCACTAAATTAGTTTCTGGGATGAGAGGGTTGTCTGATGATGAAAGGCTGAGTAAGTTGGGCCTATACTCTCAGAGTTTAGAAGAATGAGAGGTGATCTCATTGTAACATAGAAGATTCTAAAGGGGCTTGACGGGTAGACACTGAGAGTTTGTTTCCCCTGGTTCCAAGAGCTGCTGGCCAATTGGGGGCCAGCAGCTCTCAGTCCCAGCAGCGCCACCGGGAGCAGTGGCCATTGCTGGGACTGCACTCAGCCACAGCAGGATCATGGATGTCTGCCCTGCGAGAGAGGTAGGTTTTGGGGCCACGCCGGGGGCAATCTGTTGGCTGGGGGGGGGGGGGGGTTATTTCAGTGGGAACGTTTGGGGCTTTGGATGGGGGCCCTCCGTGGGACACAGGGTGCCGGATCAGGAGGCGCCCCTCCACAGCCTGCAAGGAGGCTGCCACATTTTACCTGGTGGCCTTCTGTGGGGCCTAAGGCACCCACCTGCCCCTGGTAAAATTACAGCAGGGGCAGGAAGGCATCAGGAACAGTAACCCCAGCCTTCCACTCAATTTTACACCCCCCGCCGCCACCAGCCCACTCCTGTGGTTGGGGGTGGAGGGGGCAGGGTGTAAACATCCAGCCTTTGTAACAGGTCCTCGTGCGTCAGCTTTGAGTCAGAAGGTTGTGGATTTAAGTCCCACTCCAGAAACCTGAGCACAAAGATCTAGGCTGCCAGTCCTGTGCAGTACTGTGGGAGTGCTGCACCGTTGGAGGTGTTGTCTTATGAATGAGATGTTAAACCAAAGCACTGTCTGCTCTCTCGGGTGGATGTAAAAGATTCCCCGGTGCTATTTCGAAGAGGAACAAGGGAGTTGTCCCCAATGCCCTGACCAATATTTATCCATCAATCAACATCATAAAATAGATGATCTGGTCATTATCCCATTGCTGTTTGTGGGATCTTGCTGTTCTCAAATTGGTTGCTGTGTTTCCATTACAACAGTGTACATTACAACAGTGATAACACTTCAAAAAGTACTTAATTGGCTGTAAAGTGCTTTAGGACATCTGGTGTTTGCAACAGGTGCTATATAAATGCAAGTCTCTCTTTTTAAGGAGAGGCAAAGTCATCAAGAGCTAAAACACCTGTCCAAATTGGCTGTCTCTCTTTCTTATTTATTATTACTCTTTTGACAATTAGAAGTATGATGTTTGAAATACAAAAGACTGGCACCAGATGCAAGATTTTTTTATGTGTGCTAGCTGTGGTCCAATACTTCACTCAAGTGGGCTTCCTTGCATTGAGTTTCATCAGGCTAACAATCTGTAGGCTACATTACATCTGGGCCCAACTGGCATGCATTCCTGGAAGGCTCACTGGAAAGTAATCGGGAATAGGAACCCAGCCGAATCCACTGCTGCACCCCAACTGCTCTGCCCTGTAGGCAGCAGCTAGTTCAATGTCAGTTGTGTCTCAGTGGTAGAGCTGTCACCTCTGAGTCGTAGATTTGCTGCAGCGATTGGAACAGTATTCTAGGCTGGTACTCCAGTGCAGTACTGAGGGGGCGCTGCACTGTCAGAGATGCTGTCTTTTGGATGAGAGGCTAAACTGAGGCCCCATCTGCTTTCTCAATTGGGTGTAAAAGATCCCATGACACTATTTTGAAGAAGATCAGAGACGTTCTCCCCAGTGCCCTGAGCCAATATTTATCCCTCAACCGACATCACTGAAACAGATTATCTGGTCAGTTATTCCATTGTTGTTTGTGGTACCCTGCTCTGTGAAAATTAGCTGCTATGTTTCCAACATTACAACAGTTATTGCAACTCAAAACGTACTGAATTGGCTACAACAGGACATAAGGAGGCTACAAAGGGATATAGATAGGTTAAGTGAGTGGGCAAAGACCTGTCAAATGGAGTATAATGTGGAAAAATGTGAAATTGTCCACTTTGGCAGGAAGAATAAAAAAGAAGCATATAATCTAAATGGTGAGAGATTGCAGAGCTCTGAGATGCAGAGAGATTTGCGTGTCCTAGTGCATGAATCGCAAAAGGATAGTATGCAGGTACAGCACGTAATTAGGAAAGCTAATAGAATGTTACAGTTTATTGCGAGGGGAAATTGAATACAAAAGTAAGGAGGTTATGCTTCAGTTCCACAGGGCATAGGTGAGACCACATCTGGAGTACCGTGTACAGTATTGGTCTCCTTATTTAAGTAAGGATGTAAATACGTTGGAAGCAGTTCAGAGAAGGCTTACTAGACTAATACCTGGAATGGGCGGGTTGTCTTATGAGGAAAGATCGGACTGGCTAGGCTTATATCCACTGGAATTTAGAAGAGTAAGAGGCGACTTGATTGAAACATATAAGATCCTGAGGGGTCTTGACAGGGTGGATGTGGAAAGGATGTTTCCTCTTGTTGGAGAATCTAGAACTAGGGGTCACTGTTTAAAAACATGGGGTCGCTTATTTAAGACAGAAATGAGGAGAAATTTTTTCTCTCAGAGGGTCGTGAGTCTTTGGAACTCTCTTCCTCAAAAGGCGGTGGAAGCAGAGTCTTTGAATATTTTTAAGGCAGAGGTAGATAGATTCTTGATAAGCAAGGGGGTGAAATGCTATCAGGAGTAGGCAGGAATGAGGAGCTGAGGTTACAATCAGATCAGCCATGATCTAATTGAATGGTGGAGCAGGCTCGAGGGGCTGAGTGGCCTACTCCTGTTCCTAATTCGTACGTTCATATGTTCGTAAAGTGCTTGGAATGTCCTGATGTCAAGAAAGGTGCTATATAGGTGCAAGTTCTTTCTTTTTCAACATGAACTGTGAATAAAACTTGTGACTTTCTGGTCCGTGTTGCTCAGGGCTACCATGAGCAGTCCATTCATCAGCTCAGGTTATGGTAGAGCTGAGGCCAAACCCTTATCAGCAGCTGTTTGAAAAAAAAATAATCTGACAGACTTTACAGTTGAATGGAAATATTTCATGCTGAGGATGTTTTCTGGTGCCAGTGTTCAGGGGATAGTGATGTTCAGATGCATTAAAAAATTAACCTTACCAGCAGAATTCATAAACTCCTCATGCCTTCAGGCAGCTGTCAGCCATCTGTCTTCCCGAAGGGCCATAGAAGCTGCGAACTCTTTCATAGTTCTACATGGAAGAATCTCAACCGACCAGATGTAAATCCTACACATTTCCAGCCTTCCTGCACAACGTGAGGGGGAAATAAAATGATGTCAATGTGCCAAAACATCAGGCCAAAATGGTCTTTTCCAGTCCTGAACATTCCTACATCCCTCAAAATGAGGATGAGAACATGCTAGAATTTAAATCGCTGATGGAAACTCGTCGAGAATTTATTTCCTTGAGGCTCCAAGTGGGGTCTATGTTTCTAAACCCTTTTGGAGGAAGCTGCAGGAAGCTGAGGTACAAACCTTTAAAGTCTCTTGTTTAAGACCCTTGAACAGTTGCTCCAGAATAATCTCAACTCTTTTGTGACAAAGCACTTTGCAGTCTGCACTATGCGTTATCTTTCTGCTGTTTTTTTTTCAAATGGAGGAGGGGTTAATTCAATAGGATATTCCATATACCTCACAACATGTCTCTTTGAAGTACAGGTTTTAGAAACCCTGACTAGAAGAATTTGCTTCTGATTTCAATAGTAATCGGAGGAAATTTCTCTACTGTATTTATAATATTTATGCTGCTATGGGGCAAGAGCTGGTGGAGTGACCATAGGCGCAGAGATAGCCCTGTGTGCTATCTAGATCCATGAACATAAGCATTGAGATTAGAGCAGCTATTCACTAGAACAGTAAAGATTGCACTCTAGTGAAAACTGACATCCACCTAGCTGGGCTTGGAATGTTTGAATCATAACAGTTCATCTTGGTTTCCAATGGCCATCATCTTTCCCTAACTCTTGGCCCTGAATCCAAAGTGTCCATAACACAAGTGATGTGCACAAAGTGACCTGGGCCAATAGGTTCTTGCTCTGCATTGCCTGAAATCAGTACAGGTATACGAAAAAGGGTTTCTGGGAGACCTACTGCCATATCCCACTGCTCAGAACACCACCAGTAAATCTTTCTTTTTCTACCCCCCTCACTCCCAGTAGGGAACCGAGCCACTCGACCACTGGCTACCCCACCATTTTGAAATGAGGACAGAGAGGCAAGACGAGAGAAGCTGGGTGATTTCTCTGCCTGTCCAGTGGCGCGCTGCCAACCCTAGGTGCTGGCAGGGGAGGGGTGGTGGTAATACTGCAGCCGAAATCCAATTGTCGGAGAGGACCTAGTAGTGGCCAGCATTTTGTCACTCACGTCCCCATACTTGTTGAAGCACAGTCTGAGGCTCAAGGGGAGCCATTAGTTCCAATTTTAAAAAACCCTCCGAGCCATCTGTCCCTTTCAAGCCAACTCCTCTTTCAATTGGCACTTCAGTGGTTTTGCTCTTTACTCATGGCGGGCTCCCTCTGTGTGACCGTGATGCTGCTGGGAGTCTATCCTTCACTTGTAAAGGGTTTGGGTCACAACAGCATTGGGAGTTTCTCCTCATTCCACCTTCAATGCAAGTCCCAGTGGAAAATCCAGCTGACGGTATCTAAAGGAAGAGGTTTCCTTTATATGGTGCCTTTTATGACCTCAGGACGTTACAATGTCCTTTGCAGCCAACAAAGTACTTTGGAAGTGTAGTCACTGTTTTAATGTGGGCAAACACAGCAGCCTATTTGTGTATAGCAAGCTACCACAAATAACAATGAAAATGCTAGTAGATATTGTGTTTTACATTGTGTTATAGCATGGTCGAGCCATTTGGTTCAACTGGTCTATGCCACCATTTATACTCCACTGAGCCACCTCCCACCCCTCTTCATCCAACACTATCTGCATACCCTTCCATTCTACTCTTCCGCATGTGTCTACCTAGCTTCCCCTTAAATGCTTTTTGCTTCAGCTACTCCTTGTGACAGCGAGTGCCACTTTCTCACCACTCTTTGGTTAATGGGTATTCTCCTGAATACCACATTGGATTTATTAGAGCCTATCTGATATTTATGGCTACTAGTTGTGGTATTCCCCGTAAGTGGAAATATATCCTCTATGTCTATCCTATCAAACCCCTTCTTTATCTTAAAGACCTGTAACAGGTCACCCCTCAGCCTTCTCTTTTCTATAGAAGCGAGCCCAAGGGATGAATTTTACACCACCCCCCCCACCCCCAAAGAGCGGGATGGTGGCGGGGAGGGTGGTAAAATGGAGCGGAAGGCTCCAGGGGCCCTTCCTGACCTGCTCCCGCCTCCGCTGCCATTTGCGCAGGGCGGCGGCAAAAAACAGCCCACCCGCCCCAGGCCAATCAAGTCCCTTAAATGGCCACTTAACGGTCACTTAAGGGCCTTCGCCCACCTCCGCGCGGATTTTACACATGACAAACGGTCGTCCTAGACCCGAGAAACGCC
This sequence comes from Heterodontus francisci, assembly GCF_036365525.1. Taxonomy (NCBI): domain Eukaryota; kingdom Metazoa; phylum Chordata; class Chondrichthyes; order Heterodontiformes; family Heterodontidae; genus Heterodontus; species Heterodontus francisci. The sequence goes on along the minus strand of NC_090389.1, from coordinate 84,141,482 downwards.
ACCTGACAAAAGCAGGCGGCTTTCTGACAGCCTGGGGATGCCCTCATGGTCGGGCACCCTGTGCCCGACAGAGGGCTACCCCCGATGCCCCAACCACCCCCGACACTCAACACATACCCCATCCCCACAATCGACCACCCGTGTGTCTCCGGGGCCCAACCGATCACCCCGGCGGGGCAACAAAAACATACCTGCATTTCAGGGTTCCCCGACATCGTCGCGCTGATGGGTGCAGTCCCAGCAGTGGCCACCGCTCCCAATGACGCTGTTGGGACAGAAAGCCCCTGGCCCGCTGATTGGCTGGCAGCTCGATTAGGTGGGACTTCCTACCTCAAGCGGGTAGAAGTCCCACCTCACACCAATTAAAGCCCAGCGACAGCAAAATACGGGTCATATCCCCAGTCGAGGCGGAAGCGGGTTCGCCACCGACTTTTCAATTGGTGGCCAGCTCCCGTCCGCCTAGGGTAAAATCCTGGCCTAAGTCTTTCCTGATAATTGTAATCTCCCAGTTCACCAATGCCTCTATATCCTCTTTATAATATGGAAACCAGAACTGTGCGCAATTCTCCAAGTATGGTCTAACCAAGATTCCATACAAGTTTAACATTGCATCCCTGCTTTTCAATTCTATCCCTTTAGAAATGGACCTAAGAGCTTGGTTTGCTTTTTTATGGCCTTATTAACCAACTTTTTAGTGATTTGTGTATCTGTACTCCGAGATCCCTTTGTTCCTATTCAATTTAGAATCTTATTATCCAAACAGTATGTGGCCTCCTTAATCTTCCTACCAAAATGCACCACCTCACACTTATCTATTGAAATTCATTTGCCAATTCAACACCCATCCTGTTCATTATTGCCTTCCTGTATTTTGTTACATACTTTGTATTGACCACAACACCAACTTTGCAAATTTAGAAATTGTTCTTCTGATACCTGAGTGCAAATCTTTAATATAAGTTGTGATCAACTGTAGTCTCAGCACCAATCCCTCTGAAACACCACTTCCCATCCTTTACTGGTTTAAGTCTTCTTCTTTGGCCTCCTTATCTCGAGAGACAATGGGTAAGTGCCTGGAGGTGGTCAGTGGTGTGTGGAGCAGCAGCTGGAGTGGTTATAAAGGCCAATTCTAGAGTGACAGGCTCTTCCACAGGTGCTGCAGAAAAATGTGTTTGTCGGGGCTCTGACACAGTTGGCTCTCTCCTTGCGCTTCTGTCTTTTTTCCTGCCAACTGCTAAGTCTCTTCGACTCGCCACACTTTATCCCCGCCTTTATGGCTGCCCGCCAGCTCTGGCGAACGCTGGCAACTGACTCCCACGACTTGTGATCAATGTCACAGGACTTCATGTCGCGTTTGCAGACGTCTTTAAAGCGGAGACATGGACGGCCGGTGGGTTTGATAGCAGTGGCGAGCTCGCTGTACAATGTGTCTTTGGGGATCCTGCCATCTTCCATGCGGCTCACATGGCCAAGCCATCTCAAGCGCCGCTGTCCTTAATCCCTACTCTCTGTTTTCTGCTTTGTAGCCAGTTTGCTATTCATTCTGACTCCACATGTTCTAACTTTAGTCATGAGTCTACTGTGAGATACCTTATCAAAAGCCTTTAGAAAACCCATATATATTCCATCTACTCCATTAACTTATCTACCCTTTCTGGTACGTCTGCAAACAATTCAATAAGATTGGTTGAGGGATATGCATTGGTCAACTCACCAGGAGAAATGTCCTGTTCTTCTTCAAATAAAATAATCAATGAAATGAGTGAAATTCCTGATATGCTACAAGTAAAGAGGTTAAAAAAAAACAGTTAGAAACAGGAAAAGATGCTTTCAACTGGCTGCCATATTTCCTATATTACAGTTCAGAAGTACTTCATTGGATGTAAAGCGCTTTCAGATGTCTCAAGGTTGTGAAAGGTTTCCTTATCTCTCTTACCTCCCCTCCTTTCCCTCCCTCACTTCATTATTTCTTTCTATTTTATCCTGTCTGCTCCATTGCCTTCCTTCTACAACTCGATCCCTTCCTGCTTTTAATCTTCTAATTCTTGACCTGTGTCCCCTGGCATTTGAACCTTCTACCAAATTGAACGAAACTGGGCACTTTCCAAATTTAATGACATAAATGAGTTTAGCATTTAAATTGGAGTTGAATTTTGCTATAATTGGAAGCATGAATCATTTCTAAGGTGATGCAATAACCTGATAATGTTAATAAAAGAGAAACGGCAATTGCTACAGTGCTTGAGATAACTGGTGTAAATTGCTAATTAGATATGTGGTATTGGTGTTTCAAAATACTTGGTTTGTCACTTTTTATTTTCCTGCTGGATTGAAGTACTCTATATTTTAAATTGAATCACAGTGCTCAATGTTCTAAAATTCTGTCAGCTATATTTCCATATTTAGTTAGAGAGTGTTGGATTCATGCTGACCTTTATAATGTTCTGTGTGTCTCAAATTCTAATGACACAGGAAGTTTAAAAAAAAAACACAAATAATTTTCTTTAAGATTACTTCAGACGGTCAGTGCCACTATAACATGCTAGCTCACGGGAAGACAAGAGTGATATCCTTGGTGTCTATAATTTTCTCCCTATGTGCTGGAGAAGATTTGTCATTATCCCAGGATGGCCTTTTCTCCTTGAAACCAGTGATGGCCAAGTTCAAGAACTATTTTTTTTCTTGATTTTCCCATTGTGATGAGCCCAACGTCTTCTGACCTTTGAACTGTGCTTGACATTTTATAAGTTCCCGCTTCTCCTGTATTGGCTGATCCATAGTTGCCCTAACTTTGTGGAGCTTCACATATTCTTCCTAAAGCCTTTTGCCTCTCCTGCCTCCTTCTTGCTGTCATTATCTCCTTCCTTTACGTCTCAAATTTCCTCACCAGACAAAGTGATGAAAGCCATGTGCGAGTTAGGCCTCCTCAGGAGTTGAGCACAATCAGGAAAACCTTTACCAATCTTCGGCCAGGTCATTACATGGTTCAGGCCTCCACAACACTCGAACCCTGGGATGGGAAGGAAACGTTTGCAGGGTCTGCCCCACCCAGTCAGCCAAGGAAAACAACATTTGTAGTAGCCAATGAGAGGGCAAAGACCATGTCTATCCTACTGCATTGTTGGAGGAGAAAGTATATTGCCAGTAGGTACTTGAAATAATAATTATTTTAAATATAACGTTTTTCTGTGTTTTTGCCTTCCCTGAAAACAACGGTTCATTTCTGAGTCACTGTTCAACTGTAGATTCGGAACCTTCCGGTCTCTTGCCCAAGTGACCTTTTAACACCTGTGATTCAACCTGATGAGTGTTTTTTTATTCGCTTATGGGATGTGAGTGTCGCTGGCTAGGCCAGCATTTATTGCCCATCCCTAATTGCCCCTGAGAAGGTGGTGGCAAGCTGCCTTCTTGAACCGCTGGAGCCCGTATGGTGTAGGTACACCCACAGTGCTGTAAGGTAGAGAACTCCAGGATTTTGACCCAGTGACATTGAAGGAACAGCGATATATTTCCAAGTCAGGATGGTGTGTGGCTTGGATGGGAATTTGCAGGTGGTGGTGTCCCCATGCATCTGCTGCCCTTGTTCTTCTAGGTGGTAGAGGTTGTGGGTTTGGAAAGTGTTGCCGAAGGAGTTGGTGAATTGTTGCAATGCATCTTGTAGATGGTACACAACTGCTGCCACTGTGCATTGGTGGTGAAGGGAGTGAATGTTGAAGGTGATGGTTGGGGTGCCAATCAATCGGGCTGCTTTGTCCTGGATGGTATCAAGTTTCTTGAGTGTTGTTGGAGCTGCACTGACCCAGGCAGGTGGAGAGTATTCCATCACACTCCTGACTTGTGCCTTATAGATGGTGGAAAGGCTCTGGGGAGTCAGGAGGTGAGTTACTCGCCGCAAAATCCCCAGCCTCTGACCTGCTCTTGTACCACAGTATTTATGTGGCTAGTCCAGTTAAATTTCTGGTCAATGGTAAGCCCCAGGATGTTGATGGTAGGGGATTCAGCGATGATAATGCCATTGAATGTCAAGGGGAAATAGTTAGATTCTCTCTTGTTGGAGACGGTCATTGCCTGGCACTTGTGTGGCGCAAATGTTACTTGCCACTTATCAGCCCAAGCCTGATGTTGTCCAGGTCTTGCTTCATTAACTAAGGAGTTGTGAATGTAACTGAAAACTGCACAATCATCAGCGAACATCCCCACTTCCGACTTTACATTGGAGGGATAGTCATTAATGAAGCAGCTGAAGATTATTGGGCCTAGGACACTACCCTGAGAAACTCCAGCAGTGAGGTCTTGGAGCTGAGATGATTGGCCTCCAACAACCACAACCATCTTCCATTAAGCTATGTATGACTCCAACCAGTGAAGAGTTTTCCCCGATTTCCATTGGCTTCAGTTTTACAAGAGCTTCTTGAATATTGATCATCATAGGAGAACTTGATCCTATTCTGACCCAATGTCCACTTCCAACCACTTCCAGTGGTGGTGGTGGGGGGGAAGGGAGGGGGAGGGTCACTGGATAGCAATCAGGAGTGGGGCCTCTGAACAATTTTTCTCTTCCATAATTCCATAATCCACTGGATCTGAAGCCAATTGTCCACCTCCATTTCGGCTCCAGCTCAGTCCAGGCCAGCAATACAACTCAGCCACTTGCTGCAATTCATTGGCATGAAGATGAGAGATCCTGAGGTTGTAAAAGACACGTTATGCATTAAGGTAAGAGAAAGCAAGAACTTGCATTTATATAGCACCTTCCACAACCTCAGGATATCCCAAGGTGATTTACAGCCAACAAGATAGTTTTTAAGGTGCAGTTACTATTGTACTACAGGAAACATGGCAGCCAATTTACACTCAGCAAGGTCCCATAAATAGTAATGTGATAATGGCCAGATAATCAGATTTAAGTGAGGTTGGTTAAGGGTTAAATATTGGCCAGGACACTGGGGAGAACTTCCTTGCTGCCCTCCAAAATAGTCCAGCTGAGGGGGAAGACGGAGCCTTGGCTTAATGTCACATCCGAAAAACAGCATGTCCGACAGTGTAGCACTCCCTCAGTACGGCACTGAGCCTAGATTTTGTGCTCAAGTTTCTGGAATGTGAGTTGAACCCACAACTGTTATGATTCAGAGGCGGGCATGCTACCCGCTGCACCACAGTTGACATCGAAGGAAAGCAGCACGGCCGTGGAAGCTCCCTGTCCCTATGCACTAACAAAAGAAATCCATTTACTTTTGTTTAAATCATAGAAATTCAATTGCGCTAAGTCCTATACACTTGAATGAACAAAATGTGCATTGGAAAATGTAAACTTGGGGTCTGCAACAGAATTTGTCACATTGTGTATTCATTTTGGAATGCATTTATCTCGGATCTATTTGAGCTAAGAGCATAAAGCTGTATCAATTTAGATGCTATGTAGAATCTTAAAGCTAAAATTAGTGTAATCTGGGCACAGTATTCAGCTTTCAGTAAAGCGTTTACAATCTCAAAATATTCAGTCAACTGACACGGGTTTTATTTTGTGAGTGGAAACATCACCAGTATTGCACCTCCCAGCCCTGTGACCACCCCCACTGTGAAGGACAAGGGCATCAATGTAATGGGAGCATCATCACCAACGTCCCTTCCACATTGCACACCTTCTTTACTGGATATATATCACCATTCCTTCGTTGTCACTGGGGTGTAATCCTGGAACTCCCTATTTAATACCATGGCGGGGGCAACATCAGTTTAAAAACTGCAACATTTGTTCTCTCTTGGGCACTGGCCAGAAGTAGATGTGGTAGTTTATAAAGTCCCCATACCTGACTTTAAATCACCATTCCACTCGCCCCATCCCCCGCTACCCCACCCCACAACCATGGTCTTGCCCCATCATATCTCTGCAATCCCCTCCGGCTATTTGACACCTCGTACATGCTGTGGTGCTCTGATTCTGGCCTTATGTGCATATCTTCTCTTTTCGCCCCACTATTGATGGCAGACCCTTCTCCGATCTTGCCTCTATTCTCGCGAATTCCCTCACTCTTAAACCTTCCCCATCCCTTACAAAACCTTCTCAATATCATTTCTTTTGCCCAGGCTTTTGGTTGTTTCTCAGCCTCTCGGTTCAGCATCCGTTACTTCCTTTCTTTCTATTTTGTGAAAAACCTGGGACTTTTATTTGTAATAAAAATGCAAGTTACTGATATTTGCAACAGGACTAAAGTACATTGGGAAACCAAAGGTCAGAAAGCTGCATGTTTGCTGTTGGCTGCATTTTTGTTAAACTTAAATTCACCAATGTAGCCCTCAGTGTTCGATCTGTGCTGAGTTTGCTCAAATTAACCAGAATGATAGCCGAGGCATTAAAATTCAGCTCAGTGCACCTAATGCAATGGAGGTGGGATTGTTGGGGGGAAAGAAAATTTGGCCAGGATTCCTACTGCTGAGCGTTATCCAGTCAGTCCTCCGGTGCTCACTACTGGTCCTGTAGGTGTATGGGCATTGGTTGTGAGTATGATGGGGCCCGTCTGTAATTAGAGAACATTGTGACACTCGCTATATATGTTTACATTGTTACAAAAGTGCCTCTGTGTTTTGTTAAATGTATTTTTTGAGGATTCATTTTTGAAAGATTGAACAAATGTTGAGGTTTTTAAAGGGGGTCATGTCAAGGCCACTTGATTTTGGAAAACAGTTCCTGGAAATGTTTTTTAAAAGGATAACTGAACGGTCTTGTGAAGAAAACAAGTCTTCCCAGGAAACCACCTGACTTCCACAAACAACAAGCCTTTCCGGGAAACTACCTTACTTCCAGCTCAATAAACAATAGAGAACGTTGGAGAAGTTGTTTACAAAGAAGTGACAGGTTATGATTGATGGAGGTCTAAAGGTTGACCTCCTGTTGTCGGTTTCACTTTTGAATTGTCTTGAGTTAGGGTTGAACTGTACAAAAAGGGAGAGAACTTCCAAAGAGAGAAGAGAATTCCCAAAGAAGGAGAGAAGACCACAACCCACCTCAGCTTTCCAGCACCTCTCTAAAAGACCCTGAGAATTCCACTGTGTCAACTCATCTCGTCTACTGTCTTTGAAGAAAAGCCTGCTAAATTAATTCTCAACGCTGCCTGAAAAGAACTGTTCTAAAAGATCCCAGTGACCCGTCTATGTGTACTCGGAGGCCAGAGTGTACGCCAGTTTTGGAACACAACATATCCCATCTGCTGTTTCTTCAAGAATGAGCAAGTATACAGCCCAAGTGTTTTTTATCTGTAATAGAGCTCAAAAACAAAAATCCCTTTATTTTTCCGATTAACCGTTATTTGTGTGTGTGTGAGTGTGAGGGGCTAAGGTAGAAAGGGAACTTTAATATTTCAATCTGTGTTTTTATGCTTTGCTCCATTACTGGGTAAGACTTGTTTTATAATAAACTGATAATGTTGTTGTTTATTAAAGAAATCTGGTTGGTGTGTTTTATTCTGGGATAAAAAATAGAGTCTATGATTGACCGTATCGGTAAGTGGGAAAAAATTTAAATATATGTTGTGATCTGTGGAGAAGTGGAACTGGAATAAACAGTGCACTCCTTCCGCCTCGGTCGTAATAGCATATGAAGAATGGCCACATAGGCGAACCACTGGAGGGCTGTCTGTCTCGAAGGGATTAATACAATTCAGCAAAAAAAAGAGAGAACACTGAGGGAAGAAGAGGACATTTCGAATCTGTCCTTTCTGATTGTGGTCCTAGAAAAGTAATGTAGCTAGCACCCTGTTCAGTTTATTTGACTATATTGTGTGTTTGGGTCTCCATTTGTCAAGGGCTGTTGTTTTCTGAATGAGGGAATGGAATGGATTCCATCGTGAGAGACTGTTTCTCTTATTCTGCTGTGGCTCGTCTTTGAGAACACATGCATTCTTGTTGGTGTTGCATTGAATAATGAAACAACTGAGAGAAAGACAGGAATTTTGTTTTGTGAAATAACATGCAGATATACACAAAGCTATTCATTTAAAAAAAACCTGATATAATCCAACACTGCCACCTAGTGCCACACACAGCCCAGATTCATGGGAAGGTTTCTCGCTCACTCCATGTAAGTAAGTACCTGTGAGCTTTCGGAAAAATGGAAGGAAGGTTGAATGCATCTGCCTGCAAACTGTCATTAGATTTCCCACCGGTGCCCACTGTGTTCATGACTAACGTTTTAGGAACTTTTGTCCAAATGTAGAACCTTCAGTTACAGCTATTTGTGGGCTTGATTTCCAATAGGCAGCATGCTTTTTCTTTCTGATTTTTCTCTCTTGAAGCTACAGACATTTCAAAATTCATTCTCGGATTGGGCAAGGCTGACATTTATTGCCATCGCTATCTGCCCTGAGAAGATAGTGATAGGCCTTCCTCTGACAGAATTGAATGGCTTTCTAGGCCACTTAAGAGGACGCAGTTAATAGTCAACCACGCGCATGGGAAAGGCTTCCACTGCTATGTCCAGACTGGCCAAGAGAGTGTGGGAAAATGGCGCACTGACACGGAACACAAAAGTCCGAGTGTATCAGGCCTGTGTCCTCAGTACCTCGCTCTATGGCAGCGAGGCCTGGACAACGTATGTCAGCCAAGAGCGACGTCTCAATTCATTCCATCTTCGCTGCCTCCGGAGAATACTTGGCATCAGGTGGCAGGACCTTATCTCCAACACAGAAGTCCTCGAGGCGGCCAACATCCCCAGCTTATACACACTACTGATTCAGCGGCGCTTGAGATGGCTTGGCATGTGAGCCGCACGGAAGATGGCAGGATCCCCAAAGATACATTGTACAGCGAGCTCGCCACTGGTATCAGACCCACCGGCCGTCCATGTCTCCGCTTTAAAGACGTCTGCAAACGCAACAAGAAGTTCTGTGACATTGATCACAAGTCATGGGAGTCAGTTGCCAGCATTCGCCAGAGCTGGCGGGCAGTCATTAAGGCGGGGCTAAAGTGTGGCGAGTCGAAGAGACTTAGCAGTTGGCAGGAAAAAAGACAAAAGCGCAAGGGGAGAGCCAACTGTGTAACAGCCCCGACAATCAAATTTTTCTGCAGCACCTGTGGAAGAGCCTGTCACTTTAGAATTGGCCTTTATAGCCACTCCAGCCGCTGCTTCACAAACCACTGACCACCTCCAGGTGCTTACCCATTGTCTCTTGAGACAGGGAGGCCAAAGAAGAAGATGTTGCTGTGGGACTGGGACAACATATAAGCCAGACCGGTTAAGGACAACTGATTTCCTTCCCTAAAGGACATCAGTGAACCAGGGTTCTTTTTTATTCATTCAAGGAGTGTGGGCGTCGCTGGCTAGGACAGCATTTATTGCCCATCCCTAAATGCCCTTGAGAAGGTGGTGGTGAGCTGCCTTCTTGAATGGCTGCAGTTCGTGTGGTGCAGGTACACCCACAGTACTATTCAGCAGTGCACCCACAGTGCTATTCGGCAGGGAGTTCCAGGATTTTGACCTGGTGACAGTGAAGGAACGGTGATATAGTTCCAAGGCAAAATGGTGTGTGACTTGGAGGGGAACTTGGAGGGTGGCGTTCCCATACGTCGGCTGTCTTTGTCCTTTTAGGTGGTTGAGGTCGTTGGTTTAGAAGGTGCTGTCAAAGGAAGCTTGGTGAGTTGCTGCAGTGCATCTTATATATGGTACACACTGCTGCCACTGTGCATGGATGGTGGAGTGAGTGAAAGTTTAAGATGGTGGATGGAGTGCCGATCAAATGGGCTGCTTTGCCCTGGATGGTGTTGAAATTTTTGAATGTTGTTGGAGCTGCACCCATCCAGGCAGGTGGAGAGTATTCCATTACACTCCTGAATTGTGCCTTGTAGATGCTGGACAGGCTTTGAGGAGTCAGGAGGTGAGTTACTTGCCACAGAATTCACAGCCTCTGACCTGCTCTTGTAACCACAGTATTTATGTGGCCGATCCAGTTCAGTTTCTGGTAACCCCCAGGATGTTGATAGTGGGGGATTCATAGAAACATAGAAAATAGGAGCAGGAGTAGGCCATTCGGCCCATCGAGCCTGCTCTGCCATTCATTATGATCATGGCTGATCATCCAACTCAGTAACCTGTTCCCGCTTTCTCCCCCATATCCTTTGATCCCTTTTGCCCCAAGAGCTATCGAACTCCTTGAAAACATACAATGTTTTGGCCTCAACTTCTTTCTGTGGTAGCGAATTCCACAGGCTCACCACTCTCTGGGTGAAGAAATTTCTCCTCATCTCAGTCCTGAAATGTTTACCCCTTATCCTTAGACTACGACCCCTGGTTCTGGACTCCCCCATCATCGGGAACATCCTGCCTGCATCTACCCTGTCAAGTGCTGTTAGAATTTTATAGGTTTCTATGAGATCCCCCTCACTCTTCTAACCGACTCAATCTCTCCTCAAGCATCAATCCCGCCATCCCAGGGATCAGTCTGGTAAACCTTCGCTGCACTCCCTTTATAGCAAGAACATCCTTCCTCAGATAAGGAGAAAAAACTGCCCACAATATTCCAGGTGTGGCCTCACCAAGGCCCTGTATAATTGCAGCAAGACATCCCTGCTCCTTTACTCGAATCCTCTCACTATGAAGGCCAACATGCCATTTGCCATTTTTACCGCCTGTTGCACCTGCATGCTTACCTTCAGCGACTTGTGTACGAGAACACCCAGGTCTCGCTGCATATTCCCCTTTCTCAGTTGATAGCCATTCAGATAATAATCTGCCTTCCTGTTTTTGCTACCAAAGTGGATAACCTCACATTTATCCACATTATACTGCATCTGCCATGCATTTGGCCACTCACTCAACTTGTCCAAATCACCCTGAAGCCTCTCTGTATCCTCCTCACAACTCACCCTCCCACCCAGTTTTGTGTCATCTGCAAATTTGGAGATATTACATTTAGTTCCCTCATCTAAATCATTAATATATATTGTGAATAGTTGGGTTCCTAGCACTGATCCCTGTGGTACCCCACTAGTCACTGCCTGCCATTCGGAAAAAGACCTGTTTATTCCTACTCTTTGTTTCCTGTCTGCCAACTAATTTTCTATCCATCACAATACACTACCCCCAATCCCATGCGCTTTAATTTTACATGCTAATCTCTTATGTGGGACTTTGTCGAAAGCCTTCTGAAAGTCCAAATAAACCACATCCACTGGCTCCCCCTCATCAACTCTACTAGTTACATCCTTGAAGAATTCTTGTAGATTTGTCAAGCATGATTTCCCTTTCGTAAATCCGTGCTGACTCTGTCCGATTCTACCACTGTTCTCTAAGTGCTCTGCTATAAAATCTTTGAGAATGGACTCTAGAATTTTCCCCACTACCGACGTCAGGCTGACTGGTCTATAATTCCATTTTCTCACTACCTCCTTTTTTAAATAGTGGGGTTACATTAGCTACCCTCCAATCTGTAGGAACTGTTCCAGAGTCTATAGAATCTTGGAAGATGACCACCAATGCATCCACTATTTCTAGGGCCACTTCCTTAAGTACTCGAGGATGTAGATTATCAGACCCTGGGGATTTGTTGGCCTTCAATCCCATCAATTTCCCCAACACCATTTCTCTACTAATACTGATTTCCTTCAGTTCCTCTCTCTCACTAAACCCTGTGTTCCCCAACATTTCTGGTATGATATTTGTGTCCTCCTTTGTGAAGACAGAAGCAAAGTATGCATTTAGTATAATAAAAGCAAAATACTGCTGATGCTGGAAATCTGAAATAAAAACAAGAAATGCTGGAACCACTCAGCAGGTCTGGCAGCATCTGTGGAAAGAGAAGCAGAGTTAACGTTTCGGGTCAGTGACCCTTCTTCGGAACTGACAAATATTAGAAAAGTCACAGGTTATAAGCAAGTGAGGTGGGGGTGGGGCAAGAGATAACAAAGGAGGTCTAGATTGGACCGGGCCACATATCTGACCAAAAGGTCATGGAGCAAAGGCAAACAATATGTTAATGGTGTGTTGAAAGACAAAGCATTAGTTCCGATGAAGGGTCACTGACCCGAAACATTAACTCTGCTTCTCTTTCCACAGATGCTGCCAGACCTGCTGAGTGGTTCCAGCATTTCTTGTTTTTATTCCAGATTTCCAGCATCCGCAGTATTTTGCTTTTATTATCAAGAATCTATCTACCTCTGCCTTAAAAATATTCAAAGACTCTGCTTCCATCGCCTTTTGAAGAAGAGAATTCCAAAGACTCACGGCCCTCCGAGAGAAATAATTTCGCCTCTTAAATGGGCAACCCTTTATTTTTAAACAGTGACCCCTAGTTTGAGATTCTCCCACAAGGGGAAACATCCTTTCCACATCCACCATCCAATGGTGTAGTTGCTAGGATATGTCACTTGAAGATGCATTCACTTACCTTGACCACCCGTGTGAGGTCATTAAACTGCTTCCTGCACTGTATCTAGATCCTTGGGCCACACAGCTGGCATTAACCTTCACTGCTACTTCTTGTCACTGTCCTCTGAGTATGTGTCTGGAGGACCTCCAGCTCCACTGAGGAGATAGGACACCTCTCCTTCTCTCCACCTGTTCCACCAAGAGCTCCCATGCAGCATCCGAAAACCTTGGTCTGTTCTCGCTCCCGTGGTCAGCCATTGTTGAATCTTTCACAACACAATATTCAGAATGATCTCAGCACCACCAGCAGCCACAATGCACCCCTCCTTTAAGAGGTGCATACTAGCTTTAAATAGTTCTAGGCACTCACGATATTGGGCACCCCCGATGACGATTACAGCGAATAAACAGCGTGGGGAGCGCTAGCTGCATGTTGCAATCATGGAAATGAGCAGGCAGCACAAAGTTGGCGTTACTGCCTGCATTACAATCAACGGGTGCGGGTTAATCACGCATCGCAATCCCTTTGCCTCTTTTCAGTGTTTATCCAATTTAACCCCCTCAGGTTTAAAACAAACTCAGTGGGTATCCTTAAAATGTCAAGGCGGGGTTGACCTTGTACTCTCTGGAGTATTAGCCCAATTAAATGATCACTACACTACATTTTGTACACAAACCGGAAAGTGGTTTTCAGTGCAGCAAAATGGGTTAGCTAATGAGATGGAAGAACTAGTATTTCTCACAATCAGCTGTGAACTGTAATTAACAGGCAGTTAAACAGCTGAAATGAACTGTAAACGCAGGGTCAACTGATCACTAAGGAAACTTGCTGAAAACGTTGGCATTGTAGAGTGGGGAAAAGGTTGGTTTAGACTCCGAGAAATCCTGCTGCAGGGAGTCAGGAAGAGGCACACAGTTTATGGTACTGATGGCCAACTGATGGAAAGGTGTTTGATGCAGCCGGTGACAGGACCAGTCAACCACTGCATGGCTGGCTTGAATGCAGGGTCATTGCCGTACAGAGCCCAAGGTGGTCTAAGGCCACAGAATCCCAGCAGACAGTCGCTGCGATCATGCACACATCCTTCCTCCAGCCAGAGAACCTAACAAGCAATTGTTGGTTCAGTTTCACACATCAAACATGAAACACCCGGGGGAAGCAGTGAACCAACCCATGCTCCAACATCCACACATCACACCTTGGATGCACTGCACTTGACGTGAAAATAGTGATGTGTATTAATTCGCCATTGGTTACAAGACAACAGAAGCCCAACATAACATAGCAATAGATGGGATTTGAGGAACTAAGCATAAAAGTCTAGTGGAGCACTGAATTTAAAAAAAACTTGAAACTTCAACAAAAATACAAAGATATTCCCTTTTAATTTAAGGCTGCAATTCTCTGACACAGATTCCACAGCACTGCTGGTTGCATACAAGGGCAAGCAGCACTCTGTACTTAGGATGTGCTAGCATTGTAATGTGGATAATGCAGTCTTAATTGACTATTACGCCAGTAGCAACGAGGTTGCTTACTGTAACACAAGGACCGATTGTTTGCACCAGTGTGGTCGTGAACACAAACAATGGTGGCAGCTCAATCTATAACAGCTTTTAACTAGAAATGGATAAATATACGAAATACCTAAAAAAAGAAAGAACGTACATTTTTTTTGAGCGTGTCCCATGACCTCTGGACATTGCAAGGCACCTTACAGCCAATGAAGTACTTTTGAAGTGTAGTTACTGTTGTAATGTAGGAGATGTGGCAGCCAATTTGTGCACAGCAAGATCCCACAATGTGATAATGACCAGGTAATCTGTGCCAGTGATGGTTAGTGATGGAGAAATATTGGCCCGGATACTGAGAGAAGTCAAATAAAAACAGAAACTGCTGGAAATACTCAGCAGGTCAGGCAGCATCTGTGGAGAGAGGAACAGTGTTAATGTTTCAGGTTTGTGACCTTTCATCAGAACTGGGAAAAGTTAGAAATGATTTTAAGCGGGCGAAATGGGGCTGGGTGGAAAAAGAACAAAAGGGAAGGTCTCTGATAGGGCAGAAGATGGGAGACATTAGACGACAAAAGAATTGATGGTGAGGGGCCAAAGGGCGAACACCCCTGCCCTTCTTCGGAATAGAGCCCTAGATATTTTACATCCACTTGAGAAGGCAGACAGGGTCTCAGTTTAACTTCTTATCCAAAAGGTGGCACCACCTCAGTACTGTACTGAATTTCCAGCCTAGATTTTGTTCTCAAGTCTCTGGAGAGGGACCTAAGCTCATAACTTTGTGACTCAAACACAAAAGTTCTATCATTGAACAACAGCTGGCACCTTTCAGAGTGGTGTGATGAAAAGGCAAGCAAAAGGACCAAGTGAAAAGCTCTTTAAGAGAGCCAGTATCGGAACAATGGGCTGAATGGCCCCCCTCTGCGTTATAAAATTCCATGATCCCAACTGGAATACACTCCCACAATGTAACATCATTTACATTTCATATATGCAGCTGCACGGTATTTAACAATTTAAAAACATCTGTAATTAATCTGTAATTGTGACAGTGAGGTATATTTTTCAGCACCTGTTTTTTTAATTTGGAAAGTTGAGTTGCAGCTCAAGTTGTCTAAATACATGAGGTTTTGTTTTTGAGAATTGCTATGTGATTAGTGAACTCTGTGGATTTTTTAAAAACACATTCGAACTTTGTATTGTAGCTGTGTCTTTTAATGGTGCACATAACTGTACTGTGGCACCAATCAGCAGGATAATATAGAGTGTATCGTAATCTAGTAGTTATTTAGTTATGACAGTTCATTTCCATCTGGCAGTTCTGATGAAAAGTTATTGACCTGAAACACTAGCTCTGTTTCTCTCTCCACAGATTTTGCCAGACCTGCTGAGTATTTCCAGCATTTTCTGTTTTTATTTCAGATTTGCAGCATCTGCAGTATTTTGCTTTTGTGTTATTTTGCATAGTTATGCCACTGGACAAGTAATCCACAGTGGCCTGGACTCATAAACCAGAGAATGTGCTGCCAAATCTCACCACGACAGTTTGAGGCTCGGAATTCAGTTTTAAAAATTTACAGTAAAGGAAACGATACCGGTAAAAGCAACCGTGAAGCTGTCAGGTTGTTGTAAAAACCCAACTGGTTCACCAATGTCCTTTAAGAAGGAAACCTGTCATCCATATCTGATCTGACTTATTTGTGACTCTAGTCCAACACTTACCTGCCTCCTAAAATGACGTAGCAAGTCCCTCAGTTGTATCAAATCGCTACCATCAGTTCAAGACGGCCAAGAGATAAGCAATCAACCAGTAATGTTGCATCCTGAGAATGAATATATAGAATTAAAAAGGGGAAAAGCACATGAAAACTGTGTACAAAGCTTGGAGTTTAGCATCTAATGGTTTGATTATGGACAGGCCATATAAAAGTACACAGGGTCCACTGTTATTTAAAACGATATAAGAAAATTCTGCATGCTGTGCACTGCACCATTGTCCTCAGCTCTTAGCTCACACCCTCTAGAAACATTTCCTGGGTGACTGCCTCTGTCACAAAACGTAGATTAAAAATATTTTCATTTATCTCTTTATGCCCCACATTTGAAAGAAACAAAAAGACTTGCATTGATACAGCACCATTACAACCTCAGGATGTTCCAAAGCGCTTTACAGCCAGCAAAGTACTGCCCTGACGTGCAGTCACTGTTGTAATGTAAGGAAACACCAATTTGCACACAGCAAAGTCTCACAATGTGATAATGACCAGAAGATCTGTTTTACTGAGATTTGGTGAGGCATACTTTTTTTTATTCATTCATGGGATATAGGCATCGCTGGCAAAGCCAGCATTTATTGCCCGTCCCTAATTGCCCTTGAGAAGGTGGCGCTGAGCTGCCCTCTTGAACCACTGCAGTCCTTGGGGTGTAGGTACACCCACAGTGCTGTTAGGAAGGGAGCATCAGGATTTTGACCCAGTGACAATGAAGGAACGGTGATATAGTTCCAAGTCAGGATGGTGTGCAACTTGGAGGGGAACTTGCAGGTGGTTGTGTTACCATGCATCTGCTGCCCTTGACCTTCTAGATGCTAGAGGTTGTAGGTTTGGAAGGTGCTTTCGAAGGAGTCTTGGTGTGTTGCTGCAGTGCATCTTGTAGATGGTATACACTGCTGCCACTGTGCGTTGGTGGTGAAGGGAGTGAATATTGAAGGTGGTGGTTGGGGTGCCAATCAAGTGGGCTGCTTTGACCTGCATGGTGTCGAGCTTCTTGAGTGTTGTTGGAGCTGTATCCATCCAGGCAAGTGGAGAGTATTCCATCACACTCCTGACTTGTGCCTTGTAGATGGGCTTTGGGGAGTCAGGAAGTGAGTTATCCATCGCAGAATTCCCAGCCTCTGACCTGCTGTTGTAGCCACAGTATTTATGTGGCTGGTCCAGTTCAGTTTCTGGTCAATGGTAACCCCCCCCAGGATGTTGATAGTGGGGGGAATACAGCGATGGTAATGCCATTAAGCATCAAGGGGAGATGGTTAGATTCTCTCTTGTTTGAGATGGTCATTGCCTCGCACTTGTGTGGTGCAATTGTCACTTGCCACTTATCAGCCCAAGCCCGGATGTTGTCCAGCTCTTGCTGCATGCGGCACAGACTACTTCAGTATCTGTGGAGTCGCGAATGGTACTGAACATTGTGCAATCATCAGCGAACAACCCCACTTCTGACCTTATGATTGAAGGAAGGTCATTGATAAAGCAGCTGAAGATGGTTGGACCTAGGACACTACCCTGAGGAACTCCTGCAGTGATGTCCTAGAGCTGAGATGATTGACCTCCAACAACCACAACCATCTTCCTTTTACTAGGTAGAACTCCAACCAGTGGAAAGTTCTTCAATTCTCATTGACTCCAGTTTTGCTAGGGCTTTTTGATGCTGGAGTCAGTAAAATGCTGCCTTGATGTCAAGGGCAGTCACTCTCACCTCACCTCTGGAATTCAGCTCTTTTGTCCATGTTTGAACCAAGGCTGTAATGAGGTCTGGAGCTGAGTGGCTCTGGCATGTGGTGGGGAAGTGGATGGAGGGATAACATTTTTTATAAAAGGGCAATTGACAATTGAGACAATTCGGGGGCAGGTAACTAACCTATCAGGATGGATTTTTAAACCCCGCAGGAATGAAGGCGGGTGAGCACAGGGCTGCGTGCAGCCTGTCTGCCAGCTCCTCAGCTCCATCCCAGCCCTGGCCATTTTCCAGTCAGCCTCCCTGTCCCCACAGACAGCGGGGGACAGTGCAGCTGCCTGGAGGTGGACTCCCGGTGACTGACCACGGGGCCAGGAATCCAGGCAGGCTTAGAAGATCTCCCTGCTTGCCTGGGTTCAGCAACTGCAGGCCACTCTGTAGAGGGGCTGCCCCACCCTCACAGAGGTGGCACTGTGGGAAAGGCCTTTTTATATTTTAAATTTGAAGAGGTTGGAGGGAGGGTGGGGGCGCCTCCATTTTGGGGGTGCTCTCTCCTTCACTTAGTTTGAATAACATCCTTCAAGCTGGCGGGCCTCCTGTTGGACCACTTTCCTTAATTGGATGACGAGCTCGCCCTCTGGCCATTAGTTGGCCAATTCAGAGAAAATCACAAGCGAGTGACTGTTTCCCACACAGTGCGGACTCGTGACCCCCATTTGAGCCTAACGTCAGGTCCTGAAGCCCACAGAAAAATCCTGCCCCAGGAGGCGGGTCAGTCACGAAAATAGTTGAAGGTATTTGCGTGCCTCCAATTTAATTTAGCTTCTAGTTCTAATGCCTGTGGTTGGGTTTTCCAGGCCTCAGAAAACCCAGCAGCTGAAGGAATGCATGAAGGCATGGATCTATCAGCTAAGTGCCTTTACTGGGCTGCTTGTCAGCCAGAAGGAGCAGGAGTACC
Organism: Heterodontus francisci; assembly: GCF_036365525.1. Classification (NCBI taxonomy): domain Eukaryota; kingdom Metazoa; phylum Chordata; class Chondrichthyes; order Heterodontiformes; family Heterodontidae; genus Heterodontus; species Heterodontus francisci. The sequence continues at coordinate 84,123,201 of NC_090389.1, read as the reverse complement.
CCGTGATCACATAATCTTCCCCAAACCCCTCCTGCAATGTCTGATTCCACCACGCACCAACCAACTTAACTCTGCTTCACTCCCTGGCTGCCTTCCATCCCGACAGCCAGCCAATCTGTTAATCTGGCTAGCTGCAGCATGGTAACCTGTTGAGAAAATGGAAAACAGGTCCTGCCGTTAAATTCGGAAAGTCCTGCGGGAAACTATACTTTAGGGTTCAAATCCTACCATGGCAGCTGGAGGGATTTAAATTCAATTAATTAATAAATCTGGAATAAAACGCTGGTCTCAGCAATGTCGTAAAAATCCATCTGCTTCACTAATACCCTTCTCCTGTCCTTACCCAGTCTGGCCTTTATGTGACTCCAGATCCACAGCAATATGGTTGACTCTTAACTGCCCTCTGAAATGGCCTAGCAAGCCACTCAGTTGTCAAGGAGGGGGATCACCACCACCTTCTCAAGGGCAGTTAAGGAAATGCAATAAATGTTGGCCTTGCAAGCGATGCGCCCTTTCCTGTGGATGAATAAAAGAAAAAGAAAGGCGTTATATCAATGCAAGTTCTTTTCTTTTATTGATGACATTCCATTAGTATAGCAGCCTATTGCTTTGACATGCTGCCCAAGCTTTGGGCCTTGTTTATCCCAACTAAGATGCTGTACAAGATGTATTAGCAACCTCAGCCAGCTGTAGAGAAGCAAGGCACGTCTCCTAAGGAAGAGAGAGAGAGAAAATGGAAAGAAACTCTTGATTTATCTCTCTCAGGTGGAGCTCCAGCAGGTTGGTCACATACAATGGCAACTGTGAACCCCCCCCCCACCCCCCCCCCACCACCGTCCCCCGAAAGAGGAAAAAACTGTAATTTCAAAAATATAGTAGTGGTGTAAGGCTTAGTTGACATTTGGTGCTGCAGAAAATACTTGGATCAAAAAATATTTTTTTAATATACATTTTTCAATCTGTATGGAGGTAGAATCTGTTTTACAAACAGCAGATTGCCTTTGATATTCTGGCTTTTGTCTTGCAACTTTTGTGTCTCTTTTGTACAATCTCTGAACCAAGGGTTTTTCGTGTCGTTTGGAAGTCATTGATTTTTAAACTGTCTGTCTGCTATCTGTATACTTTTTAATTTGCAATGATGCAGACAGTTTCAGTCGCTTCTGGCAATCATGCTTGCCCATGACTATCTGCACCCAATCTCTCTGAACCTCTCCAGTCCCTAGGCTGTATCGCAGATCAAAGTCAATCTTTTCTTTTAATTTCGCATCCTTTTACCAAACTATCTTTGCCTGTTCGTCTCTGAATCAAGCTGATAATTGCAACATGCTGCTCTTTTTCCAATCATTTGGGCCTCTAATGATCACTGACCTCATCGACTGTTCTGTGCTGAGTTTTGGTTTGTCTCTGCTTCTCCTTTCAGCTTCTTCTCTGTTTGAATCTGCTTTACAAATTGCATTCTGAAGCGTTTATCACATTTTTTCTTTTGCTCTATATCTGCCCAACTAGGCTGTGTTGGTGTTCATTGTTGCGTTATTGAGTTCTCAACACAAACATACCAAACACTCTGAGGATGAATGGTGGGTTGAATGAAGGGTTCTTTATTACAAAATAATAGAATTACAGGAGAGCTCTAAGATACACATGCTAACTGTTGACTAACACTGCGCCAACTACTATATCACATGTTGGCTTGCATCAGTTTCTGTGATGATGTATACTAAACTATTTACATATTCAACAGTATGTTAACTAATGCTCAAGCAGTTAATGCAATATTACAACATTCATATTCCACATGAGTCTCCTCCCATTCCATCTACCTTATCTTAGCCTTTCAGCAGATCTTTCTATTTCCCATTTTCTCGTGTACTCATTTTCTTTTCAAAGTATCTAAGCTATTTGCCTGAACCACTACCAGTGGTAGTGAGTTCCACATTCTAACCACTCTCTGCGTAAAGAAATTTCATTTTATTTCCCTTGTTACGGCCACGTTGTGTGACGTGGGTGTTTCCCTCTGTTCAATTCCCCATCTGACAGCAGCAAGTGTACTTGTATTAGAGTTTAGCCCCTTCGTGTTTTATTTTTCGAACAAAATGAACAGCCACAGGTTTACTCGTAGGTTTTAAAAAAGAGAAAATCAATTGTTTTTTGATCGATACGCCTTATTCCAAAATTGTCGTAACTGCATCCTCTCACTCATTTGCTCGAACACACACACATGCACACACACGAAGAAACAGATAGAGAAGGCAAAGAAGAAGGTGGTTTTTAGTGGGGGGAAAGGATACGATAAACCAGTTGAATTCTCTTGAGAATCAAATTCTAGATGGATGCAGGCCTGAAATGATTGAAGATTCTGTTGAAGATGGTGGGTTACTTCTAGCTCTCACTGTTGTATCCTGTAGATGTCCTAGTTTTTCTGGCTTGGCTGGAACTCAAGCTGTTAAAAGTAGCTTCACCTTCTGGGTCAGTCTCTCTCTCTCTTTCACCCTCTGGCAGTCTTTTTTTAAGGTAAAACTGTCACCTCTCATCTCCTGATAGGAGACATTTTCATCTCTTCATGTGCCTGGACAGATCTGGAGGTTTCCTACAGTGCATACCAGCCAGGCTGTCCAGAATGGTCATGCGTGTTGCTCTCCGCACAAAACTATGCAGAAACGAGGTTTGGATCTGTAGGAGAAATGAGATGCAGAGCACAGAACATCTTCGACGGATTCCAAGGAGGAGGAAAACAGTTTAACATCTGTCATTGGGAAATTGTTAGAATCCATTATTAAGAAAGTACTAACAGGATATTTAGAAAGTCAAAACACAATCCATCAGAGTCAGCAGGGTTTTATGAAGGGTAAATCATCTTTGACTAATTTCCTAGAGTTCTTCGAAGCTGTAACAAGCAAAGTGGATAATGGGGATCCCGTAGATGTAGTTTATCTGGACTTCCAGAAGGCATTTGATAAGGTGCTGCACAAAAGGTTAATACACAAGGTAAGTTCACTGGGGTTAGGGGCAATTTATTAGCTAGGCTAGAGGATTGGCTAACCAATAGAAAACCAGAGTCAGGATAAATGGGTCCTTTTCTGGTTGGCAAGATGTAACTAGTGGGGTACCACAGGGTTCGGTCCTCAGGCCCCAACTATTTACAATCTATATTAATGACTTGGATGCAGGGATAGAAAGTACTACAGCCAAATTTGCAGATGACACTAAAATAGGTGGGACAGTAAGCAATAAAGAAATAAGAAATTGACAATGGAAATGGATAGATTAGATAAATAGCCCAAGATTTGGCAGATGGATTTTAACGTGGATAAAGGCAGTTTAGGCCTTTACTCTCTGGAGTTTAGAAGAATGAGGGGAGATCTAATTGAGGTATATAAGATGATTAAGTGGATTGACAAAGTAGATGTAGAGAGGATGTTTCCTCTTGTGGGGCAATCTAGAACGAGAGGTCATAGTTTTAGGATAAGGGGTAGCAGATTTAAAAACAGAGATGAGAAGAAATTACTTCTCTCAAAGGGTCGTGAGTCTGTGGAATTCACTACCCCAGAGTGCAGTGGATGCCGCGACATTGGGTAAATTTAAGGAGGGGATAGACATATTTTTAATTAGTAATGGGTTGAAGGGTTATGGAGAACGGGCAGGAAAGTGGAGTTGAGGCCAAGATGAGATCAGCCATGATCGTATTGAATAGCAGAGCAGGCTTGAGGGGCTGAATTGCCTACTCCTGCTCCTAGTTCTTATGTTTTATGTAAAACGGCGAGAAGGAGAAAGTCGAGCAGGCAGAAGGTGATGCAAACAATGCACCACTAGTGGTGCATGTTGCTGCCTAAATGTCCTTAATATTGCAAGTCTCATTTAAGAACCACTAAGGCACCCATCTAACAACAGTATGCAAAAGCCACTGTTGCCTTCCCAGCTCCCCCACCACCCCAACCCCCTCCCCCCCCCCCCACCATGCTACTAACACAAAGCAATCCCAGAAACAACCACGTGTCCTTTTTACAACCTCACATTGATTGCTGTCAATTCATGTTTTCCCATTCATTATCAAACAACTGAAAATGGCTCTTGCCAGCCAGCAACCCACAATGGTTAAGATAGGAAAGTGGTACAATAGAATAATGTTTATATTCTCCAAATACACAACAGAAACTTAACAATATAACAATGTCCAATGCACCTATGGGTGCGGAATGGAAGCATTCTGAGCCGAATCCCGACATCCATGTCCCCTTCCACCAGCTCAGACTGATTTCCCTGCTCGCAATGCACAGGAAAACACTTTGCTACAGATCAGTGGGGCAAGGAAATGCCAAGGCTAGGGTATCATTCGTCCAATTTAAGGTGGCATTCAGAGTGTGCAAGCCATTATTGAAGGCCTGCATGCACTTGTGTAATTGCTGTCTTTGAAGCTCCATGTAGTTGACCACTCTGTCCATGGAAGAAGACATCATCACAATGGCCTGTGACAGCATGTCACTCACGCTTGAGGTGGACTCCTGTAATCTCTCTGCAGTCATGCACAATATGCTTGGAAAGCCTGCCAGTACATCACACCTTCTCTGCTGCTACTCAGGAAGTATCCTTGTCATTAACAGCCCATGGGTTACAGCATCTGCATCGAGCTGAGCAGAGTTAAGAGAATCCGGCAGCTTCCAACACGGGCTGTCCCTAACTCAACCATCTGCTCTTGCTCACTTCAGCTTCCTCTGTGTCAAAACTAAACTGACCACCATAGACATACATGATCTACAGTTTCTGGATGACTGCAGTGTTGTTGCTCACTCTGCACCAGATTTGCAAGCCAGTCTCAATCTCTTCAATTCCGCATATGAGAGACTCGGCCTGTCCTTGAATGCCACCTAAACAAAACTCATATCAACTCACAACTGGTCAGCCAAATATTCCACCTGCCATTTATGTTGAAGGAGAGGCTTTGGAATATGTTGAGCACTTACCGTACCTTGGCAGCCACCTCTCTCAAAAGGCCACCACTGATGAGGAGATCCAACACTGAATCAGCTGTGCCAGCTCCGCCTTCTACAAACTACGGTAGCGAGTGTTTGACAACAAAGACCTCCGCAAATCAACAAAAGTCCGGTACTGCAGTGAGACTTGGACTGTGTATCAGCGAAACATAAGAGCACTAGAGAAATTCCATCAGCAATGTCTCTGCCGCATCCTCCAGATTCAAGAGGAGGACCGTCTAACAAATGCTAGTGTCCTTCTTGAAGCCAGCTCCACAAGCATTCAGGCAAAACTCCTGCAAAAGCAATTTCAATGTGCCAACTTCAAACCAACTTCAACCAACACTGTGTCCGGATGGCCAAAAACAGTCTCCCCCGCCAGGTCCTGTTTTCTCAAATGGCCAGCGTTTCAGAGGAGGACAAAGAAAATACTTCAAAGACACTCTGAAGCTCTCTTTGAAGTGCGGCAGCTTTGACATTAATGACTAGGAGGAGCCTGTTACCAATAGCTCAAAATGGCCACAACTTGTCCGTCAAGCTGCATCATGCTTCAAGTCCAAACACCTTAACGATAAGGTAGAGCGGCGGCGGAGAAGGAAAGAAAAGGAAGCAAATCCTGCACTCTGGATCCCACAACCTCGTGGGATGTCCTGCCCCATGTGCCCAAAGATCTGCGGGTCACGAATCAGCTTGTTCAGTCACATGAAGATCCATGGCAAAAACTTGTGACCTTGAGTAGACGTCATCCTCGAATCGAGGGACAGCCGATGACGACTTGTGAAGTGCGTATCACCATGTGAGCACACAAATATCTCTGTACGACTGCTACTAAAGTGTGAGTAACTGAGCTGGTGCATGATCTGTTAAGTCCTCTGAGGAGTTATCATCTTCATGGGCAACTCAACCACCTCCTGATGGAAGCCTTGTAGAAAACAAAAGATATGAATGAGTACAGTCAAAGTAAGAATGCTTCAAGTTACTATTATGCACTTGATCAGATGTCAGTTGCTGTTGACGTCAAGTCAACATGACAGGCCGTTGTATGGCGTGTGGCTATCACCAGGTGGCTGCAGGTCCCCATCTCCGATAGCTAGGCACACCGAGACTCTGCTGATCTCCAGCACCTCCTCCACTGCAACCGTTGAGTAGAGATCTGTGGCGGGCCACCTCCCCTTCTCTGCCTCCCCCTGTTGTTCTGTGCTCTCCTCCTGCAAGGATGGAAAGAAGAGATCTACGAGTGAGAGCAATGGCATGTGTTGAACAGATGGATGGAGAGCATTTGTTGAGGGTGACCATGTGGGTAGGCAAGACATTGCATAAGGTGTGTGAATGGTGGATGAAAAAATGGGATGAAATGCATAGACAGAGAGGGATGTATGCACCTGCAAGGTAAATTTGTGTGATTGCTGTGCTGGAGTAGGCTTGAGAAGACAGAGTGAGGGGTTTAGGGTGATACACATGTCAAGATGTAGAGCAATGTGCCATTGCTCTCACCTTTCCTGCCTGCTTAGGTCATTGAAGAGCTTCCTGCAGTGGATCCAAGAGCATGGCACCACACCGCTGCTGCTGATCCCATGGGCAACCTCCAACCAGAGTTCTCTGGCAGGCTGCTTCCCCCTGTTACTAGGGGATCAACAACTGGGTCCTCAAAGTCACCAGCAGCACATCCAGGGAGGCGTCTGCGAAGCAGGGCCCAGCCTTTGCCTGTCTCGACTCCATTGCAATACTTGCTTTTTTTCTCCCATGCAACTCCAACTGATTCAATTTAAATGTTTGGAGTGTCCCTTTAAGAACTGCAGTTGAGATCACAGCTTGCGAGCTGTTGTCACACACACTGATGTCAATTGGACAGGAAACCCTGAAGTAAAACAATAGGGCAGTGGCCGAGTTAAAAAGACACTGGCAGATGCACAGCACTTACTTCCGGGTTTCCCATGCAAATTAAAATCTCTCCTTACAGGAGTGGAAAGGGTGCTAAATTCCATCTGTAGAGTAATAAAAGCAAAATACTGCGGATGCTGGAAATCGGAAATAAAAACAAGAAATGCTGGAAATACTCCGCAGTTCTGGCAGCATCTGTGGTGAGAGAAGCAGAGTTAACGTTTCAGGTCAGTGACCCTTCACCAGAACTGGCAAATATTAGAAATATGAAAGGTTTTAAGCAAGTAAAGCGGGGGTGGGGCAAGAGATAACAAAGGAGAAGGTGTAGATAGGACAAGGTCACAGAATAGCTGACCAGAAGGTCATGAAGCAAAGGCAAACAATATGTTAATGGTATGTTGAAAGACAAAGCATTAGTACAGATAGGGTGTTAATGGACTGAAAATTGAACAGCTGCAAATACAAACATGAAAAAAAAGCAATCCCAGGCAGAGATGTGAGGATGAGAGCAGGGTGGAGTGTTGAAATAGTAAGCAACCGGAAGCTCGGGGTCATGCTTTCGGACTGAGTGGAGGTGTTCCGCAAAGCAGTAACCCAGTCTGCATTTGGTCTCCCCAGTGTAGAGGAGACCACATTGTGAGCAGTGAATACGGTACACTACATTGAAAGAAGTACAAGTAAATCACTGCTTCACCTAAAAGGAGTGTTTGGGGCCTGGGATGAGGAAAGAGGAGGTAAATGGGCAGGTATTACACCTCCTGCGATTGCAGGGGAAGGTGCCGTGGGAAGGGGACGAGGTGGTGGGGGTAATGGAGGAGTGGACCAGGGTGTCGTGGAGGGAACGATCCCTTCGGAATGCTGCCAAGGGGAAGGGAGGGGAAGATGCGTAGAGTGCTCAGGAGAGTGGGATTAGACAAGATGACCCATGTGGAGAAAAACATTAGCTCAGACATGTTGGGTTGAATGATGTGTTCCTGTGCCAGAACATTCTATAACACAATAGTTACGTCTAACAGGGGTATTTTCCCTATCAATATCTGATTCTATGATATATGAAATATCTTACATTTATACGCACTTCCAAGTCCACAAAATCTTACCTCCTGTTGTCAGGTTTGTGTCACTTTTGTGCCCACATTTATAATGGGAACTGCCTATGTAAACATGTCACACTCCAATAGCACTTTCTGGCATGCGCTGGCGCTGTAGCACCTCAGTTTTACAATACACTGCTCCTCAGCCCATACTGCAAAATGTGGATCGAGTTATTATTGTGGACTCGATGCCAGTTAACCCCCCCAGTCCCTCCCCACCCCACTACTTAACTTGGTTATGACCATGGGGTAGATCTTTCCCTTTGGTGGTAGTGGAAAGCAGGCAGTAGCAGATTGGCAGCTCATTATACACCCCAATTTTCCTTTCCATTGAGAAATGTCTGAAAGTGATTCATCTATGGTGGACTGCTTTTGAAGTGCATGGATTGTTGTTAAGCGAATAATTATGTAGTCGTTTTACGTACTGCAATGAGAAAGTATGACCAGTTAAACCTTTATCATAGTGTCAGTTGAGGGAGGGATATTGGCTTGGACAGCTGGAGAACTTCCTGTTTCCTTCAATAATAGTATCCTTCAACTCCACTTGAAATATTAGAACAGAGAGAAGGGTCCTTAACCAGCAATATCAATCTAGTTTATCAGGAATATCAGTCCATAGCACAAAAATGTTCATAGACTGGCACTCTAGTGTCTGAAACTGGAAAGCTGTTGATCTCAGCTCCATCTGCCTTCTGGTAGGAATTTGGTTGTGCATTCGTTATCAAATTAAGTTAGGAAAATACTAAAAAAAGTTTGCAGAGCTTTAAAATACAACATTTTCATTTGTTTGCTATTTTACTGTGCAGCTGTCAATCATACAAACATCTCCAGGTCAAAAAAACATGCTCAGAGGTCTGACAGGCTTCGAAATTCAGGTACAGGGGGATTGGCAACAATCAGAGGGTGGGGGCAGACGTGGCGATGATTGGGGGAAAGGGAAACTATATGCAGCAGCCCACGTTTTTTTGAATGTAAGGTTGTGAGGAGCACTCCTTCAAGGACCATCTGTTAGGCCTCATGTAGGCCTGGCTTTTCTCAATGCAGCTGGCACTGACCACCTCAGGCAAACCAATCTGGCAGTGTGGTCCTCAAACAGACATTATGTCCCTTTTTGTCTCTGCTGGTGTGGGAATGACGGCACCGAGGCCAATGAAAATTGCTTGGAAATTCCACTTGTCCTGAGAGAGGATTGGGGGAGGGAGTGAGAGAGAAAAGACAAACACAAACTGGGAGAGGGAGAGTTTATGTTGGCCTTTGCACTGTTTTACAGCATGTTTTATAACGGGAGTCAGGAGGCAGCTCCCTGAGTACTGAGCCTCCCCCTGCTGAAGCTGGGTTCTGAGGAGTGGAATGTGGGAGTCAGTGAAATGAATTAGGTTTAGTTTTGGTTTTACTTATTTTTATAACATACTGTGTGTTGTAAAAGGTCAGAAAATTGTATGAAAACTTAGTTATAAGTTACTAATATCAATGTTTTTATTATATTTACTTAGTGTTTCTCAGGTGGATAGGTTTTATTTAAACATTACTTATCCTTGAATTTTTCTATTCTTTTGTTTTCTTTCTTTAACTTATAGATAATGTTGCTCATCTCAGTATAAAGCAAAAAGTGAAAATTTTTTACGCAGGTTTGGTGATTCTCTCAACCAAGGTAAATGCAACAGTATTTGCAGTGGGCAACTGTCAAAGTGATAAAATGTAATGTGATTCAGCATCACATGAGTGGTGTCATGTGATTGAATGCCATGTGATCCAATGTCACATGATCAGACCTCCAGGAAAACATCAGACCAGAGTTGGCAGCCCTGCTTGGGATGCCATCTTGGCAGCCGAGAAACTTTAAGGGCAGGATGTTCGGGCTCCGTTGGTGGCAGGAAGGGAGACAGACAGGGTAAATACCAGCATGTCAGTTTCCTGACGCCATTTCCGGCATCGGCCATTTTAGATTGGGGCGGGTAGCTTCAGTCAGCCTCCAGTTTCCCGTATCGGCGGGGGCCAGTTCAGGTGCTTGGAAGTGGGCATCCAGCAGCAGGCTTGGGGGTCAATGCTCCAGGCAGGCCTAGAGGCATTCCCTGCCTGTCTGGGAGCAAGAGCAGCCACATGCCTCCCTGTAGAGGAGCTCCCCCACACCCTTGAACCCCCCCCCCCCCCCCCCCACAATGGTGGCCTGGATGCAAGAACCATTTTTTCATTAAAACTTTTAAAAAGTTGGTGTCAGGGCTCATCCATGCTGAAGCACCCTCTCTCTTACTTACCTGCCTTTACAGCCTGCTGCTGCTCTCAAGCTGGAAGGCCTTTGATTGGCTCTCTAACTTCGAGAGCCCGCCTCCACCCTTATCTGGACAGGAAACTTGTCTCCATTCTACTTAAGGGGACGCCTCCATGAAAATCCCAATGAGTGACTATTTCCCCCTGGGGGTGGGTTTGGGAGCAGGAAACAGTCCCAACTTCTGTTCCTCCCCTGGCCCCAAGGAAAATCCAGCCCCAAATTTCCAGGCCACTGTGTTTGACTATGGACACAAAGCTACACCAAGACCAATACAAAACTCTTTCTAATTGTTTTATTGTGCCCCTTGAGGTCCAGACAAATATATCTCGGTAGGTTCCACTACCTCCTGATTGAATTTATCCATTCACGTGGCTTACCCAATTTCTCTGGGACATCTCACAGTTCCATTCAGTATTTTTGACACTCCCCCTGTTGGTACATAGACCACTGATGGATTCAAGCTAATTTAATCCGTGCACACTCATTCTCCAAGAAATATTTTGATTTAGAACACTTGATTTATGCCTCAGCATTTAAATCGTGTCCACAGCAACAATGAATTGCACTTATATTGCACTCCTCACTTAAAAATGTAGCTGAGGGCAGAGCTGGGCAATGAGCAAGAAATAGGGGGGGGGGGGCAAAAGGTTTGGTCAAAAAGTTATTCCAGATAGGGTGGGTGAAAGGCCATGGAAAGATTTGAAAGCACGAACAATGGTTTGGAAATGGGATTGTGCCCAAATCAGAGTGTGATCCCTGTGCTGTACAGCTGTATGAGCCAATTGACGCTGCTGGTGTAGTGGCGATCTGCCCAAGAGCAGGTCCTCTGCTCATTTCTCCACACGGTCCTGCGTTTCCTCTTCAGTTGCTTGTAAGAGCCTCCCATTTTTAACTACCATGAGAAATGACCAATCTGACTGGGGAAAAAGTGCATGAGATGGTTCCCGTTGCACCACTCCAGGTGCGGTCTCATTAATGCCTTGTACAGTTGCACAACACTTCCCTAGTTTTATACTCTAATTCTTTAGCAAAAAATGCCAAAATTCCATTTGCCTTCCTTATTACCTGCTGTACCTGCAAACTAGTTTTCTGCGATTCATGCACGAGGATACCCAGATCCCTCTGCACCGAAGCACTCTGAAGTTTCTCTCCATTTAGATAATAATTTGCCTTTCTATTCTTCCCACCAAAATGGATAACCTCACGCTTATCCACGTTAAACTCCATCTGCCAAACTGTGACCCATTCACCTAACCTATCCATATCCATTTGTAAATTTCTTATTTCTTAATTGCAACTCACTATCCCACCTATTTTAGTATCATCTGCAAATTTGGCTATAGTACCTTCTATCCCTGCACCCAAGTCATTAATATGCATTGTAAATAGCTGGGGCCCAAGGACCGAACCCTGTGGTACCCCACTAGTTACATCCTGCCAACCAGAAAAAGACCCATTTATCCCGACTCTCTGTTTTCTGTTGGTTAGCCAATCCTCTTTCCAAGCTAATAAATTGCCCCTAACCCCATGTGATCTTACCTTGTGTATTAACCTTTTGTGCAGCACCTTATCAAATGCCTTATGGAAGTCCAGATAAACTACATCTACAGGATCCCCATTATCCACTTTGCTTGTTACAGCTTCGAAGAACTCTAGCAAATTAGTCAAACACGATTTACCCTTCATAAAACCATGCTGACTCTGATGGATTGCGTTTTGACTTTCTAAATATCCTGTTATTACTTCCTAAATAATGGTTTCTAACAAATTCCCATAGACCGATGTTAAACTAACTGGTCTATAGTTTCCTACTTTTTGCCTCCCTCCCTTTTTGAATAAGGGCGTTATATTAGCTTTTTTCCAATCCACTGGAACCTTTCCCACATCCAGGGAATTTTGGAATATTATAACCAATGGATCCACTATCTCCGCTGCCACTTCCTTTAAGACCCTAGGATGTAGGCCATCAGGCCCTGGAGACTTATCTGCCTTCAATCCCAATAGTTTGCTCAGTACTTTTTCCCTAGTAATGATGATTGTTCTAAGTTCCTTCCTTTCTATAAACTCTGTATTACCTGTTACTATTGGGATGGTACTAGTGTCCTCCACCGTGAAAACTGAGGCAAAATACTGATTTAGTGTCTCCGCCATTTCTGTGTTCCTTTCTATTAACTCTCTGGTCTCATTCTCCAAAGGACCAACATTCACTTCAGCTACTCTCTTCCCTTTTATATACTTATAGAAGCTTTTGCTATCCGTTTTTATATTTTGCGCTAGTTTACTTTCATAATTTACCTTTGCTCCTTTTATTACTTTTTTAGAAACCCTTTGTTGATCTTTAAAGGTTTCCCAATCTTCCAGTCTGCCACTGGCCTTTGCAATATGGTATGCCTTAGTTTTGTCTTTATGTTATCCTTAATTTCCTTGTTTAGCCATGGATGTTTTTTGCCCCTCTTAGAATCTTTCTTCCTCTAAAATATATTTAGTTGGGAGGAACTGAATATCTCCTTAAACATCTGCCACTGCTCATCAACTGTCCTACCTTTTAGTCTTCCTGCCCAGTCCACTTGGGCCAAATCTGTCCTCATGCCTATGTAATTACCTTTGTTTAACTCCAGAACGCTAGTGTGGGACTCAAAATAGTGTAGTTCCACAACATATTAATCCAAAGGACAATCTCTAATACATTCAATTAACTCTCCCTCGAGGCTACCCTTGCCAATTTGACTTATCCAGTCTATATGCATATTAAAATCACCCATGATTATTGCCATACCTTTCATACAAGCCCCCAGTATTTCCTGGTTTATACTGTGCCCCACTGGAGAACTACTATTTGGGGACCTGTTGATTACTCCCACCAGGGACTTCTTTCCCTTGCTCTTTCTTATTTCTACCCAGACTGATTCTACGTCTTGATATCCAGTGCCTATATCATTTCTCACTACAGCACTGATCTCTCCCTTTACTAACAAAGCTACACCACCTCCTTTTCCTTCCAGCCTATCCTTCCGAAATACTGAGTACCCTTGGATATTCAATTACCAAGCCTGGTTTCCCTGCAACCACGTCTCAGTAATCGCCACTAAATCATACCCATTCGTCTCTATTTGTGCTGTTAACTCATTTATTTTATTCTGAATGCTTCGTGCATTCAGATACAAAGCCTTTAAGTTTGTTCTATCATCAAATTTCCCTACCCTTGTACGATTCCTTGGTGCAATATGACGTTTACATGTTCTGTCCCTTCCTTTTATTTTCTGGTAACAATCAGCCTCCATCACTAACCTACACTCCTAACTTCTCGTTTAACTTTGACATCCTAATTTTCCATGCACTTGAACCTCCCCCCCCCACAACTATTTCGGATCATTTCCTCTGCGACACCCTAGTCCACTCCTCCATTCCATCCGACACCTCATCCCCTTCCCACGGCACCTTCCCATGCAATTGCAGGAGGTATAATAACTGCCCATTTACCTCCTCTCTCCTCACTATCCCAGGCCCCAAACACTCCTTTCAGGTGAAGCAGCGATTGACTTGTACTTTCAATTTAGTACACTGTATTCGCTGCTCACAATGTGGTCTCCTGTACATTGGGGAGACCGCTTTGTGGAACACCTCCGCTCAGCCCAAAAGCATGACCCCGAGCTTCCAGTTGCTTGCCATTTCAACACTCCCCCCTGCACTCATGCCAACATTTCTGTCTTTGGCCTGCTTCAGTGTTCCAGTGAACATCAACGCAAGCTCGGGGAGTAGCACCTGATCTTTCGATTAGGCACTCTGCAGCCTTGCAGACTGAACATTGAGTTCAAAAACTTCAGAGCATGGCTGGCCTTTTTTTCATATTTTATTTTTTAACCATGTGCTTGTTTATCATGTAGTCAGAGCTGCTCACTATTCTGTTATTAACACTCTCTCTGGACTAATGCTTTGTCTTTCACCACAAGCATTAACACACACTTTGCCTTTGTCCCAGGACAACTTTATTATTTAATCTCCCCTGCCCTCTGACCTATCAAACCCTTTGCTCTCTCCCCTCCCCCTTCCCCTTCACTTGCTTAAAACCTAATTCTTTTCTAACCTTTGCCAGTTCTGATGAAAGGTCACAGACCTGAAACGTTAACTTTGCTTCTCTCTCCACAGATGCTGCTTGACCTGCTGAGTATTTCCAGCACTTCTTGTTTCTATTTCAGATTTGCAGCATCTGCAGTATTTTGCTTTTATCTCATTAGGATAATACCTGTGGGCACCAGTCACGACCTCAGAGGCAGCCCGCCACTGCGGTGAGGGTACAAATTCAGCCGGCTTGGCAGATTGCCTTGGAGGGGAGATGGGGTGCAGGCAACAATGCCCCCAGCAGCCCATGGTTTTAATGTGGAGCTCAACACTCAGGTGAAGTAAAAGAGTTTACATTTACCTATTGAGTGGCGGCCTCCAGTGGTCCCTTTAAGGACCATTAGTTTGGCTCATGTGTGCCTGAGAAAACTGACCTCAGCATGCATTTCTCCTGCCCTGGTCAATCACTGACGAATTTTACAAAAGGGCCTGAAACAGCCCCTTGATTTGCATACGCTATGTTTTCATGGCAGTTTCGGGAATGACTTCAGAGGGTGCTGACTAATATGGTATGCAGTGTTCTGGTAGTGCAGAATGAGCGTGCATATGCTGTACACCATATTGCAGCACCGATTTTTCACCCTTAAAATGGGTGCTGCACATTTTTAGACCAATGTTGGTTCATTGGACACAAGGACATAATGTAATCAGACCACTGGAATTAGGTTTAGATCCCTGCAGTCAATGAGTACCAACACTAGTAAATTTGCATTATTGTTGTTGTATTCCTATGTTATAACCTTTTTTTTCTATTTATAATCTTTCCTGACAGGCCTGACTTCACATGCTGACCATGTTTGAATTTTAATATATGACTGTTTTAGTGATAACTTTCCTTTTATAATCTTGTCATCCTCTCTATCATTATCACAGTCAGCCATGGCTCAGTGGGTCACAGTCTTGCCTCCGACCCCGAGTCATGGCTTCAAGCCCCACTCCAGAGACTTGAGTACAGGGCCTATGTTGTCAATCCAGGGCAGTATTGAGGGAATGCTGCATGTCAGAGGTGCTGTCTTTCAGATGAGACGTTAATGAGAGGTAAAAGATCACATGGCACTACTCGTAGAAGGACAGAGCAGTTCTCTGTCATCTTGGCCAACATTTATCTCTCAAGCAACATCACTAAAAACTTTGTCATTTATTTTATTGCTGTTTGTGTGGAAATTGGCTGCCACTTTGCCGCAAATTGCAACAACAACCTTGCAATAGTAGCTACACTTCAAAAAAATACTTCATTGCTGTGAAGCACTTTTGGACAGCCTGCAGTTGCGAAAGACTCTATATAAATGCAAGTTCCATCATAAAATTCATCTTATTCGCACTAACATTAAAGTTTCTCTCTGTGTTCCTCTGCTGTTTACTGGCCCTGTGAAAAACTTCAGCGTCTGAGGAAATCATTGTTACTTTACTTTTGTTACCATTTGATTTCTCCATTCTGCACATTTCGGCAAAGTGATGTTCCCAACTTAAGTGTCAATTCTTACTGAAAGTAGGACGATTCCTTTTCTCAAGCTCACAGCTTCACTGAATCACCTTTTACTCCTTTCATCTGTTGTATCTACTTTACGCTGCCTTGTTTATCACTGCATCCACCATGAGCATTTGTTTTATACGAAGAGCTGGCTTTTTGTCTTCTTCACTCAACCTGCCTGTTTGTTCCTTCAATAGATGCACCGAAGTCTACAGTCGCTTCAAGCAATCAAACTCCTTTTGTAAATAAACCCGGCCTCAAGCTGTGTTATCATGTACCAGCATGCAGTACAATCTCACTTGGACTCCAAACTCACATTTTTTTCAAGGCGATGACATATTCATTAAAAGTCTCACCCCTGCCTTGATATCTTGTATTGAAGATGCACACTTCACAGATTCACCTCCTTCCTGAAGCTACAGTCTTCATTCATTCTAATCTTATCTGCTTCATATTTGGAAATTTGCTCATTTACCTCCAAATGTCAATTCTCAGATTATATGAAGGAATATGAAGGCTCGGATTATGACTTCTCCGTTATTCCTGTGTGTACAGCTCAGACTCATGACTGGAATCACTCCAGTTCTCTGACAGGTTACCTTCTGGACGTGGTGGAGTTGGTAGTTTCAGCTGATTCATTCCTGTGGTATTTTCAACAATTCCTTACGTCTAGCACCTTGTAATATTCACATGAAGTGGTGGGATTCCATCTGCTTTCAGTTTCAATCCAACTTCATTGCATAGGTTACAGTACTTGTCAACTTTTAAACACAGTTGCAGCCATTACTCTCTATAATGCTATGTAATATTACAGTTGCTCATGATTTTGCCCTAATGGGCACGGTAGTGTAGTGGTTTCGATACTGGACTAGAAACCCACTGGTTATGAATTCAAATACAACAAAGATAAGTTTCTTAATTGAATTCAATAAATCTGGTAATTTATGGGGTGGCTCTAGGAAAAGAAAGCAACACAGTGTTGGATTGTCCAACGCTCACAGCTGGTTCATTAATGTTGTCCAGGAAAGGGAAGCTACCACTTTTACCCAGTCTGGTTAGCCCCTGACTCCAGTCCCACACAATGTAATTGATGCTTAATACCCTCTGAAGTGGTCCAGCAAGCCTCTTAGATGCCTTGCCAGCATCACCCACATCCTGAAAAGATGTTACAGAAAGAACCTGGTGCTCGAGCCAAATCAGCCATTTGAACAGACTGTATAGTAAAATCAGTTGGAGCAATGTCCTTTTAAGATCTGGGTTGAATCTCAATGAAAACAGGCAGGATGAAAGTTCTACCTCATAGATAGCAAGCTGGCAATGTAAGATTGGTTTGGCCATTCTTAATTGGATTTCTAATGAGAATTAATGGCCAAGAACAGCACTGTACTTAATTTGACATCATGTTGGAAATCTCATTGAGAAAAGCTACCAGAGGAGCCAGGCTGAGAAAAGAAAATATCAAATTGAGGCAGTGAGATCAGAGATCACGCCCATTGACCAGGCAATGCATAGATAACTCTGAACTGCATTTAGACTGTGCTATACCTGACATGAGTGTGATAAACACATCAAACAAAAACATTCCATTCTCCGAATACTGGTATTTAAATAGATTACAGAAAAATAAGGATATGTAATCAGGAGGGGAAAATATTCCCAGTAACTGAGTTTAAAACTGTACAGATTTTTATATTTACAGCAGAATTCCCAACATAAGAACTGCTTGTTATATTATTCAATGTATGAGTGATGTATTTTCTGCTGCTGATGTGGCTCTGGGTTAACACCACCCTGCCATTTAAGGCCCAAGTCTAATGATTGCTGCTCAAGGCTTAATTCCAAGGCTTGATTTTCTATTAGACAAACCTACAGCTTCCCTCTGTGCATCTCTTGGCATCCTCCAACTGGCTCATTAAGGCACTCAGCGCTGGCTCATTACAAGCAGAAACCCCAGTTGCCCCATCCCACTCTCTCGTCGACCTTCCTGCCCAGTGGGGACTAATCCTGCCCATCTCCTTCCTGGCCAACTCACCCCTCCCACTGCTGACGTGTGAACCCTCCCAGTGGATCAGCTCTCACAGCCCCTCGACGCCTCTTCCTCCAGAACGTCCGTTCACTTGTGAACAAGGCCCTTGCCATCCATGAGTTTATTCTGGAAGATTGTATCAACATCATGGCCTTAACAGAAACCTGGCTGGGGGGTGATGATACCTTCTCCCTTAATGAAGACTCCCTGCCTGGCTACACCTTCCACCACTGACCCCGCCAAGACCATTGCGGGCTTATCACCAGATCAAACCTTAGCCTGATCCCCTACTCCTCAGGCACTTACTCCTCCTTTGAGAATCTCACCTTGTTCCACCCTCTCACCTCCATTCTCTATCACCCTCCCAAGTACGATAAAAATTTTATCAGTGAGCTATTTCCACGGCTTTCCTCCCTCAGCCTCTGCACCAAGGGACTTTGCACCCTCAGTGATTTCAATCTCCATCTCAGCTCATCATGCTCTCTCTCCTGTGAGTTCACTGCCCTCTTATCCTCCCTAAATCTCTTCCTCCATGTAAACTCCCAGCCCATATTCATGGCCACCCCCTCGACCTTGCCATCTCACATGCTCTTGCTAGTCCCATCATATCAATTACAGATAAGGCCACCTCTGATCACTTCCTTGTATTACTCTCCACCCACATCACTTGTCCATGCCCCATCCTCCCTCATTCTGTGTCCATCCCTGCAAAAAACTATCCCCCAATTCATTTTCAACTGCCCTTTCAAAATCCCAACTCTCTAGCTTTTGGCCCTCCATTCGCCAAAACATTTCTGCAGCTACTGATTTGCTCAACCATATCCTCACCACCACCTTCGATACACTAGTCCCCAATAAAATTATCAGTCTCTCTCACCCTGGCCATTCCCCCAGTACAGCCCTTAGCTGTAGGGACGCAGACATAAAACAATATTCTGTAAAACAGTCTTCTTAAACCCCTCTCCACTCCACCCTCACCTCCAACAATAAATGCGAGGAGCTCCTGGATTTCTTTGTCACTAAGATCGAGACCATCCAATCAGCTGCCTCTGCCACGTCCTTTCTTTCCACTAACCCACCAGGTCAAACTTCCTGTAATGCTCCCCCCTGCCCTTGTCCTGAACTTGCATCTTTCTCTAGTTTCTCTCCTATCTCCCTTCATACCCTCTCTGAGCTCATCTTGTCCATCATCAGACCCACCTCCAGGCTCCCTCGATCCTATTCCCACTAAACTGCTGATGACCCAACTTACCCCCTGGTCCCCATGTTAGCTGATATTGTTAACGATTCTCTCTCTTCAGGAGTTGTCCCTCTCTCTTTTAAATCTGCCATCATCACCCCTCTCCTCAAAACACCAACCCCTGACCCCACTGCCCTTGCAAACTACCGTCCCATCTCCAACCTCTCTTTCCTCTCCAAAGTCCTTGAACGTGTTGTCATCTCCCAAATCCATTTCCATCTTTCCCAGAACTCCAAGTTTGAATCCCTCCAATCAGGTTTCTGCCCTTGCCACAGTACTGAAACGGCTCTAATCGAAGTCACAAATGACATCCTATGTGACTGTGACAAAGGTAAACTTTCTCTCTTTGTCTTTCTTGTCCTGTCTGCATCTCTGATTTTAATCACTACTCCATTGGTGGCTGCACCTTCAGTTACCTAGGCTCCAAGCTCGAATACCCTCCCTAAACCTCTCCACCTCACTTTCCTCTTTTAAGACCCTCCTTAAAACCTACCTCTTTGACCAAGCTTTTGGTCATCTGACTAAAGGGCTGAATTTTACGCTCCCCTAAAGCTCGGGATGGTGGCAGGAGGTGACGTAAAATGGAGCGGGAGACTCGGGGGGGCCCTTCCCGACTTGCTGCCGCATCCACCGCCATTTTACACAGGGTGGGCAGCGATGGAAAATGGCCTGTCCACCCCAGGCCAATCAAGGCCCTTAAGTGGCCACTTAATGACCACTTAAGGGCCTTCGCCTGCCTCCACGCGGATTTTACACTTGGCAAGCGTGCGTCCTAGACCCGAGAAAAGCTGCCCGACAAAAGCAGGCAGCTTTCTGACGGCCTGGGGGGTGGCCGTCATGATCGGGCCCCCAATCGACCAACCTTGCCTCGCCGGGGCGCAACCATCAGCCTGGTGAGGCAACAAAAACTTACCTGCGTTCCGGGGTTCCCCGACATCATCTTCGCACTGCCGGTGGTGCTTCTGGGACAGAGAGCTGCTGGCCCGCTGATTGGCCGGCAGCTCTATTAGGCAGGACTTCCTACCTCAAGTGGGTGGAAGTCCAGCCTCACACCAATTAAAGCCCAACGACCCGCAAAATATGGGTCGGATCCCCAGGCGAGGCGGAAGCGGGTTTGCCACCGACTTTTCAGTCGGTGGCTGGCTCCTGTCCGCCTAGAGTAAAATCCCAGCCAATATCTCTTTTTGTGGCTCGGTGTCATACTTTATTTTATAATGTTCCCGTGAAGAACCTTGGGATGTTTATAACATTAAAGGCACTGTATAAATATAAGTTGTTGTTGTTGTTGTGGTTGCTGCCTATTTTATACAAGTTATTTAATTAGCGAGTTTTGCTGTGGACACAAACACTGAAATCTGAGATGAGACAGTGCGGAATTTATTTCAAATTAGATCATATCGTTTGCAACCAGGGAGTCTTTCAACATTAATTCAATATGTATTGCAATTTAAAGTATTGTTTTGACAATGATCATTCACTGGTTCCTATGAGTAACTCTCTTATCCCACAAACCTCAAAAGCTCCACAGCTTTATTTAAATTGCGGTAAATATAGACGGTGTGTTCATGTGAATACAATTTGCTTGCTTTGTGCTGGTATAACATCGCAACATTAATAAATTTAAAAATAATTTTAATTTGTTTAATCCCACATTCCTTTAATCTATTGTTCAATATATTCCCTTTAAATTAAGTTTATTTACAAGAGTTAAATTCTAGTATTGCTTTGTATGTCTTTTCTTGATGTTATTTCTTAACCTGCCTTGGACTACAACATATGACAACAAGAAAGTCAATTTGTATTTTCTAGGGCTGCAGGTCTGAAGTTTCTGTATTTGGTGCTTTGACTCTACTTATCGGAACACAGGAGCAAGAATAGGCCATTCAGCCCATCGAGCCTGCTCCGCCATTCAATACGATCATGGCTGATCATCCACTTCCATGCCTTTTTCCCCACACTATCCCCATATCCCCTTATGTCATTGGTATTTAGAAATCTGTGAATCTCTGCTTTAAACATACTCAATGATTGAGCTTCCACAGCCCTCTGGGATAGAGAATTCTAAAGATTCACAACCCTCTGTAAAGAAATTTCTCCTCATCTCTGTCTAAGTAGTTTCCCCTTGTTTTGAAATTGTGTCCCCAGGTTCTAGACTCCCCAACCAGGGGAAACATTTTACCTGCATCTACCATGTCTATCCTTTTAAGTATTTTGGAGGTTTCAATGAGATCATCTCTCATTCTTTGAAACTCTAGAGAATACAGGCCCAGTTTCCCAATCTCTATTCATAGAGCAGACTTGCCATCCCGGGAACAAGTCTGATGAACCTTTGTTGCACTCCCTCAATGGCAATAATATGCTTCCTAAGGTAAGGCGACCAAAACTGCACACAGTACTCCAGGTGCGGTCTAACCAAGGTTCTCTACAATTGAAGCAAGACTTCACTACTCTTGTACTCAAATCCTCTTGCAATAAAGGCTAACATACCATTAGCTTTCCCAATCGCTTTATTTAAATCAAAATTTTATTTTGGCTTAAATACACCGAAGCAAAGAGAGATTCCTGCATTTATATAGCTTCTTGTCACATTATCGAAATGCCTCAAAGTGCTTCACACAATAAGTTTGCTTAAGTATGGACTCATATTCAGACTAATTCAAAAGCACTGGAACCCTAAGGGAAGTGAAAGCTGCCTCTATTAAACATTTTTCTAGCATTCAATGCACTTCAGCAAGGTACGAACTAGTGAGTAAGCACAGCAGTGTAAATAGATAATAGTTATTGATTTTTAACCAATATAAGCGATTGCCTATTATAAACATGGACGATATAATTGGTGGGGACTGCAGTGTGCAGGCTTTATGTAGGCTTGCAATATTTCTGGTGGAATTATCAGATGCAAGCCCAGGCTAAAATGACTGCAGCTTGAACAGCACAATAAAGCACAGGAAATGGGCTTTAACTACAGTGTACAAGGCAATAGTCTCGTACATACAAGATAGAAGGTTTATTAAAACATTAAACTGGTAATGCTTTCTTTCACCAGAATATCCTTTTACTGATTTTTAAAAAGGATTCTAAAGCTTCACTGAATGGTTTTATGGAAACTGTCTCCTTACACAACATGGTAAAGACGGAAAGATAATCTCAGCCCTCTGAACAGTCAAAAGGGCCAATTTTGAAACCCATATTCTCTTTGATGTCAGATTGCATACCAAGCACTCAATGAATACTATATTACTACATAAAGATAACATAATCCCTTCCAATAATAGCTTAAATACAATATTATGAAAAGAACAATAGAATACTAATAGGGAATTATAATACAAAAAATTAATAAAATACCAATAGTGAATTTTGACACAGATTGTTTGGAATCATGTATCAAACACATGTTTGTGTATAATGCTTCCCTAAAAATTTACATTTCCAAGCAACAATGCATAAATTCCTATTTTATCACCATCAGCCTGACTCTACTCTAAATCAAAGGATCAGCCTGCTATTTTTTATTTTCAGATGGATTAAAGCCCGTTGGCCATTTTGAGTTTTAAGAACAACAGAATCCATTTTGACTCGTGTTTTGCCATGACAAGATTTCAATTTTTGTCACAATCGGCCTGGGCTGTGCGCAGATCTTCTTACAAACTGCTGCCCAAATCGAAAGAATACCCCCTCTAAGCTATGATTAACACTACTGAACCTGATTTCAGAGGATACAAGTTCAGAAAATGATCAAATGAGCTAAAACATTGATTTTATTTATTTCTCGCTGAGAAAAATGCCTAGAATACAATACCAACTCAATCATGCTAAAGGAAGCGTTTTCAATGATTGATCAGGATATATGTTAACAGATTAAAAATAGATGCACTAAATTTAGCCAAAGGATCAAGTATGATCAATAATTCAAATTTATGATGAAAAAAAATCAACCAATGATGCTTTGTTTCAAACTTAATGCAGCCATTTAAAGGTGTCTTTCTGGATTTGTGAGCTCAGGTATAAATTTTTAGCATGTGTGACTATAATGCTCTGTGTGCTATTCTGAAGCATCCAACTTACCTACAAACAATCCTAAATTTTACTATGTAACTATAAGCTCTCCATCTTGATATCATTCCAGTGAATCTTCGCTACCCTTTCCATGGCTTTTGTGAGTACAAAATTAACAAATCTCAGACAAGATTTGAAGAGTTTTCCCCAAGCATTTGGTGGATAGGTAAACTTGTTATGACCAAGGCAGGAGTAGTGCACCGTTGGGCGTGGTTGGGGCATCAGCGGTGGCCAATCAGGAGCACACCCCCACCCAGCCAGTCAGAATGCCGCCTACTTTTATCAGACAGCTTTTCTCAGGCCTGGGCCGCCCGCCTGCGAACCGTAAAATCCCTTGGAGGCAGGTAGAGGTGCTTAAGTGGCCATTAGTTGGTCACTTACGGGCCTTGATTGGCGTGGGGTGGGGTGGGGTGGGGTGGGGTGGGGTGGGGGCCATTTCTCAACACCGTTGCCCCATGTAGTATGTGGAGGTGGAAGCAGGTTGGGAAGGGCCCCTCAAGCCTCCCGCTCCATTTTACGCCCCACCGCCACCACCAGCCCACTCCTTTGGGGGGGGGGGGTGTAAAATTCCAGCCTAAATTTTTTTCCGGGTAAGTCCTATAATAATCATAAATCCTGCATTGTCACAACACAACCCCCCCCCCCCCCGCTATGTTTACTTGAAATCATGTGCCTTCCAGTAAAAACTTGTTTACCAGTCAACCTTTTGTTGACCTTCCTTTTAAAAATAACCGCACACAAAGTTCAGCTATCTCCAGATGATTCAATGTCTATGAAATCCTTTTCAGTTTTTAAAATATAGATTCTCAAGTTTTAACAAAAAATATGGAAACCTCATAACAAGATAGATTTTCAACAAAAGCACATTAATCAATACATTCTTTAAAAAAAATCTAGATAAACTTATGAACAAGGTTGAAGGTTACTTGGAAAAGGACAAGTACTAATGAACAAACACCCAATGTAACACCATGGTTCTCATATTGCTAAGTGTTATGTTTTCGCCAGTTTCTGGATATTATTCAGGATGTATCTCAGAACAATGCAGATACGATACCAGTTCAAAATCAACAACAGCTTTATTTACTGTACTTTAAAATATCTCAGCACTTACAAGATTCCAGTACAATGTCTCTATCAGAACACAGTCTCTGTTTTACTAGAACCTTCCAGCCTCTCTTTTGGTTTCAATTTAAAAACACTAGGCTTAAGTAATCAAGCACAGTGAACACTGATCAGTGAACAGACTATTGCAATCAAACCCAGATCAATCAAATCATTGAACACTACACTGAGGTGATGGAGGCATCATTTTTTTTGAAGGGAGCAACCAGCTGGATTATGAATAGCTTTGGTTATGAGGTTCAAGGAATGAAGAAATATGACCAATAATATGGTGACCAGGCAATGCAGGTGGCCATATCAAAAACTTAGGATACTGTGCAAAATCTGAATACAAGGCTCATTATTGGGCCCTCAAAAAATAATAAATTAATGTGTAGGAATACTTGAGAAATTCTCCAGCTACAACTTCAACAACTTCTGTTTATATAGTGTCTATAATGTATAAAACATGCCAAGGCATTTCACAGGAGCGTTGCAAAGCAAAATTTGACATGGAGCCACATAAGGAGATATTAGGGCAGATGACCAACAGGTACAACAGGGCGGCGCAGTGGTTAGCACCGCAGCCTCACAGCTCCAGCGACCCGGGTTCAATTCTGGGTACTGCCTGTGTGGAGTTTGCAAGTTCTCCCTGTGTCTGCGTGGGTTTCCTCCGGGTGCTCCGGTTTCCTCCCACAAGCCAAAGACTTGCAGGTTGATAGGTAAATTGGCCATTAGCAATTGCTCCTAGTATAGGTAGGTGGTAGGGAAATATAGGGACAGGTGGGGATGTGGTAGGAATATGGGATTAGTGTAGGATTAGTATAAATGGGTGGTTGATGGTCGGCACAGACTCGGTGGGCCGAAGGGCCTGTTTCAGTGCTGTATCTCTAAAAAAAAAGGTACCTTTTAAGGATCATCTTAAAGGAGGAAAGAGCGGTGGAGAGGTTTCAGGGGGGAATTCAGAGCTTAGGACCTTGACAGCTGAAGGCACCGCCACCAATGGTGAAGCAATTAAAATCGGCGATGCTCACAAGGCCATATTAGAGGAGCGCAGATTTCTGGGAAGGCTGCGAAGCTGGAGGAGATTACCGAGATAGGGAAGGGCGAGACCATGGAGGGATTTGAAAACAAGTATGAAAATTTTAAAATCGAGGCCTTGCTTTACCCGGAGCCAATGTCGGTCAACGAGCACAGGGGTGATGGGTGAATGGGACTTGGTGTGAGAAGGACACAACCAGCATGGTTTTGGATGACCTTAACTTTACACAGGGTAGAATATGGGAGACCAGCCAGGAGTGCATTGGAATAGTCAAGTTGAGAGATAGGAAAGGCACGGATGAAGGTTTCAGCAGCAGATGAGCTGAGGCAGGGGTAGAGTTGGGTGATGTTACAGAGTTGGAAATAGGTGGTTTGAATTTTTTAAAAATTCTTTCATGGGATGTGGGCATCGCAGGCTAGGCCAGCATTTATTGCCCATCCCTAATTGCCCTTGAACTGAGTGGCTTGCTAGGCCATTTCAAGGGCATGTAAGAGTCAACCGCATTGCTGTGGATCTGGAGTCACATGTAGGCCAGACCAGGTAAGGACAGCAGATTTCCTTCCCGAAAGGACATTAGTGAAGCAGATGGGTTTTTACAACAATCGACAATGGTTTCATGGCCATCATTAGACTAGCTTTAAATTTTTTATTAATTGAATTCAAATTCCACCTTCTGCTGTGGTGGGATTCGAACCCATGTCCCCAGAGCAATACCCTGGGTCTCTGGGTTACTAGTCCAGTGACAATACCAGTACGCCACCACCTCCCCATGATGGCGTGAATATATTGTTGAAAGCTCATCTCAGAGTTAAATATGACAGCAAGGTTGTGAACAGTTTGGTTCAACTTCAGACAGTTGCCAGGAAGAGAGTTAAGAGTTGGAGACTCGGGAACTGGTTTGGAAGGAGCACTGAAAGAGAAACCTCAATTTTGAAACAAAACATGCCAGCTTGTTCTCCATGGCCTATGCCCACTGTCCCTTTCTTTCAAAATGGAAAACCACCCAGAGCAGAACAATCATCCCACAACCCTTTATTGACTGCTGTTGTCCCGGATTCTGGCCTTGTTGCTCCTACCATGTCGTGATCAATCCACCCAAAGCACCAACAATGTATGTACAAGAGCTACCTGACCTCATGTTATGAGGCCTGGGCTGTATTTATCAGCCACCAAGTGTTAGAGCTTTGGCTCTTTTAGTCACATTCTCGCCTCTGAGTCAGAAGGTTGTGGGTTCATTCTCACTCCAGAGACTGACACTCCAGCACAGTGAAGGAGTGCTACATTGTCAAAGGTGCTGTCTTTCAGATGAGATGCTGAACTGAGGCCACATCTCTCCTCATAGGTGGACATAAAATATCCTATGGCACTTCTCGCAGAAGAGCAAGGTAAAACTCCCTGGTGTCCTGATCAATATATATCCCTGAACCAAAACCACAAAAACAGATTATCTGGTCATTATCTCATTACTTTTGTGGGAGCTTGCTGTGTGGAAATTGGCTGCTGAGTTTCCTATATGACAACAGTGACTACACTTCAAAACTACTTCATTGTCTGTCAAGGGCTTTGGGACAGGTTGAGGCCATGAAAGGTGTTACAAAAATGCAAGTCTGTCATTCTTTCGTTCTTCCTGCCTGTTCCCAGCAAGAACACTGGCCACCTAAATCAGGGCCCAGTCCAAACGGGTGGGCATCCCACTGAAACCCAGGGCTGGATTTTCCAATGGGCATCAGGCCCACATGGGGGTTAGGAATCCACTCATGTTGTCA
Source organism: Heterodontus francisci (assembly GCF_036365525.1). Lineage (NCBI taxonomy): Eukaryota > Metazoa > Chordata > Chondrichthyes > Heterodontiformes > Heterodontidae > Heterodontus > Heterodontus francisci. The sequence continues at coordinate 84,096,163 of NC_090389.1, read as the reverse complement.
GTGTTCCTGCCAGTGCAACCTTCCAGGAGGGGGCCTCCTAATTGGCCACCTTCGTGCTCGCCATCCTTTTAAGGATGGCAGGTGGGCTCGCGATGCTGCAGGCCCAATCAGTGGGCTGGCAGCAATGTCAGGCTGGCACCCCCACCCAAAGAGGTGGGCGCTGCTGAGGCAGACAAGTGAGCGTGAGGGCGCCTCAACCTGCCTTCATAGAATTCATGAACTAGGAGGCCCGAATCCAGTAGGGACATCAGGATGGAGGGGAAACCCCTCCACAGGACTGTTCATGGGTGGGGCTGCAGCCTTTCATCCCCGTGGCCACGTCATTGGGGCATGAAACTTCCGGCTTCGATGACCCCCTGGCCTACTGCTGGGAGGCCATCTTGATTGAGCTGGCGGCCTGTGCACACACTGGGAGGGCTGCCCGGCTGTCAGTAAAATACCGATGCCAGCTCATAATGGGGCTTTAATTGGACCAATTGGTTGCCTTGCCTTCTTGGATCGTGCAGCTGACCTTCTTCCCAGCCCACCCCAGGAAAGTCTCCCAGAGGTGAGAATGTATCGGGGAGCCATCCCAACACATCTCACTGCAATTTCCCTGGTTCCCCACCTCCAGCTCTGTCTCCACAGGGCTGGAAAAATTCAGTCCTCAGTGTAAGTTCTGTTTTCTAATTTTCATCATGTTACCACCCATTTGATGCTCAAAAATGCTGAGCACAGATACGCCTTGACTCATTCCTTGCTTTGTTTCTGCCACTATCCCAATAACGCTGAAGATTAGACCATAGGAATATCATCTGCTAACATTGAGGAGTGGGACTGGGGACTAGACAAAGGTTTTTACCTCTTCTTTCTTATATTGGGCTGACGTAGCATGTTCAAGTTTCTCTATTTCGTGTTTGGATTTTTTGTCTCCAGCATCGTGGATGATATTCATGTTTTTTAGGGTTGTGAGCTGGATGCTAGTCAAAAGAATCAACACCTCATTTGGTACAATGACATTATGTTGATTCAATAACCCATACTTCTTCTCTACACATTTCTTAAGCAAATGAAAGTACACATTAGATGGCTGGGAAGCACGATGCCTCTGTCGACAAGGGCCGTAGTATTCTCGAACGTCCTGTGTTCTCAATATCAAGTCTGGGTTTGTCGCATCAAGGAGTTTCTTGCTGCATCCGTAACATTTCTTCGGCTTATTGTTCAACATGCTGAGTAAGACAACTTCAAATGTTTTTCCCTGTTTTTCTGAAATATAAAGCAGGACAGGACGTCAATAATGGATTCCTTTAGCAGAGTAGTTCACAGGAGCACAGAGGGGGTTGCAACCACGCACGAAAATAGCTTTGATCACATTTACTCACCTCATTCCCATATCCCTTCAACCCTTTTCCTTTCAACCACCTATTCAATCTAATCTCGAATGCTGACAAAGTTTAAGCCTCAACTACTAACACTGGAAGTGAATTTCGCACCTCATAACTCTATAGAAAGAAGTTTTCTTGCCCTCTGTTGTACATCTCTTACATTTAATTCTGTATCTGTGACCACCTCGACTACGGGAAACAGTTTGCTTCTTTCTATCCTGTTCCATCCCTCCAAATTTTTTTTAAAATTCTAACACATTGCTTCATAATATGAGTTCCTCTAACAAATAAAAAAGATCCAAATTTTCAAGTCTTCCTTCATATTTGTATTTCCTCATACCAGGCAGCATCCTAGTGAATCTGTGCTGTACCCTTTATAAAGCCTTCTATAGTATGGAGCCTAAATGGAGCAATTGTATATTAGTCATAGAGTCATAGAGAGATACAGCACCGAAACAGGCCCTTCGGCCCAACGAGTCCGTGCAGACCATCAACCACCCATTTATACTAATCCTACATTAATCCCATTTCCCTCTCACATCCCCACCTTCCCTCAATTCTCAGACCACCTACCTACACTAGGGGAAATTTACAATGGCCAATTTCCCTATCAACCCACAAGTCTTTGGCATGTGGGAGGAGACCGGAGCACCCGGAGGAAACCCACGCGGTCACAGGGAGAACTTGCAAACTCCGCACAGGCAGTACCCAGAACCAGAATATTGTTTAAGGAACTTTCATAACATGTCCTAATTACTTTCCACAAGTCTAATCTATTTTTGATCTCTTTAGCTACAGTTATGCAGACAGTTTTGTGATGTGAAGTAGTATTATATGCACATCAGTATAAGGGGGAAGTCGATCTCACATTGTTTTAACTCCAACCATCCATTGTCTTTAGAAAATGACCTGGAGTCATTGATCAGGCTCAGACATAAAACATGGGGCCTGATTTTCCTTCCGGGGTCGCGATTCGATCCCACGCTGAGGGGGGTTGGGGAAGCAGTCACAGGCCCTGGTTTTCATTGGGGCAGCCTGTTAATCGGCTGGCGGGTGGGTTGGGGGGCTAATTAATGGAGGCCGGACCAAGTGATCTGGGACCGATTTAAACAGTCCAAGGTAGCCATTACTGTAGCTCTTGTTTTCTCGGTGAATTGCAACAGCAGGCAAGGAAGAGGAAAGGCAGAGGAAGGGCTGCCCCTCGCTTTGCAGATGCTGACCTGGAGGTCCTACTTGAGGCAGTGAGGGAGAGGAGGGAGGTCCACTTTCCAGAGGGTAGCAGGAGAAGGCCACCCTCCCAAATCAAGCAGGCACGGATCGAGTTTGCTGAGACCATTAGCAGGTGAATTGTGGTGAGGAGGAACTGGGTCCAGTGCCAGAAAAGGTTCAATGACCTTCTTCACTTTGACAATGTGAGTGTAATGCCAGACCCTCATGACAGGCCTCTAGGGACATACCAGCTGAGGAGCCTGAGGGTACCCGCTGTTCCTGAACCTTGGAGGAATGTGTGCTCTGGGTACTTACTGATGCCTCAGCAAGGATCAGGGCCCTAGCATTGTTGAGGACTTGCCAGCACTGATACATGCAGACCTGATTGGAGACACCGGCAGTAGTGTCAGAGGAGGAGAGTAAGCAGGGAAACGGTGCAGACATGATTGATGTATTCCCAAAAAAGCAAGGAGTGACTTCAGAAGACAGCAGATAGGTGATTAGTTAGTGAGTATTAGGTCTTTTTCTAAAACCAGAGCAATGATTTAAACCAGAACTGGAAAACTGTAAAATACTGTATTAAATTTATAGCTTAGCTTGCTAAACTAATTAATAACATTTCATTCGGGGTGAGTATAACAGTAAGGGAATTAATAAAGAGTATTAGCACAGAGCAGGTCTAGAGGCGTTTACTAAAATTAATAGTTTATACAAGGTAATAACTGGATTCTAAAAGAGGGAACAGATTTTTTTAGTTCATGCGTGGGCAGCTGAGACCTGTTCCTTGTAATTCCTGCGGGAACTTCAGGAAACTTCATGTGTCTTGGGGGAACCACATGTGTAGGAAGTGTCTCCAACTGCTTCAGCTGGAGCTCGGAGTTTCCGAGCTTGAGAGGCACTTGGAGTCACCGAGGAGCATCAGGGAGGATGAGAGTTTCCTGGATCATACATTCTAGGAGGAGGTCTTCCCACAGGCAGTGGAGTTCAGAATAGTAGATGGGTGACCATCCAGAAGAAGCATGAGTCTTCAGGGTGTGTGCCACTTTCAAACCATTACTCAGCTTTGGAGACTGCTGGGATTGACAACACCATGAATATGTGCAGTCAAGACCATGGCATCAATGGGCAAGCGACTACAGCCGTTGTCAGAGATTCCATAGTTAGGGGGACAGACAGGCATTTCTGTAACTGGCTTCGTGAGTCCCGCATGGTGCGTTGCCTCCCTGTTGCCGGGGTAAAGGACATCACAGAGAGGGTGCAGAATATTCTTCAGGGGGAGGGGAGGTTTTTTTAATTCTTTCATGGGATGTGGACGTCATTGGCTAGGCCAGCATTTATTACCCATCCCTATTTGCCCTTGAGAAACTGAGTGGCTTGCCATTTCAGAGTTAACCACATTGCTGAGTCTGGAGTCACACGTAGGTCAGACCAGGTAAGGACGGCAGATTTCCTTCCCAAAAGGACATTAGTGAACCAAATGGGTTTTTACAACAATCGACAATGGTTTCATGGTCACCATTAGACTAGCTTTTTAATTCCAGATTTATTCATTGAATTCAAACTTCCATGTCCCCAGAGCATTAGCTTGGGTTTCCAGATTACTAGTCCAGTGACATTACCACTACACCACCGCATCCCCGGCAGTGAGCTAGATGTTGTGGTACTCGACAGTACCAATGATATAGAGAGAGCAGGTATTGGGGTCCTACGGTCAGATTTTCAGGAGCTAGGGAGGAAATTATAAAGTAGGACCTCGAAGGTTGTAATCTCTGGATTACTCCCTGTACCACAAGTGAGCGAGGGTAGAAATGGGAAGATAGGAAGGATCAGTATATGGCTTGAGGCATGGTGCAGGAGGGAGGGCTTCAGGTTCTTGGGACATTGGGACCAGTTCTGGGGCAGGAGGCACCAATTCGAAAGGGATGGGTTGCACCATTGTGCTCACAGGGAGGTTCACTAGTGTGATTGGGGAGGATTTAAACTAAATTGGCAGGGAGATGGGCACCAACATATAGAAGTAGAAAAGAGGCTTAGGGTGGATAATGGAATGAGAGCGTTGGATAGTACAAGAGAAGGAAGTACTACCATATTAGATAGGAGCAGACTAAGAAGCACTACAAGGAATACAAGGACAGGTTTAGAATACATGTTTGGAAATGCACAAGTGGTGAATAAGGTTGGTGAGCTATAAGCACAAATAGCAATGAGGGAATATGATATAGTGGCAATAAAAGAAATGTGCTAAAATTGGTGAGGACTGGGTGCTTAGTATTCAAGGATACAAAGTGTTCAGAAAAGATAGGGTAAGAAAAAGGGAAGGTGGAGTGGCAGTACTGATTAGAGAAGACATTGTAGTGTTGGAAAGAGAGGATGTCTTTGAAGGGGCAAAGACAGAATCCATTTGGCTTGAGTTGAGAAGCCAAAGGGGTATGATAGCGCTACTGGGAGTATACTATGGCCCCCAAATAGTGAAAGAGAGGTGGAGGAGCAAATCTGCAGGGAAATCACAGAGACGTGCAAGAATTATAGAGTGATGATATTGGGAGACTTTAATCACCCAAATATTGGAATAATATTAGAGTAAAGGGAAGGAAGGAGTAAGAATTTCTGAACATATTCAGGAGAACTTCCTTGATGAGTGTGTTCTCAGCCCCACTAGGAAGGAGACATTGCTGGATCTGGTGCTGGGGAATGAGGTGGACCAAGTGGGCCAAGTGCCTGTGAGAGATCACTGTTTCATAAGGTTTAGCTTAGTTATGGAGAAGAGAACGGAACAATTTAAAATAGTGCTTCTAAAATGGAAGACGGCTAACTTCAATGGGATGAGGAGGGGATCTAGCCAGAGTAAAATGGAACCAAAGATTCACAGGAAAAACTATAATGGAACAATGGGTGATCTTTAAGGAGAAGATGTTTCAGGTACAGGTTAGGTGCATTCCAACAAGGGTGAAAGGTAGGGGAACCAAAGCCAGGGCTCCTTGGATGACAAGGGAGACAGAGAATATGATAGAACAAAAAAGAGTAATTTCAATCCCAGAGAAGCTAAAAACCTTACACTTTTAAAAAGTAAGCTTACCTGGCCTTTCAGTTTTCGGTACTATCAGCTTACGTTTTGCTTCGTGCTTCCTTTTGGAGCTCTTATTGGTCACTGGTATATCTATAACAAAGCAAAATATCTTCTAAATTTACTTGTAGTTAATGATGCACACAACAGGATGGAGGATTTTCAATACTACAATGGCAATTGCTTTTTAACAAGGTTTTCATGCTACTTAAATAAAAGCAAAATACTGCGGATGCTGGTAACCTGAAATAAAAACAGAAAGTGTTAGAAATACTCAGCAGGTCAGGCAGCATCTGTGGAGAGTGAAACAGAGTTAACGTTTCAGGTCTGTGACCTTTCATCAGAACTGGCAAAGGTTAGAAATGTAATAGATTTTGCACAAGTGAAAGGGGGGAGGAGGGTGTGGGGAGGAAACAAAAGGGAAGGGCTGTGATAGGGCATAGGGTGGAAGCGATTAAATGACAAAGATGTCATGGAACAAAACGCAAACGAAATCGAAGGCAGGCAAAAAATAGGCGGCCCGCACACCCGGGCTGCATGCCAAAAGCAGAGATGCACAGATTTCTAAATACAAATGACATAAGGGGATATGGGGATAGTGTGGGAAAAAGGCATTGAAATGGATGATCAGCCATGATCATATTGAATGGCAGGGCAGGCTCGATGGGCTGAATGGCCTACTCCTATTCCTATGTTCTTATGTTCCTCTGTCCTACTCACTTCTGCAATACATACTTGATCAACAGCTCCTTATAAAATTAGAAATGTTTACAACAAAGATCTAGATTTAGATGAAGAAGGCTCTGCAGCCCATTTGATCCTTTCTTTCAGAGCACCAACCCTAATGTCTTCCCATTGCAGCATCCAGGAGTGTGCCTAAGGCTCCTTCTAGGGATACATGTATCTAAGGATACAACTTGCACCCCCATTAATATAACATACAGTCTTTTGAATCACAAAACATTTATTCACAGAGATTCCCAATAATAATTCCCAACTTATAAAGATATAGATAGATATATTTCTTAATTCCAAAGGGATTAAGGGATATGGGGAGAAAGCGGGAACAGGGCACTGAATTAGACGATCAGTCATGATCTTTTTTGAATGGCGGAGCAGGCCCAAAGGGCCGAATGGCCTTGTCCTGCTCCTATTTTCTATGTTTCTATATCCCTCCCCCACTCCTGGAAACATAATCTGAATCTACTTGGTTCTCTTTAGTGTATAGTCCTGATGAGCTTGTAAAGATTGACAACAAATAGCTTAAGAGTGTGACCAACGTACTGATTTACCTAGGTAATAAAGCAGTTTGAAAGAAGGCTATGTAAACAGAATCAAGCTGAATAGATGTTGAGTTATTTATTATCCTTATATATGTGAGCTACCTTTAAAAGCATCAGTTTCAGGATTAAGAAACTCCCATAAATCAGAGCTGATTTTCGCCTTATTTAGAACATCAATGAGGTTCCTTATTGTCGGATTATGTTTTTCTTGTTTTTTCCAACCCATTAATATTTCCAATGCTCTGTCTTTGGGGCCTGTCTTATCCAATTCCATTTGCCGTATAACATTCTTACTCATTCCCAGGCCTTCTGTTGCTAGGTTCTTCCACCAATGGCCTAGGTTTTTAGCTAAACTTTTGAGCTGTTGGGTTGTCACGTTGCTATCCATATCTGAAACAGAACAAGCATCAATTAATCAAATGCTTGAATAAGTTACAGAAACAAGATGATATCAACTAAAATGGTCATTGGCTGTCCCTGCGGATATCGACGCAAGGACCATTACAGACTCAACGGTTAACATTTTGATAAAGAACATCTTGCTCACTATCTGCAAAATACAGTTAACTCATTGCCACGCTGAACTATATTACATCCAATATGTTTACATTTATAATTGCCCATGAGGAGTGACTGTTTGATAGTGAGTTCTGCTTGAACCGCAAAGCATTGACTTCCTGATATTGATGTTGTTGCTATGACTGCAATGGATACAGACAGCACTCTGGATTAAAATCAATACTATATTATACTTGTGTAGTGGAGCTGATTAATTGCCAGACTTATTCCCATGAACTTCCTGCCTTCAGCTGCCCAAAGGAAAACAGTGCTATCATTGCCAAAGATGTGTTTTATTGATATACAGAAACAGAAATAATAAACTAGTAAATTCAATACAGAAAAATTTAGAAATCAGATGAAGCAGGCAGAAATCTGATTACTTTGGGACCTCTTGGGAACTCCTTGCAACTCCAATTTGAAACCCTGCACCATGCAGAGGACCAATGCACCACCAAGTGTAGCACTACACTGTAAAGATGACTTGGTCCCCAAGTTATCTGTGCTAACCTAACAATTGAGGCAGCACAGTGGCGCAGTGGTTAGCACCGCAGCCTCACAGCTCCAGCGACCCGGGTTCAATTCTGGGTACTGCCTGTGTGGAGTTTGCAAGTTCTCCCTGTGTCTGTGTGGGTTTCCTCCGGGTGCTCCGGTTTCCTCCCACAGCCAAAAGACTTGCAGATTGATAGGTAAATTGGCCATTATAAATTGCTCCTAGTATAGGTAGGTGGTAGGGGAATATAGGGACAGGTGAGGATGTGGTAGGAATATGGGATTAGTGTAGAATTAGTATAAATGGGTGGTTAATGGTCGGCACAGACTCGGTGGGCCGAAGGGCCTGTTTCAGTGCTGTATCTCTAAATATAAAAAATTGTCCACGCTGTCTGTGGGAAAGGAGGAGCACAATCAGTCAGCATTGTTAGTTCTAATTTCTTTCTGTCTGCTTCCTATGGTTATTTGTGTGTAAAAGTTCTAAGGAAGTGTTCCTCAGTGTTTCTAAGTTGGATTTCCTTGGCAAATATTGGAGGAAGGAAATTTAAAGTGGGATAGGGCACTTGGAACAGTTTGACTTGGGAAAGGGCCAATTTCAGTGGGTGAGAATGGATCTGGTGCAGGTAAATTGGAAACAATGATTGGCAGGCAAAACTATAAAGCAACAATTGGCTGCTTTAAGGAGGAGATAGTTTGAATACAGTCGCAATGCATTACCATGAGGTGGAAAGGGAGAACAAACAAAGCCCGTGCTCCCTGGATGGCGAAAGAGATAGAGAGTAGGATGAAGCAGAAAAAGAGTGCATATAACAGATGTCAGGTAGATAGTACAAGTGAAAACAAGGCTGAATATAGAAAGTTCAGAGGGAAAGTGAAAAAAAAACTAAAAAGGTAAGCAAAGATAGCGTATAAGGAGAGACTGGCAGCTAACATAAAAGGGAGTCCAAAAGTCTTCTATAGGCATATAAATAGTAAAAGAGTGGTTAAAGGAAAGGTGAGACTGATTAGGGACCAAAAAGGGGATTTATGTATGGAGGCAGAGGGCATGGCTGAGGTACTAAATGAGTACTTTGCATCTGTCTTTACCAAGGAAAAAGATGCTGCCAAAGTCATAGCGAAAGATAAAGTAATTGAGACGCTGGATGGGCTACAAAGTGATAAAGAGGATGTATTAGAAAGGCAGAAATAAAAGCAAAAAATGCTGGAAATACTCAGCAGGTCTGGCAGCATCTGTGGAGAGAGAAACAGAGTTAACGTTTCAGGTCAGTGACCCTTCATCAGAACTGGCAATGGTTAGAAATGTAATAGGTTTTAAGCAAATAAAGCAGGGGTGGGGCAAAAGATAAGAAAAGGAAAGGTGTTGATAGGGCCAAGGGTCACAGAGAATAATTGACCAGAAGGTCATGGACCAAAGGCAAAGGGTTAATGGTGTGGTGAAAGACAAAGCGTTAGTGTAGAGGGGGTATTAAATGGCGAAAGAATCTTCCTTTTTCCTCAACCCAGGATTTCCCCTCCCACTGTGGCTGACAGGGCCCTAAACTGTGTCTGGCCCATTTCCCACGCCTCTGCTCTCACCCTTTCCCCTCCCTCCCAGAACCACGACAGGGTTCCCCTTGTCCTCATTTTCCACCCCACCAGCCTTCACATCCAAAGGATCATCCTCCGCCATTTCCGTCAAGTTCAGCATGATGCCACTACCAAATGCTACTTCCCCTCCCCTCCCCTGTCAGCATTCCAAAGGGACCATTCCCACCACGACACCCTGGTCCACTCCTCCATTACCCCTGACACCTCGTCCCCTTCCCATGGCACTTCCCATGCAATCACAAGAAGTGTAATACCTGCCCCTTTACCTCCTCTCTCCTCAGTCCTCACTATCCAAGGCCCCAAACACTCCTTTCAGGTGAAGCAGCGATTTACTTGTACATCTTTCAATGTAGTATACTGTATTCACTGCTCACAATGTGGTCTCCTCTACATTGGGCAGACCAAACGCAGGTTGGGTGACCACTTTGTGGAACACCTTCACTCAGTCTGAAAACATGACCCTGAGCTTCCTGTTGTTTGCCATTTCAACACACTCCCCTGCTCTCATGCCTACACCTCTGTTCTGGGCTTGCTGCAATGTTCCAGTGAACATCAACGCAAGCTTGAGGAACAGCATCTCATTTACCGATTAGGCACACTACAGCCTGCCGAACTGAACATTGAGTTCAATAATTTCAGAGCATGATGGGCCCCCCTTTTTTATTTTTTATTTTATTTTTTATTTTTATTTTATTTTAGTTTCATCATTCATTTTTTTACCATGTGCCTGCCCACTTTTTTCATGTTTGTGCTTTTGGCCAGGGCTGTTCATTATTTCGTCATTTAACACCCTCTCTGCACTAACGCCTTGTCTTTCACCACACCATTAACACACCCTTTGCCTTTGCTCCATCACCTTTTAGTTAGTTATTCTCTGTGATCCTCTGCCCTATCAACACCTTCCCTTTTGTTATTTTTTGCCCCACCCCCGCTTTATTTGCTTAAAACCTATTACATTTCTAACCTTTGCCAGTTCTGATGAAAGGTCACTGACCTGAAATGTTAACTCTGCTTCTCTCTCCACAGATGCTGCCAGACCTGCTGAGTACTTCCAGCATTTTTTGTTTTTATTTCAGATTTCCAGCATCTGCAGTATTTTGCTTTTATATTAGAAAGGCTGGCTGTACTTAAAGTTGATAAGTCACCAGGACCAGATAAGATACATCCAAGGATGCTGAGTGAAATAATGATGGAAATTGAGGAAGCACTGGCCATAATCTTCCAATCCTCCTTAGACACAGGGGAGGTGCCAGAGAACTGGAGAATTGCAAATGTTACACCCTTGTTCAAAAAGGGTGTAAGGATAAACCCAGCAACTACAGGCCACTCAGTTTAACCTTGTTGTGGGAAAGCTTTTACAAACGATAATCTGGGACAAAATTAACAGTCAATTGGACAAGTGTGGATTAATTAAGGAAAGCCAGCATAGATTTGTTAAAGGCAAATCATGTTTAACTAACTCGATGAAGTTTTTTGATGAGGTAACAAAGGGGGTTAATAAGGGTAATGCGTGTGATGTGATGTACATAGACTTCCAAAAGACATTTGACAAAGTGCCACATAACAGGCTGGTCAACGAGCACAAAGCATACGGAATAAAAGAGACAGTGGCTGCATCGATACAACGTTGGCTGAGTGACAGGAAACAGAGAGTAGTGGTTTTTCAGAATGAAGGATGTTACACAATGGTGTTTCCCAGGGGTCAGTATTCGGACCACTGCTTTTCTTGATCTATATTAATGACCTAGACTTGAGTGTGCAGAGCACAATTTCAAAATTTGCTGATGACACAAAGCTTGGAAATATTATGAACTGTGAGGAGGACAGTGATAAACTTCAAGAGAACATAGAGAGGATGGTGGAATGGGCGGACAGGTGGCAGATGAAGTTTACTGCAGAGAAGTGTGACGTGATATATTTTGGTCGGAAGAAAGAGGAGAGGCAATATAAAATAAAGGATGCAATTCTAAAAGGGGTGCAGGAGCAGAGGGACCTAGGGGTGTATGTGCACAAATCGTTGAAGGTGGTAGAGGAGGTTGAGAAAGTTGTTAATAAGGCAAATGGGGTCCAGAGCTTTATCAGTCGAGGTATAGAGTACAAAAGCAAGGAGGTTATGGTGAACGTTTATAAAAACACTGGTTTGGCCTCAACTGAAGTATTGTGTCCAATTCTGGGCACCACACTTTGGGAAATATGTGAAGGCTTTATAGAGGGTACAGAAAAGATTTATGAGAATGGTTTCGGTGAATGCTTATTCACTGAATTCCTTCAAGTGGGAGCTGAACCTGCTTCTGGCTGCAGCAGAGATCACCTCGTACAAAATGTAGGTGCCATGTAACATTAATCAGGGCCAGAGTGGTCTCTAGACTCGTTTTGATCGTCTAAGGGGGTTGCAGAGGGATTTTTCACAGTTTGTATTAAGGTTTATATCTGTTTCCTTTTTGGCCTCTCCTAGGATATTGCATGACTTCCGGAGAATGTTGTGATGCACAAGCTGAATTTACCAGTAGGTCTTTTCCTGACTGTTTTTTCTTGTATGTGCGTATGTTCCATCATTTTTGATGTTGAGGCTTCCTGACCAAAGTCTATTTGTCCTGTGAAAAGAATAAAAACATTTGTGTATTGGAGAGGCTCTTGCAAAATTGATAATGAGCATTGTTTTGCACCACATATTGTTTACAAAGTACATTTTGGGGTCAGTGTCTAATGGTAGATATACAGGATATTGGATGGAAAATCATGTAGGGCAAAGTCCCAAGGCCCAGTGTTTACTTCCATTGTATAAGATTCATGCCAGGATTGCTACTGGATAATATCTATCCGAAGAACTGCAAGACAAGTCTTTATACTAGGCTTTTCCCTTGTGTAAGAAAGCCATCACTTGCTAAAAATATTGTCCTAATCAGGCAGTGTTCAGGATGTACCTGCAGTGTACAGATGCCTGTACTCAACTTGCCCCAATGGTAGCACTCTTGCATCTCAGCCATGGATTGAAACCCTACTTCAAGACTTGAGCACATAAGTTTGAAACTTTTGACTGAGTGCTGCACACATAGATGGTACACATTGCTGCCACTGTGCATTGGTGGTGGAGGGAGTGAATGTTGAAGGTGATGGATCGGGTACCAATTAAGCGGTCTGCTTTGTCCTGGATGGTATTGAGCTTCTTGAGTGTTGTTGGAGCTGCACCTATCCAGGCGAATGGAGAATATCCCACCACACTCCTGACTTGTGCTTTGGGGAGTCAGAGGTGAGTTACTCGCCGCTGACCTGCTCTTGTAGCCACGGTATTTATATGGCTACCCCAGTTCAATTTTTGGTCAATGGTAACCCCCAGGATCTTGATAGTGGGGGATTCAACGATGGTAATGCCATCGAATGTCAAGGGGAGATGGTTAGATTCTCTCTTGTTGGAGATGGTCATTGCCAGGCACTTGTGTGGCATGAATGTTACTTGCCACTTATCAGCCCAACCCTGGATGTTGTCCAGGTCTTGCTGCATACGGACATGGGCTGCTTCAGTATCTGAGGAGTCGTGAATGGTGCTGAACATTGTGCAAACATCAGCGAACGTCCCCACTTCTGACCTCATGGTTGAAGGAAGGTCATTGATGAAGCTGCTGAAGATGGTTGGGCCTAGGACACTACCCTGAGGAACTCCTGCAGTGATGTCCTGGAGCTGAGATGATTGACCTCCAACAACCACCACCATCTTCCTTTGCGCTAGGTATGACTCCAACCAGCGGAGAGTTTTCCCCCTGATTCTCATTGACTCCAGTTTTGCTAGGACTCCTTGACGCCATACTCATTCGTGTTCTCTAGTTTTGGTCTCCCACACAAGTGGAAACATCTTCCGTATATCGACCCTATCAAATCCTTTCATAATTATAAAGATCTCTATAAGGTCACCCCTAATTATCATATTTTCCCTTTTCTTTAAAAAGTATCATCCTTGCAAATCTGTTTTGCATTAATCCAGGCCTGAGTGATCTCCTAGACAAGTTTCGATCGTCTAAGGGGGTGGGATAGAAATTTTCCAGGATTTTTTTATTTTCCCTAATTGGCCAAGGATTATCTCTATTTTTTGGCCCTCCAAAAGAAGAAAGGATTGCATTTATAGAATGGCCTCTTTCTGTGCTGCATCATTCTATGACTCTAAGATTTATATAGCGCCTCAGGATGTCCTCATGAGATTTAAAACCAATGGAGTACTTTTGAAGTGTCGGGAAAAATGACAAGGTCCCACAACTACAATGTGATAATGACCAAGTCATCTGCAGCAGGATACATCCTCGTGAGTGGTGAGTATTCCATTACACTCCTGGCTTGAGCCTTGTAGATGGTGGTGATGACTTGAAAGGTCAAGAAGTAAAACAATAGTCATAGCGTATCCAGCCCCTCCGCTGCTCCTGTAGTTAGAGTGTTGGCATGCCTGATCCAGTTCAGCTTCTGGTCAACGGTGACCAGCCCCCAGCCTTCCACCTCCACACCTCCCCACCCTCAACATCACAAGTTGCTAATGATCATTAAAACTAGAGGGAGATGATTGTGCTTTTGCTTGTTCTAGTTCAAGTGGGACAACTGTTACCTGCTACTTATTGTGAACTAGGTCTTGCTGTAGGCTGCAATGGGCTACTTTAATGACGAAGGAGTTGTGAATGGAGCTGTACACTCTGGCATCATCAGTAAACAACGTCACTCCTGACATTATGATCAATATCATTATGATCATACTGTTCCCTTTGGAGGAGGGGGTGGAGAACCAGAGGACATAGATTTAAGGTGATTGGCAAAAGAACCAAAGGTGACTTGAGAAAGCATTTTTTCACGCAGCGAGTGGTTAGGATATGGAATTAAAGCCTGGCTACCCAACCTGAACCCGACCAAACCTGACTACATGTGTCAGGTTCGGGTCATGTCGGGTCTGTATTCTGCGTCCAGCATTCGGGGTCGGGTCGGGCTGGACTGCACTGTTTTGTTTCGTATTGTTTTCGTTTTAATCTACGATTTTTATCTGTTTCAGTAGTATGTTTGTTATTTTCGGGTCGTGTCGGGCATTTAAAAAAATTAAAGGACTCAGGCCCAGGTCGGGTTCGGGTTGGCTGTTGTCAGTTCGGGCCCGGGTCGGGTTTTAGTTTTATACCCGAGCCAGGCTTTATCTGGAATGCATAGCCTGAGAGTGTGGTGGAGACAGATTCAATTGCGGCTTTCAAAAGGGAATTGGATATGCACCTGAAGGGAAATAATTGCGGGGTTACAGAGAAAGGGCAGGGAAGTGGGACTAGCTAAATTGCTGTTACAGAGATCCAGCACGGACTCGATGGGCCGAATGGCCTTCTTCTGCATGGTAATCATTCCATAATTCTATGAAGCAAAGATCATAGATGAAGCAGCTGAAGATGGTTGCACTGAGAACACCCCTTCATCCCAGGAATCAGCCGAGTGAACCTTCTCTGAACTGCTTCCAATGCAAGTACATCCTTGCTTAAGTAAGGAGACAAAAGCTGGATGCAGTACTCAAGGTGCGGACTCACCAACACCCTGTACAGTTGTAGAAAGACTTCCCTACTTTTATACTCCATCCCCCTTGCAATAATGCCAACATTCCATTTGCCTTCCTAATTCCTTGCTCCACCTGCAAGTTAACTTTTTGTGATTCATGTACAATGACACTCAGATCCCTCTGTACCTCAGTATTCTGTAACCTCTCTCCATTTAAATAATATTCTGCTTTTCTATTCTTCCCACCAAATTGGACAACCTCACATATTCCCACATTTTTGCCACTCACTTAACCTATCTATATCTCTTCGCAGACACTTTGTGTCCTCCTCACAACATGCTTTCTTACCTATTTTTGTATCATCCACAAATTTAGCTACAATTCACTAAGTCCCTTCATCCAAGTCATTAATATAGATTCTAAATAGTTGAGGCTCCAGCACTGATTCCTGTGGCACTCCACTAGTTCCAGTTTGTCAACCTGAAAATGCCCCATTTATCCCAACCCTCTGTTTCCTGTTAGCCAATCCTTTATCCATGCTAATGTATTACCCTCAGCAACTTTTATGTGGCACCTTATCAAATGCCTTTTGCAAATCCAAATACAGTACATCTACTGCTTCCCCTTTAGCCACCCTGCTTGTTACATCCGCAAAAAAACACTAATAAATTTGTCAAACACAATTTCCCTTTCATAAAACATGTTGACTCTGCCTAAATATATTTTGATTTTAAAAGTGCCCTGTTATTTCATACGAACATATGAATTAGGAGCAGAAGTAGGCTATTTGGTCCCTCGAGCCTGCTCTGTCATTCAATAAGATCATGGCTGATCTGTTTGTGTCTCGAATTCCACACTCCCATCTACCCAGATAGCCTTTGATTCCCTTGCCAGCAACGATCTATCTACCCCGCCTTAAAAATATTCAATGACCCCGCCTCCACCACCTTCTGAGGCAGGGAGTTCCAAAGTCTGAGAAAAAAAAATTCTCCTCATCTCTGTCCTAAAAGGGTGACCCCTAATTTTAAAACAATGCCCCCTAGTTCAGTTCTTAATAATAGATTCTGGCATTTTTCCTAGTACTGATGTAAGGCTAACTGGTTTTCTCTCTCCCTCCTTCCATGAATAGCATGATTACATTTGCTACCTTCCAATCCACAGGGACCATTTGATAATCTAGGGAATTTTGGAAGATCAGAATCAAAGAATTCACTATTTCTGCAGCCACCTCTTTTAAAATCCTAGGGTGTAGGTCATCAGGCCTAGGTGATTTGTCAGCTTTTTGTCTGAGTACATTTTCTTTACTAATATTAATTACTTTAAGTTCCTCATTCTCATTAGACCCATGGTTCTCCACAATTTTGGGTATGTCCTTTGTGTCTTCTACAATGAAGACAGATACAAAATATTTGTTTACCGTCTGCCATTTTCTTATTCCCTATTATAATATCTCCTGTCTCTGCCTCTGCGGGACCCATGTTGACTTTACTAATCTCTTACTTTACAAACTGTTTTTACATTTCTTGCTCATTTAATGTTATTTTCTCCCTCTTTATCAATTCCTTAGCCATCCTTTGCTGATTTTTAAAACCCATCCAATCTTCAGGCTTACTACTCTTTTTGGCAACATTGTAAGCCTCTTTTTTAACTCTAATACTATCCTGAACTTCTCGAGATAGACATAGTTCTCCAGTGGAGTTTTTCATTTCTCACTGGAATTGTGAATTATTTTTTTAAGTATTTGTCACCATCTATCTTTTAATCTAATTTCCCAAACTATGTCAGCCAATTTGACCCTCAAACCTCCAAAATAGGCTTTGTTTAAATTTAAGAGCCTAGTTTTGGAGCACAGCACTAACTTAATATGAAAATCTATCATATTATGGTCACTGTTCTGCACTATCCTTTTCTATAAAATTAGTAATTAACCCTGTCTCATTACACAATAGCTCTAAAATAGCCTGTTCGCTAGTTGATTCCTCAACATGTTGGGTGAGATTTCGTCGCAGCAGTGGAGGTCCCATCATTGGTGTGGTTTCTGGGTGGCTAGCTGCTCGGGCTAGAGGCGGGACTTCCCCCATGATATTGTCAAGAGGAGGCAAATAAGAGTCAGCAGGCTGGGGAGGCGGCCAATTAAGAACAGCGGGCAGACCTTCCACACTGCCTGCCCAATCAGAGTTTTGCCCACTCTATGTTTCTTTGCAACTGCTTACTCCCATCCACACACCTTACTGTACCTAACTTTTTGCCACCTGCAAGTTTGGATATACAACTCAATCCAAAATATGACTTGGCACATCCCACCAACTAGAGAATGAAACCTATGTCCCTACTTTGTCTCCTACACATCAACCAATTCCCAAGCTATAGGATACCTCCAAATTGATTTGCTCCCATTTGGTGTTGTGATAACTCGCCTGAGACACCACAACCATCTTCCTTTCCAACTGCTATGATTACATCCCATGCAGGTTTTACCCTTTGATTCCAATTAACTTCAGTTATGCTAGAATTCCATGCTGACAGATAGAGTCAAATGTTGATTTCACGTTGAGGACAGCTACTATCACCACTTCAATATCATGGAATAAAAGGGACAGTGGCAGCATGGATACATAGTTGGCTAAGTGATGGGAAACAGAGACTCGTGGTGAACAGTTGTTTTTTGGGCTGGAGGATCTTATACACTGGTGATCCCCATGGGACCACTGGTTTTCTTGATATATGTTAATGACTTAGACTTGGATGTACAGACTATCTTTTGCAGACAACATAAAACTTGGAAGTTTAGTGAACTGTGAGAAAGATAGTGATAGACTTCAAGAAGACATAGACAGTCTGGCAAAATGGGCAGACACGTGGCAGATGAAATTTAACACAGAAAAATGCAACATGATGCATTTTGGTAGGAAGAACGAGGAGAGGCAATACAAACAAAAAAAGGTAACATTTTAAACAGGTCAGAGGGACGTGGGGGTACATGTGCAAAAATCATTGAAGGTGGCAGGCAAGTTGAGAAAATGGTTAAAAAAAAGCAAACGGAATCCTGAGCTTTATAAATAGCGGCATAGAGTACAAAAGCAAGGAAGTCATGATAAAGTTATGAACACTGGTTCGACCTCAACTGGAGCATTGTATCCAATTCTGGGCACCACACTTTAGGAAGGACGTGAAGGCATAATAGAGGGTGCAGGAAAAAGTTACCAGAATGGTTCCAGGGATGAGGAACTTCAGTTATATGGATAAGTTGGAGAAGCTGGGATTGTTCTCCTGAGAGAAGTGTGAAAGGAGAGTCGATAGAGGTGTTCAAAATCATGAGGTGTCTATACAGAGTAGATAGAGAGAAATTGTTCCCATTGGTGGAAGGGTCAAGAACCTGAGGACACTGATTTAAAGTGATAGGTTAGAGGACCAAAGGCAACATGAGGAAAAACTTTATTATGCAGCGAGTGGTTAGGATCTGGAATGCACTGCCTGAGAGTTTGGTGGAGACAGATTCAATGGTGGCTTTCAAAAGTGAATTGGATAAGCACCTGAAGAGAAAAAACTTGCAGGGGAGAAAGGGCGGGGAGTGGGATTAGTTAAATTGCTCTAGCGGAGCACCTCCTGTGCTGTAGTCATACTATGATTCTATCATTCAGCTTGTGCCCATTTCTAGCTCAAGGCTGTGATGTAGTCTGAAAAACAACTGGAACATTGGGTGTGGAGGGTGAAGAAGCAAATTCCTATGACTTTCCAATCCTGATTGCAGATTTTTAAAAATTAATTTCAAGATATTTATGCTGCTAAATTTCTTCCTTTCACTCAACTGCCAACTCAAAATTTCATGAAAATAGTCTTTAAAATGTAAGATAAGACTTACCTTTTTGATTTCTCCTTTTTGATTGCGTGCTTTCCTCCTTGAATTTTAGCTGTGTTACCTCTTTCTCCTTCATCATTGGGGAATGTATTTCCTGGGATACCTTGTCCTCCCTTAAATGTTTAGAATAGCTGGTGATCTTCATTTGCTTCAAAGGAGGCACATAAGTTAAACTTGTCCCCAATGTTTCTGCATGAGGATCTGATGTGTGCAACTTCTCCACGGAAGGCTCAAACTTGTGTGTTTTCCTCCTTGGCATCTTCAACTCCTGAACATCCTTCATTTCCATTGTGGTGATCTTGACATCCTGAATTCTCTTCCTTTTCTTCCCTGGAGTCACAAAATCCTGGATTCCCTTCATTTTTATGTCTGGAGTCTCTAATCCTTCCAATACTTTTTCTTTGTTTCCTGAAGCCTCGAAAGCCTTATATATTTTTTTCTCTCTAGAGTCTCTAAGTTCTGACTTTTCTCTTGTTTCTTCTCCAGACACTGCTTTTCGATTTGTTTTCTTGACTTTCTTTTCTGTTTTGTTCAAAACAAACAAAAACATCTTGTTAAAATTAATTGATGTGAAACAGTTAATTTGCTGAGATACAGTAATTTATTTTTTATTTGTTTGTGGGTGTCACTGATTAGGCCAGCATTTATTGATCGCCCCTCATTTCCCCTGAAGTGAGAGGCTTGCTAGGCCATTTCAGAGGGCAGTTAAGAGTCAATCACATTGCTGTGGGTCTAGAGTCACATGTAGGCCAGACCAGGTAAGGACAGCAGATTTCCTTCTCTAAAGGACATTCGTGAACCAGAGGGGTTTTTACAACAATCGACAATGGTTTCATGGTCACCATTAGACTAGCTTTTTAGTTCCAGATTTATTAATTGAATTCAAATTTCATCATCTGCCGTGGTGGGATTTGAACCCATGTCCCTAGAGTATTAGCCTGGACTCTGGATTGCTAGTCCAGTGATACTACCACTACACCACCACCTCCCTAAAAATATAAAGTCAAACACTATGAGTGGAATTTTCTGTACTGTTTTACTAGCTGGCGAGCTTTGTCACGGTTCTTTCCCTGAGCCACAGTGTTATCATCCCACTTCCTGACCAATCAGGGAGAGTGGGAGGGATGACAGATTCATTTTTATGAAAGGAAGGGTTTTTAATTGAAGGGACCACAATATGGGGTACAAAGGCTCACCGGTGCTGCCTCCCCCGGTCTCTCATTCCTACCTGGATATCCTGCTGCAGGATCTGAGAGGCTACAGTAAGGTGAGTCCTTCAAAGGACGGGAGGAATACAACAAGCTTCCAACCAAGTAGGCATGGATGGAAGTGGCCAAGGAAGTCAGCAGCAGATGTGTAGTCCCTCCAACCTGTAAACAGTCCACCAAGAGGATCCAAGACCTCAGGAGAGCAGGAAAGGTGAATGGCACAACATTTTCAGGTGCCAAGTCCCACACTCTGACTTTCCCAGCATTCTCCTTGTAGATTATTAGGTTACTAAAAAGTTACTAACCAGAATACTAATTGTTAAAATCTAGCTATTATCAACTAACAACTAACATATTATCATAAACCAACATTTAGCTTTATTAGTATGATAAAGTGGGAAAACTTAGGAAATAGGGCACAGTATAGACAAGATGTCAAGTTAGAGGAATTCTGGGAAATTACATCAAATTCCAAAATGCTTACTTGCAGTAAAATGATGAGACCTTGAGAGCAGGCAGTGAAAACAGCTTTGTGAGAACAGAATGTAGATTTGTCTCGCAATGAGATAAGAGACCATGAAATGTAAAAGCATGGAGATAAAGTAGTTAACACAAAGGGGTATTACTTACGTAAATCCAAAAGAATAGCAACCATCACAAAATGATCCTTAGTTGGTTAAGAAAGGCATCCTTGAATACAAGACTAATCAATGATTGGAAGAAGGGAGGGTTAATTAGAAAGCTGCCAGAATAAAAGAAGTCTTGTCTATGTCACTGTACGGCAGAGAATCTTTGACCAACAAGAGACAAGAGAAACTACGAGAGGTTCTATGGTTCTATGGAGAGAGAGGGAGAGAGAGAGAGAGAGAGAGAGAGAGAGAGACACACACACACTGAAAAAGCCTGAGGGCCCCAAAGCTGCAAAAGAAACTAGTCATGCGTTTACCCTCCAGTTTCTGATACTGGTAGTATTATCGGTGTTAGACTGTTAATCACTGCCGGAATTTGTGCCAAATAGTTTATCTCAATAAAGTCAATTCACAACAAGCTTTGTCTGTTCCCACCTTTGAAGGGGGCATAAACCACCCCTATCTTATCTAATTTACATCCAGCACAGCATCCCTCAGAACAACACAACCTTACAGCTGCACTCATTCCTTTCTCTGGGCAGCCAACACTCACACTGACCCTCAGCCTATTGCCCTCTCACACCCTCACCTCACAGTTCCTCTCCACGCAAGCCATTATGAACATTCACACCTCTCTGCTTTCCCTCCTTGCAGAGGAAGAGAGAACACAATCTGGTAAGAAGCAGAGACCTCGGGGAGGGGGTGGCCCTCCAATGACAGGCACCTCATTGGTCACTGGTAATGCATGCTCACCTGCTCCACTGGGAAGAAGGTCTTGCTGCACGAGGATCCAGATGTCAGCTGTGACCTGCCATGAGAGTCTGAACCTCCTGAGGCACTGGTGCTTACACATGTGGGGAGAGCTGATCCTCTGCCTGTAAACCCTGTGTTGAGGGTCTCACTTCCTTCCAGCTGGAGGGGCACGCGGCTGAGGAGAAGGTGTTGGTGTTGCTCCTGCTGCTACTGGAGCAGTTGCCGATTGTTGTGGCCTCTGCTCTTGTCCCTCATCAGTGGTGCAAGGTGGAGCTGCATAAGCTGCTCCCATGCTGAGGTAAAGGCTGGCAGCAGGGAAGTACAGCTGAAGGTGAGTGAAATACTCAACAGATAAAGTGTCGTCCAACAAGATGGCAATCACCTGTCAAGCAGTGATAGCAATGTTTGAGAGAAGAAATGCTTTGAACAACAGTCTCTCAATGGCCCTGGTTGCAGCTTCTCAGTTTCACTGGTAAAAGCCTTCCCAGCTTGTCAGCTTCACTGACGAAGCTCTTCCCCACTGTACATTCGCCTCAGTGTCTCGATCGAGGCTTCTTAACCACCTTAATTACTTATCAAACAGATCCAAGGGTGTTCCCCACTCGTCTTCAATCCCACCCCGGTGAAACCCGGAAAAGGACGGGATGATGTTGGGATCCCGACGCGATGTCACTTTTAGGGGATTTAGCTCCCTGCACGTACATGCCCTCACCTGAGAAAATTCCCCCTATCTTTACACACTCACAAAAACCAAGAAAATAGTAGGATAGAAATTAGTTGGGCTCCGAGTTGAGTTTTATTACAATCCAGAAGCTTTCATTGTTATTCTTCTGCTGCGAGCTGACAAAATATCCAATTTGTTCAATTTAATTTCACAACTGTAGGTAAATTGCCCCTAGTGTAGGTAGGTGGTAGGGAATACGGGATTACTGTAGGGTTAGTATAAATGGGTGGTTGTTGGTCGGCACACACTCGGTGGGCCGAAGGGCCTGTTTCAGTGCTGTATCTCTAAATAAATAATAAAACATATGGGATCCTGGGCCTTATAAGTAGAGGTATAGAGTATAAAAGTCAGTAAGTTATGTTAACCCTATATAAAACACTAGTTTGGCCCCAGCTGGAGTATTGTGTCCAATTCAGGGCACCATACTTTAAGAAGGACGTGAAGGCTTTGGAGAGGTTAATTTACTGGAATGGCTCCAGGAATGAGGGATAGGTTATGTGGATAGATAGGAGAAGCTGAGGTTGTTCTTCTTAGAACAGAGAGGCAAAGAGGAGATTAGATAGAGGTGTTCAAAATCATTAGATAGACTAAATAAAGAAAATTTGTTTTTAATGCAAACGAATCAGAGACAACATGAGGAAAAACATGCAACGAGTGGTTAGGGTTTGGAATACACTGCCTGATAGGGTGGTGGATACAGATTCAGTAGTAACTTTCAAAAGGAAATTGGATAAATGCTTGAAGGAGAAAAAAATTGGAGGCATGTGGGGAAAGAGCAGGGGAGTGGGACTAACTGGATTGCTCTTCAAAAGGGCCAACACAGAGAATCAGTGGGTTGAATGGCCTTTTTATGCTGTACTATTCCATGATTCTATTACCAATTCAACATGATGTCAGCTGTGGCTCAATTGGTAGCACTCTCATCCTTGAGCTGTAAGGCATCTAGGTTCCAGCCCCACTCCAGAATTTAAACACAGAAATCAAGGCCGAAACTCTAGTACTGAGGGAGTGCTGTATTATCAGAAGAACTGCCTTTTGAATGAGAGGTTAAATTTAGGACCCCATGGCCACTATGTTGAAGAAGAGCAAGGGAGTTATCCCTGATGTTTTGACCAATGTTTATCCCTCAATCAACATCACACAAAACAGATGACATTGCTGTCTGTGGGATCTTGCTGTGTGCAAATTGGCTGCCGCATTTCCCACATTACAACAATGACTACAATTCAAAAGTATTTCATTGGCTGTCAAGGGCTTTGAGACGTCCACTGGTTGTGAAAAGTGCTGTATAAATACAAGTCTTTTTTTTTCTTTTTTAGTGGACCTGATTCAAGTGTCACCACTAGCGGGCATTACCTTAGCTATCACTTTGCTTTGAGACATACCCAGAAAGACCCCCATTGCCAGCAGGATCGCAGTGCCTGCAATGGCACTGAGACCTGGGCATTAAAGCATTGCAATCTTGTTATCAGAATAGCTCTGTCTAAGATAAACGCAGCCTAACACACATTTGCCAGCTTCATCTCAATTATCATTGTGTTTCTCTTACCTGATAGCTCTCTGGTTTTATCCTTCTGGAAATCCAGTCTTTGCTCTTTATCAGATTCATTTAAAATGTCATCAATTAACTTATTCATAAGCTCAGAATCACTCTGGCTTAAAGTCTTCCTTTTTAACACTTTCCTTTTGAGTTTACGTAGTTTTCTGCGATGCTGTTTCACGAATTCTCTCTTCAGATCACTTAAGGTTGTCTGTGGTGCAGTTTTCATATCAATGCATAGATAATCAATATTCCGGAATTCTATTTGTTTTTTTATGATTGGGAGCATGTCATCAATAGCAAATCCTGATAAATAAAAGAAGCAGAGAAAATTCAGAACAGACTCTTGGTACAGACTCATCTAAATATATTGAGATACATGTTATGATTTAGCAATCCCCGTGTAGAACTACAATTGGTGGGAGGGCCAATATAAACAAGGACCGTAGGAGTTTATAATAAAAACTTAAGAATTAGAAGCAGCAGTAGGCCATTCGGTCCCTCAAGCCTTCTGCACCATTCAGTAAGATCACAGCCGATCTTCCACCTCAGCTAAAACACCCCACATTATCCCCATATCCTTCGATTCCCTTAATATCCAAAAAATATGTCAATCTCTGATTTGGATATAATCAATGACTGAACATCCACAGCTCTCTGTGGTTAAGAATTCAAAAGGTTCACAACCCTTTGAGTGAAGAAATTTCTCCTCATCTGAGTCCCAAATGGCTGACCCCTTATTCTGAGACTGTGACGCCTAGTTCTAGACTCCCAAGCCATGAGAAACATCCTTCTAACATCTATCCTGTCGTTGTTGGCATCCATCCATCAATGAAAGATGATGGACATACCGCAAACAATCCATTGAGCTGGGGTGTCTTCTCTTGGTGCACCTTTGCTGATGGCTGTGAAGGCCAATCCTTGAGAGGCAGGTTCTGCCACAAGTGCTGCACAGGAAGCCACCAAGTGACGCTGTGAGTTGTTGTTTTTAACTTTGGTGCCTGTTGCCAAGCTGCTGTAGCAACTGGTCGTCGTGGTAGTGCACACTAGTCCAAAGGATGTGGTGGCATTTCCCTCTTTTGCCAGCTAGTGACTCTCAAGTGTGACAGTCAACATTTAGGGCCTTCATGTCACGCTTGCAAGCATCCTTGAAGCGGAGCTTTGGTTGCCCCACTGGTCATCTGACCGCGGCTAGCTCACCATACAGAAGATCTTTGGGTATTTGACCATCTTCCATCCTGTGGCCATGTCAATCCACCAAAGCCCCCTCTGTTTGATTAATGCCTTTGAGAGGATTGCCACATTTGTGATTTTGTCCTGCCAGGATATACCCATAATGCGCCACAGACAGCGAAGATGGAAATTATTGAGCTTCTTTTCCTGTACAATACCCACATCTATCCTGTTAAGCCCCTTAAGAATTTTATATGTTTCAATGAGATCACCTTTCATCCTTCTAAACTCTAGGGAATTTAGGCCTAGTCCACTCAACATTGGTTCATAGTTGTACTCTGTCTAAGGCAAGTATATCCTTCCTTAGGTACAGAGACCAAAACTGTACACAGTACTCCTGATGTGGTCTCACTAATGCCCTATACAATTGTCGTAAAACTTCTGTATGCGTATACTCCAATCCCTTTGTAACAAAGGCTAACATATCATTTGCTTTCCTAATTTCTTGCCTGTTAACTTCCTGTGATTTGTTTACAAGGACCCCCATATCCCTCTGAACACCAACATTTCCCAGTCTCTCACTATTTAAAAATTATTCTGTTTTTCTATTTTTCCTACCAAAATGGATAACTTCATATTCCTCCCCATTATATTCCATCTGCCACGTTCTTGCCCACTCATTTAACTTGTCTAAATTCTTTTGCAGCCTCACAGCTTACTTTCCCACACCTTGTATCATTAGCAAACTTAAATGCAATACACTCAATCCCCTCATCCAAAGCAATGATATAGATTGTAAATAGCTGAGGCCCAAGAACTAATCCTTGTGGTACGCCACTAGTTAGATAACTGCCATTGCAAAAATGACCCATATATTCAGACTCTCTGTTTTCTTCCATTAACCAATCCTCAATCCATGCTAATATATTATCCACAATCCCGTGAGGCCTAATTTTATGTAATAACCTCTTGTGTGACACCTTATTGAATGCTTTTTGAAAATCCAAATACATTACATCTACTTGTTTCCCCTTATCCATCCTCCTAATTACATCCACAAAAAATTCTAAAATATTTGTCAAACACTATTTCCCTTTCATAAATCCGCATTGACTGCTTCATCATATTATGATTTTCTAAGTGACATGTTATCATGTCCCTAATAATAGATTCTAGCATTTTCCCTCCTATTGATGCCAGGCTAACTGGCCTATAGTTCCCTATTTTCATTCTTCCTTCATTCTTGTTATGTTTGCTATCTTCCAATCCATGAGGACTGTTCTAGAATCTGTTCTAACCGGAACATGAACATCCCCTTCCTCAATGATAGCAGAGCCCAGCACCCAGGGCAGAAGACAAAGGTGAAGTATTTGCAACCACCTTCAGCCAGAATTGCCAAGTGGATGATCCATCTCAGCTCCGCCTGAGGTCCCCACCATCACAGATGACAGTCTTCAGCCAATTTGATTCATTCCGTGTGATATCAAGAAACGGCTGAGTGCACTGGATACAATAAAGGCTATGGGTCCCGACAGCATCCCAGCTGTAGTGCTGAAGACTTGTGCTCCAGAACTAACTGCGCCCCTAGCCAAGCTGTTCCAGTACAGCTACAACACTGGTATCTACTTGACAATGTGAGCAACTGCCCAGGTATGTCCTGCCCACAAAAAGAACAGGACAAAGCCAATCCTGCCAATTACCAGCCCATTAGTCTACTCTCAATCATCAGAAAGTGATGGAAGGTATCATCGACAGGACTATCAAGCAGCACTTACTCAGCAATAACCTGCTCACCCATGCTGAGTTTGGGATCTCCAGGATCACTCGGCTCCAGACCTCATTACAGCCTTGGTCCAAACATAAGAGCACTGAATTCCAAAGGTGAAGTGGCCTTGCTAGCAACGCCCACATGCCCCGAACAAATAAAAAAAAGACGATCTCTTTTGAATGCAGGTCATCATGTCCAGGGGATTTGTCAGCTTATAGTCCCATTAATTTCTCCAGTACTATTTCTTTACTTATCCCAAAATTATTAAATCCCTCATTTTCACCAGATGCTTAGTTCCCCATCACATCCAGAATTTTTTTTGTATCTTCTATCGTGAAGACAGATACAAAGTATTTGTTTAATGTCTCTGCCATTTCCTTATTCACCACTATAATATCTCCTGTCTCTGCCTCTAAGGGACCCATGTTTACTCTCGCTAATGTCTTCCATTTTACACACCTATAAAAGCTTTAATAATCAGCTTTTATGTCTCCAGCTAGTTTACTCTCATATTCGATTTTCTCTTTCTTTATCAGTTTCTTTGTCCACCTTTGCAGCATTTTAGAATCCTTCCAATTCTCTGGCTTGCTACTCTAATAATAGAGATCTACACAGAGTGAGTGACTTTGAAAGGGGGACTGAGTTACTTCAGCATTTTCTGGTGTACTTATTCCTGCCCCCTAGTCCTGTTTTGCCAGAAGACTGCACTTGTTTTCGACTCTCTGCAATGCAGGAGTTCGACTTGATAGAAATAAGTAGAGCATGATGGAGTGAAGGAGGGGCAATGAGAGACCTGAGCAGGTGGGAGGAGGGGAAGCTTTTAGATTGTTTAATAGGACAAGGGGAAGAAATATTGAGCTGCCTCTCTCCTCCCATTGAACAAAACCTCTTTGGTACTGAGAAGCCTTTAGCCTTCAAATTGTACTATGGGAACACAACACTTCTGTTCAAAATGTTTTTCTCTGCTATTACCTCAATGAATGCTTTTATTCATTAATGTTTTTATTATCAAATAGCAGATTGAGGAATTTCACAAACCTTTATCCCATATCATAATTTCCAGACCCTTGGGATTACTTTTGGAAGACTGATTTCCCAGAACCATCCAGCCAATAGGCAGCCTTGCACATTAGAACAGCAATCAGGAAATTGCAGGCATACTGTGGCAGCACATCAATTACCAGAAATTCAGCACAGGAAAGGAAGCTCAATAATTTCCACCTTCGCTGTCTGCAGCACATTGTGGGTATATCCTGGCAGGGCAAAATCACAAATGTAGCAGTCCTTTCAAAGGCAGAGCTCCCAAGTGTGTTGGCATTAATTAAACAGAGGCGGCTTCGGTGGATCGGACAGGTCCACAGGATGGAAGACGGTCGCATACTCAAGGACCTTCTGTATTGATGAGGTAGACAGGGCCAAACGACCAGTGGGGCATCCAAAGCTCCTCTTCAAGGATGCTTGCAAGTGTGACATGAAGGGCCTAAATGTCGACTATCACACTTGGGAGTCACTCGCTGGTGAAAGAGGGAAATGGCAACACATCCTGTGGACTAGTGTGCACTACCATGATAACCAGTGGCTACAGCAGCTTGGCAACAGGTGCCAACTCCAAAAACAACAACTCACAGCATCACTTGGCAGCTTCCTGTGCAGCACTTGTTGTAGAACCTGCCTCTCAAGGATAAGCCTTCACAGCCAACAGCAAAGGTGCACCAAGAGAAGACACCCCACCGAAATGGATTGTTTGCGGTGTGTCCATCATCTTTCGTAGATAGAAGGATGCCAACCAATCGGCACTTACTATAACTTCTTGTTGGCAGTGATTTGTTGTTGCAAAGAGTTTGTTAGTGCTTTCTCACTGCCTTATTTATTTTTATTTTTTATTTATTTAGAGATACAGCACTGAAACAGGCCCTTCGGCCCACCGAGTCTGTGCCGACCATCAACCACCCATTTATATTAATCCTACAGAATTTCTCACCCACAGCTGTTACAAAAATTTCTAAATTCACTTGTAACAGCCCTTCAAAACACTCCCACAGGGGATGCTGAGACCAAGTGGGCCCACATCAGAGACGCCATCTATGAGTCAGCTTTGACCACCTACCGCAAAAGTGCGAAGAGAAATGCAGACTGGTTTCAATCTCATAATGAGGAGCTGGAACCTGTCATAGCCGCTAAGCGCATTGCACTGTTGAACTACAAGAAAGCCCCCAGCGATTTAACATCCGCAGCACTTAAAGCAACCAGAAGTACTGCACAAAGAACAGCCAGGCGTTGCGCAAACGACTACTGGCAACACCTATGCAGTCATATTCAGCTGGCCTCAGACACCGGAAACATCAGAGGAATGTATGATGGCATGAAGAGAGCTCTTGGGCCAACCATCAAGATCGCCCCCCTCAAATCTAAATCGGGGGACATAATCACTGACCAACGCAAACAGATGGACCGCTGGGTTGAGCACTACCTAGAACTGTACTCCAGGGAGAATGCTGTCACTGAGACTGCCCTCAATGCAGCCCAGCCTCTACCAGTCATGGATGAGCTGGACATACAGCCAACAAAATCGGAACTCAGTGATGCCATTGATTCTCTAGCCAGCGGAAAAGCCCCTGGGAAGGACAGCATTACCCCTGAAATAATCAAGAGCGCCAAGCCTGCTATACTCTCAGCACTACATGAACTGCTATGCCTGTGCTGGGACGAGGGAGCAGTACCCCAGGACATGCGCGATGCCAACATCATCACCCTCTATAAAAACAAAGGTGACCGTGGTGATTGCAACAACTACCGTGGAATCTCCCTGCTCAGCATAGTGGGGAAAGTCTTTGCTCGAGTCGCTCTGAACAGGCTCCAGAAGCTGGCCGAGCGCGTCTACCCTGAGGCACAGTGTGGCTTTCGTGCAGAGAGATCGACCATTGACATGCTGTTCTCCCTTCGTCAGATACAGGAGAAATGCCATGAACAACAGATGCCCCTCTACGTTGCTTTCATTGATCTCACCAAAGCCTTTGACCTCGTCAGCAGACGTGGTCTCTTCAGACTACTAGAAAAGATCGGATGTCCACCAAAGCTACTAAGTATCATCACCTCATTCCATGACAATATGAAAGGCACAATTCAACATGGTGGCTCCTCATCAGAGCCCTTTCCTATCCTGAGTGGTGTGAAACAGGGCTGTGTTCTCGCACCCACACTTTTTGGGATTTTCTTCTCCCTGCTGCTTTCACATGCGTTCAAATCCTCTGAAGAAGGAATTTTCCTCCACACAAGATCAGGGGGCAGGTTGTTCAACCATGCCCGTCTAAGAGCGAAGTCCAAAGTACGGAAAGTCCTCATCAGAGAACTCCTCTTTGCTGACGATGCTGCTTTAACATCTCACACTGAAGAGTGCCTGCAGAGTCTCATCGACAGGTTTGCGGCTGCCTGCAATGAATTTGGCCTAACCATCAGCCTCAAGAAAACGAACATCATGGGGCAGGACGTCAGAAATGCTCCATCCATCAATATTGGCGACCACACTCTGGAAGTGGTTCAAGAGTTCACCTACCTAGGCTCAACTATCACCAGTAACCTGTCTCTAGATGCAGAAATCAACAAGCGCATGGGTAAGGCTTCCACTGCCATGTCCAGACTGGCCAAGAGAGTGTGGGAAAATGGCGCACTGACACGGAACACAAAAGTCCGAGTGTATCAGGCCTGTGTCCTCAGTACCTTGCTCTACGGCAGCGAGGCCTGGACAACGTATGCCAGCCAAGAGCGACGTCTCAATTCATTCCATCTTCGCTGCCTTCGGAGAATACTTGGCATCAGGTGGCAGGACTATATCTCCAACACAGAAGTCCTTGAAGCGGCCAACACCCCCAGCTTATACACACTACTGAGTCAGCGGCGCTTGAGATGGCTTGGCCATGTGAGCCGCATGGAAGATGGCAGGATCCCCAAAGACACATTGTACAGCGAGCTCGCCACTGGTATCAGACCCACCGGCCGTCCATGTCTCCGCTATAAAGACGTCTGCAAACGCGACATGAAATCGTGTGACATTGATCACAAGTTGTGGGAGTCAGTTGCCAGCATTCGCCAGAGCTGGCGGGCAGCCATAAAGACAGGGCTAAATTGTGGCGAGTCGAAGAGACTTAGTAGTTGGCAGGAAAAAAGACAGAGGCACAAGGGGAGAGCCAACTGTGCAACAGCCCCGACAAACAAATTTCTCTGCAGCACCTGTGGAAGAGCCTGTCACTCCAGAATTGGCCTTTATAGCCACTCCAGGCGCTGCTTCACAAACCACTGACCACCTCCAGGCGCGTATCCATTGTCTCTCGAGATAAGGAGGCCCAAAAGAAGAGACACTAATTCCATATTCCTACCACATCCCAACCTGTCCCTGTATTTCCCTACCACCTACCTATACTAGGGGCAATTTATAATGGCCAATTTACCTATCAACCTGCAAGTCTTTGGCATGTGGGAGGAAACCGGAGCACCCAGAGGAAACCCACACAGACACAGGGAGAACTTGTAAACTCCACACAAGCAGTACCCAGAATTGAACCCGGGTCGCTGGAGCTGTGAGGCTGCGGTGCTAACCACTGCGCCACTGTGGGATGCTTTTGTGTTAAACTATAGTGCATAGGAAGCAATCCGTATGATATGTGGGAAGTGTATGAATACAGATGGATGTTACTGCGCAGCAGATCAAACCGCTCACCTCCTGGCCTCAGCAGTAAGTAACAAGGCGCAAAATGTGGATGTTTAAACACTAGTTTCTGAGGCCATCACAGTGGGGAGGTGGTTTCCCCTGCTTGCCAGGCGTAGTAAAATTATAAACCTGTTCTTTACAAACGAAATTTTGATTCTTGCTGCAGTGATCTCAAAGATAAAACCTTCTCACACTCTAACATACTGGTATTTTAGCTCTTATGCTGGCAAGATTTAAACGATTGTAGATTGGCATAGAAAGGACACAGAGCTGAAATCTGAGGTTTCCATATTTAAGCAATGGTGACCTGAGAGTTGTACATATCTATCTATACAAGCTAACTATAAAATACCAGGGTTTCAGTCATGGCATTTTTAGCTCACAATTAAGGGAAAAACTGTCAAGAATAAAGGCCAGAATTTTATGCCCCCCCCCACCCCCCGAGCTCAACAACAAGCGGGCTGGTGACGGGGGGGGGGGGCCGTAAAATTGAGTGGGAGGTGGTGGGGAGGGGGGGTGGTGCCGTTCCCAACGCCTACTTGCCCCGCTGCAATTTTATGAGGGGTGGCGGCGGCGAGAAACAGCTCGCCTGCCCCAGGCCAATTAAGGCCCTTAAGTGACCAATTAACTGCCCGCCGCCACCGGTATTTTACCCGCAGCTGGATGGCACCTGGGGAGGGCCCCTCCTGATTGAGTGCCCTGTGCCCCATGGAGGGCCACCTCAAAAGCCCCAACCGCCCCCTCCGCACAATACTCTGCCCCCACCCCCTAACCGACCAACACCCTGGCCCCCTGCATTGCCTCACCGGGGCCCAGCCAATTGTCCCCGGCGAGGCCCCAAAAACTTACTTTACATCCGGGGCTGTCCTTCCTCTTGCTGGTATTGGCTGGGTGTAGTCCCAGCAGTGACCACTGCTCCTGGTGGCGCAGCCGTGACTAAGAGCTGCCGGCCCTCTGATTGGCCAGCAGCTCCATTAGGCGGGACTTCCTACCTCAAGGAGGTGGAAGTCCCACCCAAGGCCAATTAAAAATCCCAGCCTGGCTCCCCAGGCCCAGCAGAGGCAGACTCGCCACTGACTTTTCGGCCAGTGGGCGGAGCCTCCTGCCCCACGTAAAATTCCCACCAAAGGCAGGATCTCACGGACTGGCTTTGACCCTAAACTGAAGTAGAGTTTGGTTTGTATGTTTAGGATCCAATTAGTTTCTTATCAGGAGACAATAGAAACTTTAGTTAGAGTCATACAGCACTGAAATAGGCCCTTCAGCCCACTGAGTCTGTGCTGACCATCAACCACCCATTTATACTAATCCTACATTAACCCCATATTCCCTACCACATCCCCACAATTCTCCTACCTACGCTAGGGGCAATTTACAATGGCCAATTTACCTACCAACCTGCAAGTTTTTAGCTGTGGGAGGAAACCAGAGCACTTGGCAGAAACCCACACAGTCACAGGGAAAACTTGCAAACTCCACACAGGCAGTACCCAGAACTGAACCCAGGTCGTTGGAGCTGTGAGGCTGTAGTGCTAACCACTGCGCCACCGTGCTGCATGTTAATTCAGCAGCTCAAGTATAAAGTTCAGTAAATTCTAACATAAAGCACTGTTACAACAAACGTTGTCTTGTTGTTTGAAAAATATCAATTAACCACTCGTCTTTCTTTACTGTCCTATAACCATGGTTCTATCCGTGTTGCTTCACTCCCGTCTTATATGATGGCGTCGATTTAGACTTTGTGCAACATTTCCTTTCGAGATGAAAACCAGGCTGCCGACTCGCTAAAACCCGTTTTCCACTATTACACAAAGTCAAGATCTACCCTCTGGTCCCTTAATTTTGTCAACAAGCCTCCAATGCAGCACTTTATTAAACACTTTTGAAAATTTATATAAACAATATCCACTGCATTTTTTCTCAATGTTTCCTCAAAGCAACTCCCTTAAATTTGTGCAATAAGACAGAGAATGCCAGCATGTCCAGAATTAATTAACCCATAGGTTTCTGGTATCTTTAGTATCTTTATTTAATATCTCTGCCAAGCCTTCACTAATCATAACAAGATCCCCCTTTCCCTGAATGGTCCTACACTCACTTTAATTACTCTTTTACCTTTAATATGCTTATAAAAGGCCTTATTATTTCCATTTATATTACCTGACAGACATTTTTCATATTTTCTATTCACCCTTCTAATATCCTCATTACACTGTCA
Organism: Heterodontus francisci; assembly: GCF_036365525.1. Lineage (NCBI taxonomy): Eukaryota > Metazoa > Chordata > Chondrichthyes > Heterodontiformes > Heterodontidae > Heterodontus > Heterodontus francisci. Next base: position 84,062,526 of record NC_090389.1, on the reverse strand, counting down.
AAATGCCTCATCATTTTCTTTAGTATTGTCAGTCCTAGTATAATCATTCATCTCCCTTTTAAGGTTTAGTTTTGCTGTTTGGTCCAATTTTCTTAAGTGGGAAGCCACTTGGAATGTTTTATTATATTAAAGGAGCTATATTCTCACCATCACTAAGACTGCCTATTTCCACCTCCGTAACATCGACTGACTTTGTCCTTGTCTCAGCTCATCAGCTGCTGAAACCCTCATTCATGCTTTCATTACCTCTAGACTTGATTATTCCAATGCACTCCTGGCTGATCTCCCACATTCTACCCTCCGTAAACTGGAGGTCATCCAAAACTCTGCTGCCTGTGTCTTAACTCGCACCTAGTTCCGTTCACCTATCACCCTGTGTTCCCTGACCTACATTGGCTCCCGGTAAAAGCAATGTCTTGATTTCAAAATTCTCATCCTTGTTTTCAAATCCCTCCATGGCCTCGCCCCCTCCCTATCTCTGTAATCTCCTCCAGAGCCACAATCCTCCAAGATATCTGCGCTCCTCTAATTCTGGCCTCTTGAGCGTCCCCTGATTATAATCACTCACTCCACCATGCCTTCAGGCCCCAAGTTTTGGAATTCCCTCCCTAAACCTCTCTGCCTCACTTTCCTCCTTTAAGACACTCCTTAAAACCTACCTCTTTGACCAAGCTTTGGATAATCTGACCTTATATCTCCCTATTTGGCTTGTTGTCATATTTTGGTTCATAATGCTCCTGTGAAGTGCCTTGGGGCATTTTGTTACTTTAAAGGCACTATATAAATATAAGTTGTTGTTGTATACAAATGCAAGTTATTGTTGAGGCAAAAACAGCTAAATGGAGAAATAGTCGAATAGATATTCCAGATGGACGAGATTAAAGATGCTGACGGGCCTTCTTCATTGTAAGCTATCTTTCCAGACTGTAAAGTTTGAACTTTTCTTATCATTCCTCATACCTTGCTCCCTTTACTTCTGCGGATCGAACCTCCCCAAGGACCTACCTCCACAAAAGAATTCCAGTGCACTTCTGTAAGATCCGCCTTCAAAATAGTTTGTGAAAGAAAACTTCGCAGTCGTTATGTTTGCATGTGAAAATTCTTCACTCAACGCATTCTGTAGCTCCTGATGTAAAGGAGGGAGCTGCTTTATCCCTTCAGATGCTCCTTTTTCAAACAACAGGCTAAGATTTAGGAGAGCAGCATACGATAGTATTTGCAGCTGGAACTTTATACATCCTTTCGCAATCTTCAAAAGCTTAGCCTCCATAGAATGAATAATTGTTACAAACTTGAAGCGCAAATTTCCATCAGTTTTGAATAATTCTTCAAACAGCTTGTCCAATTCATGTCGTGCTTCCGTTTGGACATCAACAGCCTCAAGTACAGCCATTTTAATTTGACAATCTGCAGATGAAAGCAGACAAAGCTGATGCTTTAATAGCATGAATTACTGCACAACTGGCTTCCTCCCTTACTTACTCCCTTCCTATCCTCAGACAGAGCCCATGGCATAAGTTTCAACACCAGGTTTCTTTAGGCACCCCTCGGTTATGGATGACAAGCAGGGAAGTGAGGCAGGAGGCCATTTACTCCCCCTCACATCTCATTGTGCTGGTCCTATGCCTACTCCAGGTGGAGGCCCAGTTACTATGCACAGGGGAGGGGAAGCCCAGGAAACCCGGGGGCAGCGTAGTGGGGAGGAGGGCAAGACATAAGGTAATGGATTCCTCCCCACTTTTTCACTCCATCTGGAAGTTGAGCATTCCTTGAGTGCAACAAAAAGGAAAGTTCCCCCTATTCACTCTGGCTGGTATAGTTCCATGGGTGGGGTGGTTTAGTGCTGCAGAGCACACCCATGGGGAAACGGATCCTGACAGACCAAATTCATTTTATAGTTTGATTTATTTCATGTTGGAGCGTTAAATTGTATCTATCTCCTATTAGTGATAAACAATGTGGAAGATATATGAAAATACATCCATAAAAGTTACAACATAGAAACAGTCCATTCAACCCAAACAGCCATGTCAATATTTACCATCCATGTAAGCAAATAGTACATGTTCTTAGCCAGTTTGATACTCACCATATCCTTTAGGGTCAGGGGTAGAGAAAGTAATTTCTGAGGGGGAAAAAAAGTATCTATGAAAGTTCTTTCTTCATCAAAATAATGGAGTTATAAATTTTCTCTTCAAAGTCACATACTGCGAGCATGTATCAGTAATTTGGGTGTCAGGCGTAACAAGATTCTACACCATTTTCCGTCTATTAATTTGAATGAACAGGAAATCTGTGAGGCTGACTGACACCTACATCCAGCTTTCTGCTTCCAGAAACACAAAAGCACAAAATCAACTCTGTTGTCTCCAGTCACTTGTTGCTGCAGCTGAAACGAGTGAACGCTACCCCAGTTATAAAATGATTCTCGGTGAGATTCTCCATGATGGAGAAATACAAACCAGCTGGTGTGTGGGACCTACTACCCTGGGATGGCCAATGGCCACACCTATCCCCCGTGGGGATGGCACTCTGTATTTGCTTAATAGCCGTTCGCCTCTAACCCCTTCCAGTTTGGATGAAAGGCCATCGACTTGAAGCCTTAACACTGTTTCTCCCTCCACAGATGCTGCCTGATCTGCCCAGAATTTCCAGGATTTTCTGCTTTTATTTCAGGTTTCCAGCATCCTCAGTATTTTCCTTCTTATTTTGGTTTAAAAGGTGATACTGGAGCATAAAATTATAGAATCCTACAGCACAGAAGGATGCCATTCAGTCCATTATGTCTGTGTCGACTCTTTCAAAGGGCCATGCAGTCATTCGGGCACAGAAGGAGACCATTCGGCCCACCGAGTCTTTGCCAGCTGTCTGTTGAGCAATCCAATCAAACCCATTTCCCCACTCTAGCCCCGTGACCCCGCAGGTTTATTTCCCTCAAGTGTCCAATGATTTTGAAATCATTGATCGTCTCTGCTTCCACTACCCTTGGAGGCAGCGAGTTCCAGGTCATTACCACTCACTGCGTAAAAAAGTTCTTCCTCACACCCCCTGCATCTCTTGCCCAAAATCTTAAATCTTTGCCCCTGAGTCCTTCTCCAATCAGCTAATGAGAACAGCTCTTCTTTGTCGATCTTATTTAAACCGGTCATAATCTTGAACACCACTATCAAATCTCCCCTCAGTCTCCTTTGTTCCAAGGAGAACAACCCCAGCTTCTCCAAACTAACCTTGTAGCTAAAATCCCTCATCCCTGGAACCATTCTGGTAAATCTCCTCTGCAGCCTCTCAAGGACCCTCACATCTAAAGTGTGGTGACCAGAACTGGATGCAATACTCCAATTGTGGCCTAACCAGAGCTTTGTTAAGGATCAGCATAACTTCCCTACTTTTGTACTCAATACCTCTATTTAAGAAGCCCAAGATCCCATACTTTGCTAACTAGTCTCTCAATATGTCCTTCCACCCTCAAAAATCTATTCACATGACCCCCCAGGTCCTTCTGTCCCCCCACACTCTTTAGAACTGTGCCATTAAGTCCCTATCCCTTCCGCCAAAATGCATCACCTCATATTTCTCAGTATTAAATTCCACCTGACACTTGTCTGCCCATTCTGCTGGCCTATCTATGCCCTGTTGCAGTTGACTGGAATCATCCTCACTGTCTGCCACACCTCCATGTTTGGTATCATCTGCAAATTTTGACATTTTACTCTGTATTCCAATATCAAAGTCATTTATACATATTTCAGAAAAAGCAGTGGTCCTTGGGGAACACCACTGTCTACCATCCTCCAGTCTGAAAAACAAACATTTACCACAACTCTCTGTTTTCTGTTCTTAAGCCAATTTTCTTATCCAAGCTGACAATGACCCTCTCATTCCACATGCCTCATTTTCGTCAACCAGCCTTTTATGTGGTGCTTTCTCAAATGCGTTCTTAAAATACTGTACCATAATTGTTAAACTCTCAATTATATACCAATTCTCATTAACCCCCAGCAATGGGGTGGGTCCTGTCCGTTATGGTGAAGGAATGAAGATTTTACTGTATGACCTTTTTAAAAGTTCTTATAAGTTGCAGGTAAAGCCAAGGAAAGGGTGTAGAACATAAGCCAAAAGGCTCTTACCTTGAGCAAGCTTACATTTGCACTGGCAGTCAACTAGGTGACAACATTTGCATCTCAAATCTGTGAGGACAGAAGAATTTTTATTAACAGTAAAATTTTCTGAATATTGAAATTCCTAGTGTAAAGAAGTTTAGTTACTCAGAGAGGCTTAATGAGCTGGGTCTATTTACTTTACAACAGTGTAGACCTGATTGAGGCTTATAAAGTGATTGAAGGGCTGGAATCCGCCAATAATACAAAAAATAATCCTGAATTAATAATCCCTGTGAATCCCCTCACCTGGCCTAGTGGTCCTACGCAGTGGCTGCAGCATGGCTGGTGGAAGGCTGCTGACTTTCACAGGGGGAGACTGCAGATGGCCTTGTAGGACGCCCTTGAGAAGCCCTGGACCTCAGCACGGGAGGCAGCAGTTGGGGCAAGCTGGCTGACAGGCCACAGCAAGGGCACTGGCGGAGTGACAGTGGTGGAAGCATGAATTCTGTCATCCTGAGACACGACAGCAGGCTCATGCTCCACTGAGTCACTGTCACTCCCACCGGGCAACACCTCAGTAATCCTTGTAAACTACTAGAGTACAGATTGCTGGACTGCAGTGAGAGCTTAGCTGCCCTGTTGAGCACTGAAATATGCATCCACAATAGCAGCTGTCTGTCCCTGGATGCCAGCAGCCAGGAATCTCAATACATCTGTGTGAGCATCCACTGCAGCAGTGATACATTGGAAGGCTTCTGCCTATTCTGCAGTGGAAGCTGAGACAGCAGCCAGTAGTCGCCCCATCATGGGTCAGTCAGGCAGTGCTGTCATGGAGGTGTCCACCACTTCTATGGTGCAATGGATGCGTGATGCCCTGTGTCACAGTGGAGCCGAAGTCCTCCATGCTCCTAGTCAGTGACTCTAGGCTGTCCGACAGGCCTGCAAATGCATTGAGCACATCGGTGTGCTTCGTCATCAGTGTTTTCCTGTCGAATGTCCAAATGAGGTCCTCATCTCAGTTCCCTGCAGCAGAACTCATCTGCGACCACGCCCTCTGGGGATTTCACACACAAACTGGATCTACTCTCTGTTCTGGCTGCAGCACACCTGTGCCTGGTGACTCACTATGTGCTGTTTCCATTTCATGGCACCTTTCAAGGTGAGGAGTGAGTAGAGAAGGTGCATCAGGCAACATCTCAACATCATCAGGATCACCCCAGAAGCACTGAGTGTCACTGGCTCTATAGCTTCGATGGACAATTCTATGGACCCTCTCCTTGAGTGTGCTAAACAGATGGTTGAGTGGTGATCCTCCACTGGTCCTTTGGGTCTCCCTCCTATTGTGGCCAGCTTTCTCCTGCAAGGGAAAGGACAAAATGTCAGTGACGGTATGACAGTGTGGTTGGGTGATGTATCTGCCATAGCAGAATAGCTGTAAGTTTATGGAGGCATGTAGAGGGGTGTGCGCGGTTGGCACAATTGGAAGGTGTTTGTGGGTGAGGTGTAGTATAAGGATGTTGGGGTTGAGTCCTGAGTGTCAGAGAGCACTGCTGAATGAGTGATGGGGTGTGGTACATTGAGCAGTGAGAGATGGCTGATGTGGTGGGTGCGAGCTGTGATGTGAAAATGGATTCACTCACCAGCCGAGAGAAGTCATTAAACTTTTTTCCGCCACTGTTCTAGAAGCCATACCCTGGGCATTGACCACCCTTGCCACCTGCTCCCATTCCTGGCGGAGGCTCAGTCTTGAGGGCTTCCTACCTCAAGGAAATATGGCCTCCTTCCCGGCCTCCAGCTCTCTGCATAGTGTATCCAGAGTAGCGTCACTAAAGTGCGGAGCCCTCTCCTTCACCTGGTTTGCCATCCTCCTTCTCCCTTAATGCCCAAACGTGATTATCCAGCAGCCTGCAGGACATTGCTGCAACTTCCCATTTACAGGGACTTCAACTTTAAAAAGGGAAGACTGTCTGACTCACGTGATTTCTTCACATCACTGCTTGGCCCCCTGCTGCACACAGAGGACACTGGCAGCGCAGTGGAGACCAGTGCAGCTCGAGAGCCTCTCCAATCAGAGAAATGAGGTGGGTGCACCAATTTTATGTGCTGCCCACGTCATTTCCAATCGGACTGGGCAGGTTGTGAATCGTGGCTCCCAAGCCCAAAAATTGGGGCAAATAAATTTCCAGGCCTACGGATTCATATACAAAAAACACACAGTGTAACTTGCAGTGTAATCTCACGTTGCAAATATATTTTACACACCATCAAGCATTCCAAAGTCTCAAGACAGAATAAAGCTTCCTCCACCCTGCCCATCAACATGCTTCAACTCCAACAGTCAAAGAAGATCAGTCATCCCATGGGTCAGTCAACGGTGGTTTTGTGCCAAGGAACTGAGTTAGAATTATCCATACTCATTTTTCTTAACGCACTGCAGCCATAAATAGAAAAGACTTTTCATCCCAACCCAGATCCCAACTGAATTTCAATCCAGTTCTCGGAGGTGAAAGACTAGTGTCTGACCCACTATGTTACTCAGGAGTCCCTCCCCATCTCAGTGTCCATCATTTATAGGGTTTTATATAGTTTTAATTAATTTTTGTACTGAAGGTTGTCGAAATTTTACAGCCAGCCTGCAGCATCAAAAATTCCCAGGGAAGATGAGGAGTAAATCTGCCTCTGCACAATCCAAACATTGATGTACAACCATACCATACGATGTGGGAAGGATTTTCTTTTATCCTTTCATGGGACGGGGGTCATCACTGGTAAGGCCAGCATTTGTTGCCCATCTCTAATTGCCCAACAACTGAGTGGCTTGCTAGGCCATTTCAGAGGGCAGTCAAGACGCAACCACATTGCTGTGGGTCTGGAGTCACATGTAGGCCAGACCAGGTAAGGATGGCAGATTTCCTTCCCGAAAGGACATTGGTTAACCAAATGGGTTTTTATGACAATCAATGATAGTTTCATGGTACTATTACTGAGACCAGCTTTCAATTCCAGATTTTTAAAAATTAATTGAAATTAAATTCCATCAGCTGCCATGGTAAGATTTAGAAACTGTGTCCCTCGGGCCCTGGATTACTAGCTTAGTGACATTACCACTGTGCTACCATTGCCCCACTTGGATTGCCTTAATTCCAACAGAAGACCACCCCGTCCAGCTCTAATGTCAATAACTCTTTCCGACATTAGCTTTTTTTATGGCTTCTCAGGGCAGGGTTTTAATGAAACTGACCCACTCGTGGCGGAGGGGCCGGCAGCAGGTCAGAAACTCTTTTGTCAGAGAAACGGGCTTCGCCGTGACTGTTTAACTTAGCTACAGCATTAGCTACCTGCTTCCAGGTTTCCCGACCAATCACAGGGTGAGTACGTGATGAAAACCCACATCTGTCAAAGGAAGGATTTCTAGTTAAAGGGACCCCAGCCAATATTTATCCAACAAACACAGGAATGGAAAAGAGAGGTGGGAAGGCTGCTCCCCACCCCTCCCCCCACCCCCAGGTCTCTGACTCCTCTCTGGAGCTCCTGTTGCGGGATCTGAGGGACTGGCGAGAAGTGCTGATGGCTGCAGACAGGAGAAACAGGCCAGCCTCTCAACCCAAGCAGGCATGGGTGGAAGTGGTCGAGGAAGTGAGCAGCAGGAGTGTGGTCCCTTGAACCTGGAGAGAGTGCCCCAAGGGGTTTAATGTCCTCTTGAGGACAGGAAATTTGAGTGGTATCCCACTGTCAAGTGTCAACCCCCACAATCTGACTTCCCAGAATTCTCCTGCACAGCAATCCTCAGATCAACACACCTTGCAGCTCCACTCATTCCTCTCTCTCCTCGCATCCCCAACTGAACAGCCAACACAGACACTCACCCTCATCTATTACCATCTCACATCCATGCCTCACAATCACCCTCCACAATAGCTGTCATTCCCTCGTCTCCACACAATCCATTCCTCATGCTCACAACTCTCAGCTTTCTCTCCTTGCAGGAGAAGACAGTGCAGAACTCCAGGGAGAGACAGAGAACCAGGGATGGCCCTCCGGTGATAGCCACCTTGACAGCCACTGGCAATGTGTGCCCACTAGGTCCACAGGAGGTCTTGTTCCAGGAACCTGCAGATATCAGCAACAGAAAGCCTGAACCTCATGCAGTGCTCATGCTCAGTCATGTCGAGAGAGCTGATCCTCAGCCTGTAGACCCTGTGCTGGGGTATCACCTCCTTCGAACTGGATCTCTGCATCCAATTTTTCTGTTCCGAGGAACAGCATGTGTCTGAGGAGAAGGCAAATGTTGCTGCTGGTCTTGCTCCTCCTGCTGCTGTTGGTGTTGGCGTTGCTGCTCCTCATGTTCTGCATCGAGATCCAAGGCAGAACTGCATAAGCTGCATCCATGCCGCAGTGAAGGCAGACAGCAGGGACATGCAGGTCAGGATGAATGAAGTCCAAGGTAGGTGAATTGAGTTCCAAAAAGTTGGAAGTCACCTGTCAGAGCATATTCTCAGAAGAATTCCTGTGAGTCCCAGCCTTTCACTTAGGCAGGGAAGCATCTCTGTCGTTTCACTCTTTGAAGGCTTTCCAGCCTATCCGTTTCACAGAACAAGCACACTCCGCTGTGCTCTCACCTTGTTGACCCTGGCAAGTTCCATTAGCTCAACAAACCCATGTGCTGGCTGTTGAAGCGAGAATTCTGGGTTAAATGCATAATTAAGTGGATATTAGCATTTAAACTGCAGTCCTGACAGTTCCACGGGATTTTCCCACACATCTCCGAATCCACCCCGGTAATACGAGGAAGTGAGCAGGATCATGTCTGGTGACCAATGCACCACCATTTTTCTGCCATTTAAAGCCCTCCACACACCTGTACCCAAACCCGCCCCCACCTATATCCAAACCCGCCCCGCCACTGTACCCAATCCACCCCCACCTTGGCCATTAAAATTCTGACCTCTGAGTGGAGGCTGCCATTTTGTCTGAATCAGCCTGGGCCCAGAGTTGGAACCCTTGTCGCTGAGTCAGAAGGTTGTGACTGGATCATGTATTCTAGGTAAGCACCAAGAGTGAGAGAGTCAGAGGAGAAGTCTTTTGGGTAAGATATTCAACCGAGGCCCCATCTGCCCTCTCAGATGGATGTTAAAGATCCCATTGCATTTTTTTAAAGAACTGCATGGGAGATCTCCTAATGGCCTGGCCAACATTCATCCCTCAAATGACATCACCAAAAACAGATTGGTGTTTGTGAGACCTCAAATGAAGAGAGAGGTGAAGAAGCAAAAATGTTTGAGGAGGAAATTCAAGAGCATGGGGCTTGGGCAGCTGAAAGTAAAGCCACCAAATGAGGGGCAAAGGGAGCGGGGGATGTACAAGAGGCCAGAGTTGGAGAAAGTTAACTTTCTTGGAGGGTGATAGGGCTGATGAAGTTTACAGATATAGGGAGGGGTGAAGTCATGGAAGCATTTGAACATTGTGAGAATTTTAAAATCAAGGTAGTCATGGACTGAAAGCCAATATGAGTCAGTGAGCAAAGGGGTAATGATGAACAAGACCTGGTTTAAGTTAGGATACAGGCAGAAGAGTTTTGGAAAGTCACAGCTGGTCCTAAATGTGTCCTCACCCAATGTTCACATATGTACATATTTCAGAGGTCACTACATAGTAATCAGGAGCAACTATTTTTTAAATTTCCCTTACTCTGGGTCGCTGCACTCCAGTATAGGGCCCCCTACAGCTGGGATGCTCAAAATCAGCACAAACCAGAAACTGCACCCAGGGCCTTGACCTGCATGGCTCAGTGAACCATTAGGGTCAATTTTCTGAATACGGGTTCTCGGTGGAAGCATATTTAGGAAATTGTGGGCACAATCACTACAAATTCCTTTGTACCCTCCTGGTGGGAGAGGATCTATGCCAGTAGCATGCATGTGAAAGATTGGCCATATTGTCAGTCCCAACTGTTGGACAAGCTGACAGGATATCGTTGACATATTTTTTTCCTTCAAATATATTTCCCACGACTTATGTACCATTTTAAGTACTACCCCCAATATAAAAGCATGTTTTAGATGTGTTAGCATCTTAGCATCTGAGATATGAAAGCCTTACCATTAAAGTCATTGTCTTTATTATCAAGAAACGCCCATGCTTCAGGATTAACATTGGCTTCATCAAGAATAACGATAAGGCTTCTGACTGTTGGGCACTTGGTTTTACATTTCCAATCTTGTAACATTAGAAATGCTTTATTCTTGTTATCGTTTCCATCGGCATGAAAACGCTCAACGTCATATCCTTTAAAGCCTAGGTGTTCTATTGCCAAGCTCTTCCAGCTGTTCCCCAGTTTTCCGGCTAGTTTCATCAACTGTTTGTCTGTAACACGCAAGAGTAGATCTGAAATGGAAAGAAGGAAAATATTTTTAATGCTTATGCAGATCCAGACTTTTTGATATTGTGGCCAAATGGGAGAATCTTTAAATGAAATTCCCAGCACATAAAACAAGTATTCAATTTGTTCAGAAGTAAAATACCACAGATGCTGGAAATCTGAAATAAAAACAGAAAGTGCTGTAAATACTCAGCAGGTCTGTGGGGACAGAAAAAGAGTTATCGTTTCATGTCGATGACCTGTCATCAGAATAGAGAAAAGTTAGAAATCTAATAGGTTTTCAGCAAGTGAAAGCAGGGGAGGGTGGAAAAAGAACAAAAGGGAATGTCTGCGATAGGGTAAAACACAGGAGAGATTAAGTGACAAAAGGGTTGGTGGTGCAAGGCCAAAGGGAGTGGTAATGGGACAAGAAATCAAAGATGTGTCTGGAGGACGTGTGAATGGCAGAATCGTGAACATTTGTCGTCTGAAAGCAGAAATATGGGAAAAATTAGACTAAAACCAAAACCTGCCAAGAAAAGGAAACACAATGAGAGCAGGGTTTACAGTCTGAAATTATTGAACTCAATGTTGAGTCCGGAAGGCTTTATAGTGCCTAATCGAAAGATGGGATGCTTCACACTGATGGAATAAATGGAGGTGTTCAGTTTACAAGTATGACCCTGAGATTCCAGTCACCTGTCATTTAATTCTCCACCTTACTCCAACCCTGACTTCTCTGTCCTCATCCTCCTGCAATATTCCAATAAAGTGCAGTGTATACTCGAGGAACAGCACCGATTAGGCATTCCACAGCCTTCTGGACTCAACACTGAGTTCAATAATTTCAGACTGTAATCCCTGACCTCATTGTGTTTCCTTTTCTTTGCAGGTTTTGGTTTTAGTCTCATTTTCTTACAGTTCTAACTTTTCCCAGCTCTGGATGAAAAGTCTTGGACCTGAAACATTAACTCTGCTCCTCTCTGCAGCTGAGTATTTCCAGTATTTTCTGCTTTTGTCTTCAATTAGTTCCATGTTTCAAAAATTATGTTTATTCATTTGTTTTTTTAATATTTCTTTTAATATTCAACTTTCTAGGCATCAATTCAAACCCAAACTTGTGAGGCATACCATAAAGAAACAATGTACTTTGAGTCACCTTACCGTACCTTTTCTTTCTGAATTGTTAGTGTCTTGCTGTTTACTTGGAGACATATCTTGAGCCTAGAGAAAGGTCAGGGAAAATGTGGAGAAATAAATCACCGTAGAACCATAAAAAAACTACAGCACAGAAGGAGGCCATTCAGCCCGTCATGTCCGTGCTGGTCAAAAATAACTAGCCGCCCAATCTAATCCCACCTTCCAGCACCTGGTCCATAGCCTTGCCAGTTACAGCACTTCAGGTGCACGTCCAGGTATCTTTGAAAAGAATTGAGGGTTTCTGCCTCCACCACCGTTCCTGGCAGCGAATTCCAGACACCCACCACCCTCTGGTGAAAAAGTCTTTTCTCATGTCCCCTCTAATCCTTCTACCAATCACCCCCTGGTAATTGACCTCTCCACTAGGGGAAAAAGGCCCTTCCTGTCTACTCTATCTAGGCCCTTCATAATTTTGTACACCTCTATTAAGTCACCCCTCAGCCTCCTCTGTTCTAAGGAAAACAACCCTAGCCTATCCAATCTTTCCTCATAACTGCAACTTTCAAGCCCTGACAACATTCTTGTAAATCTCCTCTGTACTCTCTCCAGAGCAATTATGTCCTTTCTGTAATGTGGTGACCAGAACTGTACGCAATACTCCATCTGGGGCCTTACCAGCGTTTTATACAGTTCCAGCATTATATCCCTGCTTTTGAATTCTATACCTCAGCCAATAAAGGAAAGCAATCCATATGCCTTCTTCACTACTCTATCTACCTGTCCTGCCACCTTCAGGGACCTGTGGACATGCACTCCAAGGTCTCTCATTTCTTCTAATCCTCTCAATATCCTCCCGTTTATTGTGTATTTTCTCACTTTATTTGCCCTCCCCAAATGCATTACCTCACACTTATCTGGATTGAATTCCATTTGCCACTTTTCCACCCATTCAATCAAACCATTGATATCATTCTGGAGTCTACAGCTATCCTCTTCACTATCAATTACACGGCCAATTTTTGTGTCATCAGCAAATTTACCAATCATGCTTTCTACATTTAAGTCCAAATCATTAATATATACCACAAACAGCAAGGGACCCAACACAGAGCCCTGTGGAACACCACTGGAAACTGCTTTCCATTCACAAAAACATCTGTCGACTACTACCCTTTGTCTCCTGTCCCTGAGCCAATTTTGGATCCAACTCTCCACATTCCCCTGTATCCCATGGATTTTCATTTTACTGACCAGACTGCCTTGCCGGACCTTGTCAAATGCCTTACTAAAATCCATCTAGGCCATATCCACTGCATTACCCTCATCAAACCTCCCTGTTACTTCCTCAATTAAGTTAGTAAGACATGACCTTCCCTTCACTAATCCATGCTGACTATCCCTGATTAATCCGTGCCTTTCTAAGTAGCAGTTTATCCTGTCCCTTAGAATAGATTCTAACAATTTACCTACCGCTGAGGTCAGACTGACTGGCCTATAATTATTTGACTTATCCCTCATACACTTTTTAAACAATGGTACAGCGCTCGCAGACCTCCAATCGCCAGCATCTAGTGAGGATTTGAAGATGATCCTCAGCGCATCCGCTATTTCCTCCCTGGCTTTTTTTAACAACCTAGGATGCAATCCATCTGGCCCTGGTGGTTTATCCACTTTCAAGGATGTCAGACCCTCTAGTACTTCCTCTCTCATTATGCTTATCGTATCTAATATTTCACACTCCTCCTCTTTAACTACAATGTCTACATCAACCCTCTCCTTTGTGAAGACAGAGACAAAAAACTCATTAAGAACCCTGCCCACATCTTCTGCATCTATGCATAAGTTCCCTTATACATCTCTGATAGGCCCTACCCTTTCCTTAGTTATCCTCTTGGTCTTAATGTACTGATAAAACATCTTCGGGTTATCCTCGATTTTACCTGCCAATAATTTTTCATGTACTCTCTTTGCTTTTCTAATTTCCTTTTTTACTTCACCCCTGCACTTTCTATACTCCTCTCGGCTTTCTAAAGTATTAAGATTTTTGTGATCGTCAGAAGCTTTCTTTTTCTGCTTTAACTTACCCTGTAAACTTGTAGATAACCAGGGGGCTCTAGATTTGGCAGTACCACCCTTTATCTTAGTGGGGACATGCCTACACTGTGCCTGTAGTATCTCGCTTTTGAATGCCTCCCACTGGTTTGCCACTGATTTTCCTTCAAGTAGCTGTATCCAGTCCACTTTCACCAGGTCACCTCTCAGTTTCTTAAAATTTTCCTTCTCCCAATTTAGAACTTTTATTCCTGTTTTATCTTTTTTCTTTTCCATGATTATGCTAAAACTAACTGTATTATGGTCACTATCTCCAAAATGGTCACCCACTGTTACTTCCTTGCCTTGCCCAGATTCATTACTAAAGAGTAAATCTGGAACTGCGCCCCCTCTCATTGGGCTTGTTACGTGCTGGCTAAAAACGTTCTCTTGAACGTAGTTCAAGAATTTTGTCCCCTCTGTGCCCTTCACTTTGTTTGTATCCTAGTTGATATTTTTGGTAGTTGAAATCCCCAACTATTATTGCCCGATATTTTTGCACTCATAAATTTGCCTGCATATGTGTTCCTCTATCTCCCTCTCACTATTTGGGGGTCTATGGTACACTCCTAGTAGTGTGGCTGCCCCTTTTTTATTTCTGAGCTCCACCCAAATGGCCTCATTTGATGATTCATTTAGCATATCATCCCTCCTCAAAGCTGTTATTGATTCCTTAACTAAAAATGCTACACCCTCTCCTTTTTTATCTCCCTTTCTATCACACCTGAAAACTCTATATCCAAGGATGTTGAGTTGCCATTCTTGCCCCTCCTTAAGCCAAGTTTCTGTTAAAGCAACGATATCATTTTGCCATGTGTCTATCTGTGCCCTCAGCTCATCGGCTTTATTTACTATACACCTTGCATTTAAATAAATACTCTTTAACACTGCCAAATTCTTGTGCTGCACACTTTTTAGCCTTTGCTACTTCTGTCTTTCAGTCACTTGCTAATTTTCTGCCTACTGTTCCCTGCCCTGAAATTGCCCTATCTAAGACTGCCCTCAGGTTCCCATCCCCCTGCCAAGCGAGATTAAACCGTCCCCAAAAGCACTATCAAACCTTCCTGCAAGGATATTTGTCCCAGTCCTGTTCAGGCGGAGACCGTCCAGCTTGTACAGGTCCCACATTCACCAGAACCGGTCACAATGCCCCAGAAATCCGAAGCCCTCTCTCCTGCACCATCTCTCCAGCCATGCATTCATCTGGTGTATTTTCCTATTTCTATACTCACTAGCACGTGGCCTTGGGAGTAATCTGGAGATTACTACCTTTGAGGTCCTGCTTGCTAATTCCGTTCCTAACTCCCTAAACTCAGCCTGCAGGACCTCATCCCTCTTTCTTCCTATATCGTTCATACCAACGTGGACCATGACCTCTGGCTGTGCACCCTTGCCCTCCAGAATGCCCTGTAGCCACTCGGTGATATCCATGACCCTTGCACCAGGGAGGCAACATACCATCCTGGAATCACATCTGCAACCACAGAAATGCCTATCTGTTCTCCTAACTATAGAATCCTCTATCACTATTGCTCTCTTGTCCTTTCTCCTCCCTCCCTGCACAGCTGAGCCACCTATGATGCTCTGGTCATGACTCTCACTGCATGCTCCAGAGGAACCCTCTCTCCCATCGGTACTCAGAACTGAATACTGGTTAGAAAGTGGGATGCCCTCCGGGGACCCTTGCCCTGCCTGTGTTGACCTTCTTGTCTGTCTGGCAGCCACCCAGTCCCTCTCTGCCTGTGCTCTCTTAAGCTCCCGGCTGACTACCTCCTGAAATGTGCTATTCACGTAGTTCTCTGCCTCGCGGATGCACCACAGTGACTCCAGCCGCTGCTCAAGTTCCGAACTTCGGAGCTCAAGCTTCTGCAGCCGGTGACACTTCCTGCAGATGTGTTTCTCAAGGACACATGGCGTGTCCACGACTTCCCACATGCCACGGGAAGCACATTCCGCTTGGCCGAGCTGCCCTGCCATTACTTAGCTTTACAAACTAACTATTGATAATGTAATAAGTGGAATAACTTACCAGTTACTTAGCTTCTTCCCCTGTACTGTGGAGGCTGAAAAGGCAGAAAAGAAAAGAAAAGAAAGACTGCAAAGAGCACTTCTTTCCCCAAGTCAGTAAAATCCCTCACACAATTCACAGCCTGTCTCTGTCCAAACAGCACTATTCTAAGTAGTAATTATTAATAAATTACACTAATTAAAACAAAACCTTAGTGGTACTAACCTTATCACTTATAAGGTAACTATTTGAGGGTTAGAAGGGTCTTAGGTTAACTCTGCTTCTCTTTCCACAGATGCTGCCAGACCTGTTGAGTGGTTCCAGCATTTCTTGTTTTTATTTCAGATTTCCAGCATCCGCAGTATTTTGCTTTTACTATAGTTTCATGGTACCATTACTGAGACTAGCTTTCAATCCCAGATTTTTATTAATTAATTGAATTTCAATTCAACCAGCTGCTATGGTGGGATTTGAACCCAAGTTCCCAGGGTATTAGCCTGGACCTCTAGATTACTAGGTCAGTGACATTAACACGACGCCACCATCACCACTTTAGAACCATTTGTTTTTTTTTTAATAATTGCAGTGTATAATGGTGGTTTATATCCTGTACAAGAGTTTTCTGACAGGGCTGAATGATTAAGGTAGGCTAGAATGGGTAATTGATGATCCTCTCTGCCATTTTAATGGAAGTTTAATTCCATTTATTTTTACTGGCCAGAGGAAATCAAAGGGACAATCAACAACAAAGGGGCATAATTGTAAAATTAGAGCTAGGGTATTCAAATCACAGAAAGAGTTATAGAATTTTTTTTTCATTTGTTCAGGGGATGTGGGCATCACTGGCAAGGCCAGCATTTATTGCCCATTGCTAATTGCCCTTGAACTGAGTGGCTTGCTTGGCAATCTCAAAGGGCATTTAAGAGTCAACCACATTGCTGTGGGTCTGGAGTCACATGTAGGCCAGACCAGGTAAGGAATGCGGATTTTCTTCTCTGAAGGACATTAGTGAACCAGATGGGTTTTTAAATAACAATAACAAAGCAACAATTGTTTCATGGTTGCTATTACTTTAGCTTTTAATTCCAGATTCACAGAGTTCAAATTTCACCATCTGTGCTGGTGAGATCCAAACGCATGTCCCCAGAGCATTAGACTGGGGGTCTGGATTACTAGTCTAGTGACACTACCACTACACCACAGCCTCCCCACTGATCTGGAAGTCTCTCCCCCAAAAGATTATAGATACTGGATCAGTTGGAGCTTTCAAGACTGAGATTAATAGATATTTTTAGGTCAGAGTATCAAGGGATGCGGAGCAAAGGAAAATCGAGTTGAGATACAGAGCAGCCATTACCTTATTGAATGGTAGAGCAGGTCCCAGGTGCTGAAGGCCCAACTCCTGTCCCTATGTTCCAATCCATGACTACACCAATCTTGCCTAGTTGGCTCCTCTGTTCTCCTAGCCAGAATTGCAGTATATTTTGGACAGACTTAAGCTAAGCCCCCGAGTCAAATGTGACTTTAGCCCAGTCAATGTGCTCCATCTCCAAAGTATTAACAGACTTTCTATCTCCTGAAATTTCTGCAGGGGTTCTCTGACAGGAGGTTAGCGGAGTACCCACAATCCTGGAGAAACTCAGTAAAAGGCCGGAAATGAACATTTACACAATTTCTTCAGGGATTCCACTGATCTCCTGCCTTGATTACAACAGGAGATGTGAGAACTCCATGGAGATTTAAGGCCTCTAACTATGTGTCTGCAACGACAGTCAACTTCCCTTATCTGTATAGAATCGTACAGCATAGAAGGGGGCCATTCAGCCCATCATGTCAACTCTTTGAAAGAGCTGTCCAGTTTAATCCCACACTTGAGTATTTTCCCATTGCCCTGCAAATTAATCCTCTTCAAGTACATATACAATTGCCTTTTGAGAGAGATCCTATGGAATCTACTTCTACCACCCTTTCAGATAGCACATCCCAAATCATAGGCGAGGCGGTGGTGTAGTGGTATAGCAGTGGCCAAAGCTGGGTCTGCAGCCCAGCATGAAGAAAAAATGCCTGGGAGCCAGGAAGGCAGGTAGGTTTTGGTTGCCTCGCCGGGGCTAATTGGTCGGGCCCTGGCATGGCAAGGGTGATCGATTGAGGGGGAAGGGGGGGCGTGTTGAGAGTAGTTGGGGTTGTGGGGGCGGCCCTCCATCGGGCACAGGGTGCCCGAAAATGAGGACACTCCCCAGGCTTCTCCCGGCTCCAGGGCGCCCGCTTGTCACGGTTAAAATCTGGAGGCGGGCAAAGGCCCTTAAGTGGCCACTTAAGGGGCTTGATTGGCCTGGGGCGGGCGAGCCATTTTTCACTGCCGCTGCCCTGCGTAAAGCGGGAGCGGGTTGGGAAGGTCTCCCGGTGCCTCCAGCTCCATTTTACGCCACTCCCCCACCACCATCCCACTCGTCGGGGTGGCGTAAAATTCTGGCCCACATTCCCAACTACCCCCCGCCCCCCCCACCATAACCTTTGATTCCCTTGCCTAACAAGAATCTATCTACCTCTCCCTTAAAAATATTCAATGACCCCGCCTCCACCACCTTCTGAGGCAGAGAGTTCTTAAGTCGCACAACCCTCAGAGAGCAAAGAATTCTCCTCATCTCTGATTTTAGAACAGTACTCCCTAGTTCTGGACTCACCCACAAGAGGAAACATCCTTTCCCCATCCACCTTGTTAGACCATTCAGGATCTTACATACTTCAATTAAGTCTCCCCTCACTTCTAAACTCCAGTGAAAACAAGCCCAGTCTGTCCAACCTTTCCTCATAAGACAACCCACTCATTCCAGGTATCAATCTAGTAAACCTCCTCTGAACCGCCTCCAACGCATTCACATCCTTCCTTAAATAAGGAGACCAAAACTGTACACAGTGTTTGAGATGTGGGGCTGAATTTTCTAGAGATCTCGACGTCGAGAACGGTGGCGGGGGGCAGTGGGGGAAACATGAAGATCACTGCAGGGCCCGGTCCGATCTCAACGGAGGTGGAGAGGCCTCGTGGCAGCCCCCGGCCGCTCGGCGACGGGACCAAGATTTCCATATGTAACTAAATTAACCTATCTGACTTAATGAAGGTCCTATCACCTCCTGATTTGCCACACCAATCTTCATCCTGGCAGCTGGCACTGCCCCGCCTTCAAATCCCCGTCTGGGGAATCACAGCGCGACACGTGTGGGGAGGAGGGACGAGGTAATTTTCTCAGTGCGGGAGGGAGGAGCAGGGTCAAACTTACCTGGATGGTCGAGGGGGTGATGGGAAGGAGTAAAGGACAAAGGTTCTGAAATTTGGTAGGGGGTGGGGTGGGTACGAGGATCATATAATCAAGGTAGGAATTTTGGGGGGGGGGGGGATGGGAAAGGGCAGGAATGACACGTATTGATATTGGGAGACGGCCTGGAAAGATTTATTTAATCATTTTTATTTACTTTAAATTACCGGTCTCTTTAAAAATTTCACTTGTCATTTAGGACTCTAAGCCCTTTAATAATGGTATCAGTGCCTGCGCAGTGGCGATGGCACTATTGCTGGGGACTGCTCGCCCGCCCCCTCCACATCACTGGGGGTTGGAGGGGTGGGGGGGGGGTCGGCTGCCCCGGCCATGCTAATGAGCTTGGAATCACGTCGGCTCCACGACCTGTGCCCCGTGTGTGCAGGATGCCATGTTTTTTGTCCGCCGCCTAATTCAGTGGCAGGCCTATAGAATCCAGCCCATGGTCTCACTAATGTCCTGTATAACTGAAGCATAACATCCTTACTTTTATTTTCAATTCCTCTCGTAATAAAGAACAGCATTCCATTAGCCTTCTGTATTACTTGCTGGACCTGCATACTAACTTTTTGTCACTCATGCACTAGAACACCCAGATCCTTCTGCACCTCGGAATTCTGTAGTCATTCTCTGTTTAAGAAATACCTGCTTTTTTAATCTTCCTGCCAAAGTGAACTTCACATTTTCCTACATTATACGCCATCTGCCAGATTTTTGCCCACTCACTCAACGTACCTACATCGATCTGCAACCTCCTTATGTCCTCTTCACAACATATTTACCTACCTATCTTTGTGTTATCTGCAAATTTAGCTACCATGCCATCGCTCCCCTCATCTAAGTCATTGATATAAATGGTAAAAAAGTTGAGGCCCCAGCACAAACCCCTGTGGGACTCCACCCGTCACATCCTGCCAATCAGAAAATGACCCATATATGCATACTCTCTGTTTTCTGCCAGCCAGCCAATCTTCTATCCATTCTAATATGTTACTCACTACACCTTGAGCTCCTACTTTGCACAATAAGCTTTTTATGTGGCATCTTGTGAAATGCCTTCTGGAAATCCAAGTACAGTACGTCAACGGGCACCCCTTTATCCACAGTGCATGTTACTCCTTCAAAGAACTCCAATTAATTGGTTAAACATGATTTCCCTTTCACAAAACCATGCTGACTATTCCTGATTACCTTGAGTTTTTCTAAGTGCCCAGCTATAACCTCCTTAATGATTGATTGCAACACCTTCCCCACGACAGACGTCAAGCTAACTGGCCTATAGTTACCTGTTTTCTGCCTCCCCCCACTTCTTGAATAGAGGGGTTATATTTGCTACTTTCCAGTCTGATGGAACCTTTCCAGAATTTAGCGAATTTTGAAAAATTAACACCAGTGCATCTACTACCTCATTAGCCACCTCTTTTCAGACCCTAGGATGAAGCCCATCAGGACTCAGTGACTTGTCAGCCCGCAGCTCCATCAGTTTGTTGAGTACAGTTTCCCTGGTGATTGTAATTTCACCAAGATCCTCTCTTCCTTCCACCTCCTGATTTACAGCTATTACTGGAATGTTTTTTGTATCCTCTATAATGAAAATAGATGCAAAATATTTGTTCATTTCATCTGCCATTTCCTTATTATCTACTATTAACTCCCCATTCTCACTCTCTAGAGGACCAACACTCACTTTACTTATTCTTTTCCTTTTTAAATACCTGTCGAAACTCTTGCTATCTGTTTTTACATTTCTAGCTAGCTTCCTCTCACACTCTAATTTCTTGCTCTTGATTAACCTTTTAGTCATTCTCTGCTGTTCTTTATATTCTGACCAATCATCTGACCTGCCACTCATCATTGCACAATTATATGCTTTTTCCTCAAGTTTGATGCTTTCCATAACTTCTTTAACCATGGATGGTAGAATTTTTCTTTATAATAGGAATATAATTATTCTGAGTATTCTGAAATATCCCCTGAAATATCTGCCATTGCTTCTCTATTGATTTATCTCCTAGCCTAGTAACCCGGTTCACTTTAGCTGGCTCAGTTTTCATGCCCACATATTTAAGTTTAAAATACTAGTCTTTGACCCACTCTTCTCTCTTTCAAAATGGATGTAAAATTCAATCATATTGTGGTCACTGCTACCTAGAGGTGCCTTTACTCTGAGGTCATTAATTAATCCTGTCACATTACACAATACCAAGTCTAATATAACCTGCTCTCTGGTTGGTTCCAGGACATGCTGCTCTAAGAAACTATCTCAAAAGCATTCTATGAACTCCTCATCCAGGCTATTATTGCCAATCTGATTTTTCCAGTTTATATGTAGATTAAAATCACCCATGACTATTGCCATCCCTTTAATACAAGCACTCAATATTTTTTCTTGTATACTTTGTTCCACATTGTGATTACTGTTAGGGGGCCTGTAAACCACTCCCACTAATGATTTATTTCCTCATCTCCACCCAAACTGATTCTACATCCTAATCTCCTGAACCAAGGTCATCTCTAACTATTGCAGCAATCCTATCCTTGATTAATAGTGCTACCCCTCCACCTTTACCTAGCTTCCTATTCTTCTTGAATGTCATATACCCCTCAATATTCAGGACCCAATCCTTGTTGTTCTGCAGTCATGTCTCCGTAATGGCTATCAGATCATATTTATTTACTTCAACGTGCGCTATCAGTTCGTCTAATTAATGCTATATGCGTTCAGATACACAGCCTTTAGTTTTGTCTTTTTGTTATCTTTGTAACATCTAGTCGTGACTGTTGGTGTGATCTTAGGTTTTTTCTCTCTGTCCCTTCCTGCCATTCTCTGGCCTTCATTTCCCATATTACTATTTTACTATTCTGCTCCTGCCTTGACTCTACCCCTTGATTTGCTACATCTACCCAAGCTTGATCCCTCTTCCCCCTAGTTATACAGTTTGCTAGAAGACTGGTCTCAGCACAATTCAGGTGCAGAACGTCGCAATGGTACAGCCCCCACTTTCCCCAGTACTGATGCCAGTGCCCTACGAACCGAAACCCACTTCCCCCACACCAGTCTTTGAGCCATGTATTCATTTCACTAATCTTATGTGCACTCTGCCAATTGGCACGTGTCCAGAGATTATTACCTTTGAGATTCTGCTCTTCAATTTGGTGCCCAGCTCCTCATACTGTCTAAGCTGAATCTCTTTCCTAGTCCTACCTATGTCGTTGGTACCTACATGGACTATGACAACTGGATCTTCACTCTCCCCTCCACATCCCTGTCCAGCCATGAGCAGATGTCCTGAACCCTGGCATCGGGTAGGCAACACAGGCTTCTGGACTCATGCTCTCGGCTGCACAGAACAGTCAATCCCCCTCATTATACTATCACCTACAACCCCTACATTCCTTTAAGCTTCCCCAACTTGAATGACTTCCTGTACCACAGTGCCATGGCCAGTCTGCTCATCCTCCTTGCAGACCTCGCTTTCATCCACACAGGTTGAGAGCACCTCAAACCTGTTTGACAATTGCAAAGTCTGAGGCTCCTCCACTACTGTCTGTTCGGTCCCGTTACCTGCCTCACTCACGGTCACATCCTCCTGTCCTTCACTACTGACCAAAACAGATGACCCTGTTCTAAGAGGTGGGACCATCCTCTGGAACAAAATGTCCAGGAAATGTCCCCTCCCTTATGTTGCACAAAGTTTGCAGTTCGGCTTCCAGATCAATAATCCTGATCTGGAATTCCTCTAGCTGCTTACACTTTCTGCAGATGTGTTTTTCCTGGATCGCCATGGCATCCAGGAGCTCCCACACACCACAGCTGCAACATGACACCTGTCCTGCCTTTGTTACTTATGCTATGTTAATTTACTTCAATTACTTTCTTAATTAACAGAATAATTCCTATGTATAGTAGAATTTACTGTGCTTATTAAATGCTAGTACCACCTTCAACTAAAGTTATAATTCTCTTGATTGCACAGATAAGTAAACCTTCCGACTAGTAATAAACATTACCAATGCTAATAAAGCTTTGCTAATACTAATAAACCTTAGTTCTTTTAGTAAATCTTACGAATACTGATAAGCCCTAATAATACTACAGCTTATGTATTAAGTTGTCCTAATTTGAACGAATACACTCCCTGCTGATCTCTCTGTCTCACTCTCTCTCAGTCAGGGTAGGCAGTGTCATAGTGGTAATATCACTGCACTAGTAACCCAGAGACCCAGACTACTGCTATGGGACATGGGCTCAAATCTCACTGTGGCAGATGGTGACATTTGAGATTCAATTAATCTGGGAATTAAAGAGCTAGGCTAATGGTGATCATGAAACCACTGTCGATTTATTGTTAAAAACCCAACTGGTTCACTAATGTCCTTTAGGGAAGGAAAAATCTGCCGTCCTTACCTGGTCTGGCCTACATGTGACTCCAGACACACAGCAATGTGGTTGACTCTTAAAAATGCCCTCTGAAATGGCCTAAAAAGCCATTCAGTTCAAGGGCAATTAAGGATGGGCAATAAATGCTGGTCTAGCCGGCGATTCCCACAAACAAATTAAAAAAAAAACCTGTATGCTAAATTATAAAATCCGCTTTAGTTTTTGGTTGATAAACGAATGAATTGCTCAACTCTTATTTCATATTTGATTGATGTAGATAATTACTGGTATACTCGCTCAGCTGACTTTCTGTTTCCCTGCTCTCTCCATTGAATGTAATGTCACTTTTTGATTTTTTTTTCCCCCTAATCTGCTGCCACCGCACTCTCTCTATGGCCTCCGATCCCTCCAGCGCGCTATTTAAATCTCACTCTGCTCCCGCTACTCTCTCTATTTCTCTCCAGCCTCCGATCCCCCGGCGCACTTTTTAAATCTCCGCTCTGCTCCTGCTTCTCTCTCTCCAGTCTCCAGCCCCCCAGCGCACTTCTTAAATGTCCGCTCTGCTCCCGCTGCTCTCTCTCTCCAGCCTCTGATCTTTTGGCATGCTTTTTAACTATCCGTTCTGCTCCGCTGCTCTCTCTCTGCTGTCTTTACCTAGTCTGGCCCACACATGACTCCAGACCCACAGCAATGTGGTTGACTCTTAACTGCCCTCTGAAATGACCCCTACAAAGTGTAAGAGAAGGAATGAAACCGGATGGGCCAGCCAGACCTAGACACTGGAAACAACAATGGCAAACCCAGCCCTGTTGACCCTGCAAGGTCCTCCTTACTAACATCTGGCGGCTTGTGCAAAAATTGGGAGAGCTGTCTCACAAACTACTCAAGCAACAGCCTGACATAGTCATACTAATGGAATCATACCTTACAGGCAATGTCCCTGACACCACCACCACCATCCCTGGGTCTGTCCTGCCGGTGGAACAGGACAGGACCAGAGGTGGTGGCACAGTGGTATGCAGTCGGGAGGGAGTTGCCCTGGGAGTCCTCAACATTATTTGAAATTTAAACCAGGCAACTTGACTCTGATTGGTCAAGGCATTGCCCTGAGGAATGAACCAGCGAATGGCTGTCACTTATTTTGTTTAGCTGAAACAGGTGCAATGTTTGTACATATTCTTTCTGTTTGCAAAGAACAGGGCCCTGTGTATTCATATATGTAGCTTCCAGTACGAGCAAATGCGAGCCCTAATGACAATCTGAAATTGGTTGTTAGTGTAATTCTTAGCACACTGAGGATTATTTAGCAAATGTTGTCCATTCACCGAATCACATCTAATGTTGGACACTGTGTTTTGAGTTTTGCAAGAATGGGCTGGTTGAGTACGGCCTGTACCTTGCTCGTTGCGAACAGCACACGGGACAAGTTTGATATGATCTGCTAGGTTTTGGGATGTACGGCCTATATACATCACACTGGCATTGGAATTCATATATCACATTACTCATTTGTGTGATAGGTAGGACATCTTTTGGCTTGACAGCACATCCTGTTAGTGGCGAACACCACACGTGTTGCTACTGCATAGTAGCAGCGTGAAACAGCTAGCTTCACCTGTTGCTCAAATATTTGGCATACATTACCCTTCCAGGGTAATTTGAGGTAGATTGGGTATTTTTTCAGGGCCGAAAATGGTGGCCTTAGGCCCATTCATAAATTTGCGCGATATCCAGCGAGAAATGATCTGATCATGGTAGTCATTGTCACGCAGGATGTCTTTGATTCGCCCTATTTCAGCATCAAGCTTGCATAGTGAGCAACTGGCTCAGGCCCTATTTATGGGGTTGCTGATAAGGCCAATCTTATAGTACGTGGAACTGTAAGAATCCCAACGCGTGTATTAACCAGTGAAGGTAGTTTTGCAGTAGACTGTGGTAGCGATCTAGACCCTCCACCATTGCATGAATCAGTATTCACTGAACTTATGAACTCGGCAACTCGTGCAGTTGGACTAGTAGAATGGACTGACAAGTGTCAGATGGAATTTAATACAGATAAATGTGAGGTGATGCATTTTTGTAGAAGGAATAAGAAGAGGCATATAGACTAAATGGCACAGTTCTAAAGAATGTACAGGGACCTGGGGGTCTTGTGCATAGATCTTTTAAAGCAGTAGGACATATTGATAGAGTAGTTAGCAAAACATATGGGATCTTGGGCTTCATAAATGGAGGAATTGAGTACAAAAGCAGGGAGGTTATGCTCTGGTTAGGCCAAAACTTGAGTATTACATCCAGTTCTGGTGACCACACTTTCAGAAGGATGTGAGGGTCCTTGTGAGGGTGGCGAGGAGATTTACCAGAATGGTTCCAGGGATGAGGGATTTTAGCTATAAGCTTAGGTTGGACAAGCTGATGTTGTTCTTAGAGCAAAGGAGATTGAGGGGAAATTTGATAGAGGTGTACAAGATCATGACAGGTTTAGATAAGTTTGAAAAAGAAAAGCTGTTCCCATCGCCTGATGGTACAAGGACTAGGGGATACAGATTTAAAATTTTGGGCAAGAGTTGCATGGCGGATGTGAGGAAGAACTTTTTTTACGCAGCGGGTGGTAATGACCTGGAACTTGCTGTCTTCAAGGGTGGTGGAAGTGGAGATGATGAATGATTTCAAAAGGAAATTAGATGGGCACTTGAGGGCAATAAATTTGTCAGGTTAAGGGGATAGATTTGGGGAACAGGATTGGCCACTTACAAACCTCAATTGGCCGAAGGGTAGGCAGGCCCCCCACCACCTCCCCCACCACTCGTACTTTACAAGAGATGGCAGGCTGGCGACAGGAACGCATCACCATCCCATCTTATTTTATGCCCCCCGTCCCCCACCTCCCAGCCCATTCCCAGGGTGGTGCGGAGGGCATAAAATTCCAGCCCAAGATTAGTCCAAATGCCCAAACAGTTTTCCTTTCCACAATAGAAAAACACCCAGCTGAGAGGTACAAACAGATCTGGTCAATCAGAAGGCACTGGGAAAATCCAAATTCTGTCACAGAGCGAAAAAAAAAAACCTCAACATACTAAGGAGACATCAATTCACTCGATCAATATTTCATTAGAACAACTAGCTTGCTAGTAATTCTTTATTCAGATGCACAGAATTTTGCTCAGCCCTAATTCATCAAGCTCGATCATTGTATCAGGGTGGCTGAAAAAGTGTTGCTACGGGCCATTTGAATAATATTGATTCTCTCTAAGTAGTTTTGGGGGTCTGCCAAAGAATTATTGTAGCTATATTCATCAGTAGTCAAGTGGCTTTTAATGATTAAAGAAAAGAACCTACATTTACATGGCACCTTTCATGGCATCAGGACACCCCAAAATGCTTTACGACCAATTAAATACTTTTGAAGTGTAGTCATTGCTGTAATGTAGGAAACACAGGAGCCAATTTGCACACAGCAAGCTCCCACAAACAGCAATGTGATAATGACCATATTATCTGTTTTAGGTGCCGATTGAGAGATAAATATTGTCTATGACGCCAGGAAGTGATCTTGCTTGAACAGTGTCAAGAGTTCTTTTGGCCTGGATTTTGTGGCAGGAACTTTCCGAGCCCCACACCCCACCCCACCCCACCGCCGACACGATCTTGCATTGTTCCGGCACTTAAGTGCCCGGCGTCAGAATCCCCGGCCCTTTAAAGACGGGGATCCCGTCTCCAAGAGCTGCTGAACAATCGCAGGCCCAGCAGCTCAGCAGTATCGGCAGCACCTCAAGGAATGGTGGCCACTGCTGGAACTGCAGAGTCTTGGACTGAGGCCCACGATGTAAACCCGGACCTCAGGTAAATTAAAAGGGGTCACCGGAGTTAGCCCGGAAGGCCCTGGCAAGGGGGTGGGTGGGCATGAAGTGAAGGACGTGGGGGTCCAGGGAGCTGGAGTTTTTCCCAATGAGAGTCCTCCTTGCACCACAGATTGCCCATGGAGTCGGGGACCCCCCCCCCCCCTCGCCAAGCCCGCAGAGAGGGCGCCTCGTATTACTGGGCAACCTCCCCATGTGGCCGAGGCACCCCCTGCAGCTGGTTAACTCCCAGTGCCAGATAGAAGAAGCCCTTAAGTGGCCGGTAATAGGCCACTTAAAGGGTCTCAGTTGGCCTCTGGACGGGCAGTCCATCATCGGCCTTTCCCAGCCCCGGTAAAATCACTTAGCGATAGGTCCTCCACCCCCTGCCTCCTGTCGCAATTCTATGGGCTGACCCACCTCTCAGGGGGATCCATAAAATCCAGCCCGAGGTCTCAGATTATGTGCTGAAGTCTCTGGAGTGGGATTGATGCCTCAACTTTCTGTCTCAGAGGCAAGAATCCCACCACTGAGCCACCTCTGACACTGCCTCAGCTGTGAAGAAGTCCCGAGCTGTGTGTCCTTTTAATGGGAGCCCATGGGAATGTGTCATTATTTTCGGGTGGGTCACTTGGAATGTCTGCATTTTCTGGAGTCACAGGAGTCTGTTAATATTAGGAGAATTTTAAGAGCATGTTAATATATGTCCCAGAGAGTGTTGTGTTTGCAGGGGATTTCTCACAGAACAGTTTGTAAACCATTGTTTTTGTTTATAAGCGTGTTCTGAAAGGATTTTATCCCCCATTCTAAAAATTCATTGATTTTTCTCTTCAAAATATACAAATCACTTAGTGTTGATATCATCGTGGGACTCCACTTCCCCAAACTGCATTTCCTCATTGTAAATTTAAGGTGCTTATCTTGGGCTCATTTTTCCCACCTGAACGCTTTAATTTCAGTCCTTTTTTTCTTTCATAGGATACAGGCATTGCTGGAAAGGCCAGCATTTATTGCCTATCCCTAATTGCCTTTGACAACTGAGTGTCTTGCTAGGCCATTTCAGAGGGCAGTTAAGAGTCAACCCCATTGCTGTGCGTCTAGAGTCATATGTAGGCCAGACCAGGTAAGGACAGCAGATTTCCTTCCTTAAAGGACATTAGTGAACCAGATGGGTTTTTACAACAACCCAGTGATAGACTAGCTTTCAATTCCAGATATTTATTAATTAATTGAATTTAAATTCCACCAGCTGCCATGGTGGGATTTGAACCTGTGTCCACAGGGTATTAGGCTGGGCCTCTAGATTACTAGTTCGGTAACATTATCACTATGCCACCATCTCCCCTTAATCAATATTGTCATCAATGGCAGGTGATAGACAATCGAACGAGAGGCCCACCTGACAACCAACCTAATAGAGTGACCAGTTAGCACCACCTGAGTTCACAACAGCCGAACAAGCAGGCACTGCAAAAAAAAAATTATTCTTACCATGGTCATACAATCAAACATCACAATGTCAGCAAACCAATGTAAAATTGGGTGAAAAAAACAAATAATTAAAAAGGTGAGCATGGGCCATAATGTACTGTAAGGGCGAAACACAAACGGTCTGGAGTTAGTGTCTGGTTCTGAATCACTAAGATACAAAAATAATATCCAGTCCTGCAATGCACCAATGTAAAGGCAGCCATAACAACAACCACCTGCATTTAGACAACTCCTTTGAAGTAGTAAAACATTTCACAGGAGCGATATCAGACAAGGTTTGACAGTGTGCCGCTGAAAGAGATATTAGGACAGGGAAGCAAAACCTGTACCAGTTTAAAGGAGAAAAGAGAAGCGAAGAGGTTTACTGAGGGAACTGCAGGGCTTAGGGCCTAGACAACTGAAGGCACAGCTGCCAATGGTGAAGGAAATCGGGGTGTGCACAAGAGGCTTGAATTGGAGGAACACAGAGCTCTTGGAGAGTTGTATGGTTGTAGGTGGTTACACAGCTAGTGAGGCATGAGGCCAGGGAGGGATTTGAACAGAAGGGCCAGGAGCCAATATAGGTCAGCAAATGGGACTTGGCTAGAGTTAGGATACAGGCAACAGGGTTTTGGATGACCTCAACTTTACGGAGGGTTGAAGATAGGTAGCCAGTCAAAGAGCATTGGAATAGTCAAGTCCGGAGGTAACAAAGGCATGAATAAGTGTTTCAGTAGCAGGTGGGATGAGGCAGTGGCAGAGATGAATAATATTACGAGGGTGGAAGTAGGCGGTCTTAATGATGGAGAGGATATGGGGCAGAAAGTTCAGCTCAGGATCAAATAGGAAGTTGCCATTGGAAATAGCCTGGTACAACCTCGGACAGTGGCTGGGATTGGAATGGAACCTGCATCTAGGGAACAGTGTTTGTGGTCAAAGCCAATGACTTTGGACTTCCTAATATTTAATATGAGCAAATTTCTGCTCATCCAGTACTAGATGTCAGACAAGCAACATGTCAAATCAGAGGGGTGGAGAGAGATGATGGTGAGGTAGAGGTGGGTGTCATCAGCAAACATGTGAAATCAGACATGTTTTTGGAACATGTCACTAATCGGCAGCATGTAGATGAGAACTAGAGAGGGGCCGAGATTAGATCCTTGAGGAACTTCGGAGTTAATGGTGTGAGAGCAGGAAGAGAAGCCATTGCAGGATATTCACTGGACAGATAAGAATGGAACCAGGCGAGAGCAGTCCCACTCAGCTGGACAATGGAGGCAAAGCGTTGGGAGAGGATAGTGTGGTCAAACATGTCAATGGCTGTAAACAGGTCGAGGAGCATGAGAAATGATAGTGCATCACATTTTCAATCATGTAGGATGTTATTTGTGACTTTGATAAGGGCTTGTTCAGTATAGTGGCAAGGGGTGAAACCTGATTGGAGAGATTTAAACGTGGAGTTGCTAGAAAAGTGGACTTTTTGTGGATTTGGGAGCCAACAACATGTTCAAAGGCAATAAAAACAAGAAATGCTGGAAATACTCAGCAGGTCTGGCAGCATCTCTGGAGAGAGAAGCAGAGTTAGCGTTTCAGGTCAGTGACCCTTCTTCAGAACAGTTCTGATGAAGGGTCACTGACCTGAAATGTTAACTCTGCTTCTCTCTCCACAGATGCTGCCAGACCTGCTGAGTATTTCCAGCATTTCTTGTTTTTATTTCAGATTTCCAGCATCTGCAGTATTTTGCTTTTATTAACATGTTCAAAGGACCTTGGACAGGAAAGGGTGTTGGAAATGGGGTGGTACTTTGCAAGGACGAAGTTATCAAGGGTGCATTTTTAGAGGAGGTGGTTTGAAAGGGAGGGGACAGTACCAGAGGGTAGTGGTGAGAGGTTGCAGAGCTCTGAGACGCAGAGGGATCTGGGTGTCCGAGTGCATGAATCACAAAATGTTAGTATGCAGTTACAGCAAGTAATTAGGAAAGCTAATAGAATGTTATTGTTTACTGCAAGAGGAATTGAATACAAAAGTAGGGAGGTTATGCTTCAGCTATACAGGGCATTGGTGAGACCACATCTGGAGTACAGTGTACAGTACCAGTCTCCTTATTTAAGGAAGGATGTAAATGCGTTGGAGGCAGTTTTTTAGACTAATACCTGGAATAGGCAGGTTGTCTTATGAGGAAAGGTTGGACAGGCTAGGCTTGTATCCGCTGGTATTTAGAAGAGTAAGAGGCGACCTGATTGAAACATCCTGAGGGGTCTTGACAGGGTGGATGTGGAAAGGATGTTTCCCCTTGTGGGAGAATCTCGAACTAGGGGTCACTGTTTAAAAATAAGGGGTTGCCCATTTAAGACAGAGATGAGGAGAATTTCTTTCTCCCAGAGGGTCCTGAGTCTTTGGAACTCTCTTCCTCAAAAGGCAGTAGAAGCAGAGTCTTTGAATATTTTTAAGGCAGAAGTAGATAGATTCTTGATCAGCAAGGGGGTGGAAGCTTATCGGGGGTAGGTGAAAATGTGGAGTAATCAGTTCAGCCATGAACTTATTGAATGGTGGAGTAGGCTCGAAGGGCCGAGTGGCCTACTCCTGCTCCTAATTCGCATGATCGGATATGTATGTTCGTATGTTAACGATGTGAGCCAGCAGGGGAGCTGGGAGGAAAATGGTCAGCAGTAATGAGGATCAAAATAATGGAAAAGTTCTTGGAGCTTTCCTGGCACCTGTTCTTACTGATTGTAATGGCATAACCAAAATGGCACTTTGATGCAAACTGAGAGACTGCATCATTGCTGAAGGTGTCATCACTCAGATGAAACACTGAAATCAAGGTTTCATCTGCCTTTATCATTGGATATTAAAAATCTAAAGGCAGTGTTGATACACTTGTATAAATTATAGCACAAAAAGAAGCAATTTTTATTTTATTCATTCATTGGGATGTGGGCATCACTGGCAAGACCAGCATTTATTGCCCATCCCTAATTGCCCTTGAGAAGGTGGTGATGGAAGTCCTTGTAGATGGTGGACAGGCTTTGGGGTGTGAGGAGGTAAGTTTCTCATTGCAGAATTCCCAGCCTCTGACCTGTTCTTGCAGCCGCAGTATTTATGTGGATGATCCAGTTAAGTTTCAGGTCAATGATGACCTCTAGGATGTTAATTGTGGGGATTCAGCGAGGGTAATGCCATTGAATGCCAAGGGAAGGAAGTTAGGTTTGCTCTTGTTGGAGATGATCATTGCCTGGCACTTGTGTGATGCGAATGTTACTTGCCCACTTGGAATGTTGTCCAGGTCTATGCTGCTTCATTATCTGAGGGGCTGCAAATGGAATGGACACTGTGCAATCATCAGTGAATATCCCCTTTTCTAACCTTATGGTGGAGAGAAGGTCATTGATGAAGCAGCTGAAAATGGTTGGGTCTAGGACATTACCCTGAGCAACTCCTGCAGCAATGTCCTGGAACTGAGATGATTGGTCTCCAACAATCACAACCATCTTCCTTTAAACAGTGGAGAGTTTCCCCTCTGATTCCCATTGACATCAATTTTACGTGGCTCCTTGATGCAAGCACTCAATGAAATGCTGCCTTGATGTCAAGGGCAGTCACTCTCACCTCACCCCTGGAATTCAAGTCTTTTGTCCATAATACCAGGGCACTTAGGAAATCATAATATGATTAAGCAGAGTCAACATGGATTTATAGAAGGGAAATCATGTTTGACAAACCTGTTAAGAGTTTTTTGAGGATGTAACTGGTAGGATGGATAAGAGGGAACCTGTGGATATACTGGGCTGGATTTTGTGCAGGGGGCAGGGCTACTGGCACTGGGCCGAAAAGACAGTAGGAACCCCACCTCTGCATTTTCTCAGACCCCCCGGAGCGATCCTCCAGTATTTTGGGGCCAAAATTTAAGGAAGCAGGATCCCCTTCTTTTTAAAGACTTTATAGGGACAGGGAACCCGCCTCCAAGAGCTGCCAGCCAATTACAGGGCCAGCAGCTCAGCAGTATCAGCAGCACCACTGGGCACGGTGGCCACTGCTGGTACTGCAGAGGCCTTGGACCCAGGCCCAGTGGTGGAACCCTGGATCACAGGTAGGTGAGGCGGGGTTGCCGGGGCCGGTCCGGAAGACCCCAGCGAGGGGTCTTGGTGTTCGGTCCAGGGGGAGGGGTCTCCCAGGGGGTGCAGTTGTTCCTGGGGGGGGAAGGTGTGGGGGGGGGGCCTCCGTGGGACACAAATTGCACACGAAGGAGGGACCTCCCCCAACAAGTCCGCAGGGAGTTCGCCACATTTTACAAGACATCCTCCCCATGCAGTGGAGGCCCCTCCCCTGTAAGATCCCAGCAGTGGCGGGAAGAGGCCCTTAATTGACCACATAAGGGCCTCAATTGGCCTGTGGGCGGGAAAGTCGTCATTGGCCTATCCCGCCCTAAGGAAAATTGGAACCAGGAATCCCTGCTTTGGGTTCCGTGGCGATTCTGCCCCAATTGTCCAACACACACCCCCGTGTCCCGTGGAGGACCCACCCCCGGAACAACTGTACCCCCTGGGAAACCCATCTTCGGGATGCAAACAAGATCTGGCCCAGTGTACTTGGATTTTCAAAAAGCATTTGATAAGGTGCCACACAAGAGGTTATTACATAAAATTAGAACTCATGGTATAGGGCAGTATATTAGCATGGATTGAGGATTGCTTAATGGACAGAAAGCAGAAAATAGGAATAAACGGGACATTTGTGGGTTGGCAGGCTGTAACTAATGGGTTACTGCAAGGATCAGTACTTGGGTCTCAGCTATTTACAATCTATATTAATGATTTAGATGAGGGGACTGAGTGTAATATATTCAAGTTTGCTGACGATACGAAGTTAGATGGGAACATGAGCAGTGAGGAGGACACAAAGAGGCTGCAGAGGGATATAGTCAGTGAGCAGGAACATGGCAGATGGAATTCAATGTGATGAAGTGTGAAATTATCCACTTTGGTCAGTAAAATATAAAAGATTTTTTGAATGGTGAGAGACTGGGAAATGTTTGCACACTACCATGAGTGTGTCCCTGTACCTGAATTATAGCAATTTTTTCCCTTATGTTATTATGTTAACTAAATGCCCTAATTCCATTTCTCTGCCATTTCCCCATTTCCAATTATGTTTTATTTTATATCGGTAAAGAAGAGTAGGAAATTCTTGTGGTGTCCTGGCCAACACTCAACCCTCAACCAAAAGCACTGAAAACAGATTAACTGGTCATTCATCTTTTAGCTTTTTGTGAGATAGTGCTCTATGCGATATGGCAGCTATGTTTGAATAATTATCAGAGTTACTGCATTCCAAAGTAATTCACGATATGTGAAGTGTTCTGAGACAGTGATAAAGTTGCTATATAAATGCAACCCTTCTTTACATCTGCATTTATACTTTACATGCCTCCTTTCACTTTTTTTCTCCTTTTTCCTCTTCCTCATGGAAGGGAAAAGGAAAGGCATCCAAAGCTATCCTTTGGCATGCAGAGCTCTCTGGATACCTAAAAATATAAAGTTTAAAACGAAACAGTGAAAGGACAAAAGTAAGGTTCACCATACAGTCGAGAAACAAGCTGAATATCAAAAGTAGACAGGAAATCGATAATTAATGACCTCAGAGTAAAGGCACCTCTCGGTAGCAGCGACCACAAAATGATTGAATTTTGCATCCAGTTTGAAAGAGAGAAGTGTGGGTCTAAGACTAGTCCTTTAAACTTAAATAAGGGCAACTATGTGGGCATGAAAATTCAGCGAGCTGAAGTGAACTGGGTTACTAGACTAGGAGACAGATCAATAGAGAAGCAGTGGCAGACATTTAAGGGGATATTTAAGGATACTCAGAATAATTATATTCCTACCACCATCTGTGGTTAACTAAAGAAGTTAAGGAAAGTTGTGCTAAGATGAGTGGCAGGTCAGATGATTGGTCAGAATATCAGAAAGGCAGAGAATGACTAAAAGGTTAATCAGGAGAAAGGAATTAGAGTATGAGAGGAAGCTAGCTGGAAATGTAAAAACAGATAGCAAGAGTTTCGACAGGTATTTAAAAAGGAAAAGAATCAGTAAAGTGAGTGTTGGTCCTCTAGAGAGTGAGAATGGGAAGTTAATAGTAGATAATAAGGAAATGGCAGATGAAATGAACAAATATTTTGCTTCTGTCTTCACTATAGAGGATACAAAAAACATTCCAGTAATAGCTATAATCAGGAGGTGGAAGGAAGAGTGCAACTTGGTAAAATTACAATCACCAGGGAAGCGGTACTGACCAAACTAATGGAGCTGCGGGCTTACTAATCCCCGGGTCCTGATGGGCTTCATCCTAGGGTCCTAAAAGAGGTGGCTAATGACGTAGTAGATGCATTGGTGTTAATTTTTCAAAATTCTCTAGATTCTGGAAAGGTTCCATCTGACTGGAAAGTAGCAAATATAACCCCTCTATTCAAGAAGGGGGGGAGGCAGAAAACAGGTAACTATAGGCCAATTAGCTTGACGTCTGTCATGGGGTAGGTGTTAGAATTGATCATTAAGGAGGCTATAGCTGGGCACTTAGAAAAACTCAAGGTAATCGGGAATTGTCAGCATGGTTTTGTGGGAGGGAAATCATGTTTAACTAATTTATTGGAGTTCTTTGAAGGATTAACATGCACTGTGGATAAAGGGGTGCCCGTTGACATACTGTACTTGGATTTCCAGAAGGCATTTCTCAAGGTGCCACATGAAAGGTTATTGTGCAAAGTAGGAGATCAAGGTGTAGTGGGTAGCATGGATAGAAGATTGGCTGGCTGGCAAAAAACAGATAGTATGCATAAATGGGTCCTTTTCTGTTTGGCAGGATGTAATGAGTGGAATCCCGCAGGGGTCTGTGCTGGGGCCTCAACTTTTTACAATTTATATCAATGACTGAGATAGGGGAGCGAAGGCATGGTAGCTAAATTTGCAGATGACACAAAGATAGGTAGGAATGTATGTTGGGAAGAGGACATAAGGAGCTTGGGGATCGATAAAGATAAGTTGAGTGAGTGGGCAAAAATCTGGCAGATGGAATATAATGTGCGAAAATGTGAAGTTGATCACTTTGGCAAGAAGAATAAAAAAGCAGAGTATTACTTAAACAGAGAACAGCTGCAGAATTTCAAGGTGCAGAGGGATCTGGGTGTTCTAGTGCAAGAGTCACTAAAAGTTAATATGCAGGTACAGAGAGCAATAAAGAAGGCTAATGGAATGCTATCCTTAACACGAGAGGAATTGAAAATTAAAGTATTGATGCTATGCTTCAGTTATACAGGGCATTGGTGAGACCACATCTCGAACACTGCGTGCACTTTTGGTCTCCTTATTTAAGGAAGGATGTAAATATGTTGGAGGTGGTTCAGAGGAGGTTTACTAGATTGATACCTGGAATGAGTGGGTTGTCTTATGAGGGAAGGTTGGACAGACTGGGCTTGTTTTCATTGGAGTTTAGAAGAGTGAGGGGAGACTTGATTGATGTATATAAGATCCTGAACGGTCTTGACGAGGTGGATGTGGAAAGGATGTTTCCTCTTGTGGGTGAGTCCAGAACTAGGGGGCACTGTTTTAAAATTAGGGGTCGCCCTTTAGGACAGAGATGAGGAGAATGTTTTCTCTCAGAGGGTTGTGCGACTTTGGAATTCTCTGCCTCAGAAGGTGCTGGATGCCAGGTCATTGAATATTTTTAAGGTGGAGCTAGATAAATCCTTGTTATTAAAGGGAATCAAGGATTATCCAGGGTAGATGGGAGTGTGGAATTCGAGACTGAAACAGATCAGCCATGATCTTACTGAAATTCGGAGCAGGCTTGAGGGACCGAATGGCCTACTTCTGCTGCTAATTCGTATGATC
This sequence comes from Heterodontus francisci, assembly GCF_036365525.1. Lineage (NCBI taxonomy): Eukaryota > Metazoa > Chordata > Chondrichthyes > Heterodontiformes > Heterodontidae > Heterodontus > Heterodontus francisci. The sequence goes on along the minus strand of NC_090389.1, from coordinate 84,025,941 downwards.
GTATAGTCGTAAAAGGGAATGAGGGGCAAAGAGAGAGTAGGAGAATAGATTAGTGGGCCAACATAAAAGGGAACCCAAAAGTCTTTTATAAAGATAAAAAGAACAAAAATGGAGTCAAAGGAAGTGAGGTTTATTAGGGACCAAAAAGGAAATATTCATGTGGAGACAGAAGTTGAATTAAGGATTAAGGATAGCATTCCATTAGCCTTCTTTATTGCTCTCTGTCTTCACTGGAGAAGAGGATTCTTAAAATGTAGCAAAAAATAAGGAGGTAGTAGGTGTATTGATTAGGATAAAAGCAGATAAAAAGGAGGTACTTAAAAGGTTGGCATCCCTCAAATAGGAAAAGTTATTCGACCTGGATGGGATGCATCCTAGGTTACTGGGGGAAGTAAGCTGAGGCTCTGGCCACAATCTTCCAATCAGCCTTAAATATGGGGCCAGTGCCAGAGGACTGGACGATTGTGTTACACCCCTGTTTAAAAAAGGGGAAAGGGATAAAACTGGCAACTGCAGACCAGTTGGTGGTGGATAAACATTTAGAAACAATAATCCAGGACAAAATTAAAGGGCATTTGGAAAAGTATGGGCATATAAATGAAAGTCAGCACAGATTTGTTAACGGGATATTGTTTTTGACTAATTTGACTGAGCTCTTTGATTAAGTTACAGAGAGGGTTGATATGGGTAATGCTGTTGATACTGAGTATATGGACTTTCAAAAGGCATTTTACAAAGGATCGCACAATAGACTTGTTGGCAAATTTAAAGCCTACCAGATTGAAGAGACAATGGCAGCATGGATACAAAATTGGCTAAAGAACAGAAAGCAGAGTAGTGGCGGACCATTGTTTTTCACTGGGGGTGCAGTATATCATGGTGTTCCCCAGTAACAGGACCAATGCTTTTTGATATATATGAATGACCTGGACTTGGGTATACAGAACATCATTTCAAAGTTTATAGAAGATGTGAAACTCAGAAATATCCCACAATGAGGAAGATGGTAACCGACTTCAGGAGGACATAGAGAGGCCAGAGAAATGGGTGGAACATGGCAGATGAAATTTAATGCAGAGAAGTGTGAAGTGATACATTTTAGCAGAAAGAATCAGGAAAGACAATATGAAGGAAATGGTACAATTTTAAAGGGGGTGCTGGAAGAGAGTCATGGGGGTGCAAGTACACAAATATTTGAAGGTGGAAGAATAAATTGACAAGGTTGCTTAAACAGAATACAGGATCCTTTGCTTTATTAAAGTACTGGTTAGGCCTCAACTTGAGTACTGTGTTCAATTCTGACCACCACACATTAAGGAAATATGTCAAGACTTTAGAGTGAGTGCCGAAGAGATTTTCTAGAATGGGTACCAGGGATGAGGGACTTCAGTTATGTGCAGAGATTGGAGAAACTGGGTTTGTTGTTTTAAAGCCCAGAAGAAGGTGCTGCAAAAAGGCCATTTGTAATGGACAATTTTCAGAAATTGGCCAAACTCTGGCACCCAGCATTCCTTGGGACCTTGGAACCGGACCTGAAAAAACCTTGAAAAGCTTACACAGACACAATGAGGGACTGCTTCAATATGCTAAACAGATGGCAGAGGCAATTAAGCCACACAATGAAATGCATGCATCCAAGATTTGAATGATTTGGCTCAATCATTGGATTTCTGTGAACTGCCATAGAACTGTAAATAATACTGACAGGCTAACAAGCTATGGAGCCACAGTGAATGGCTTAGCCCTCACATTCCTTGGTAATGCAAATCCCAAAGGACTCTTTCATTGGAGTGAAGTCTGATGATGTTGGTAAGCCCCCCACCGAAACATCTTCATATACTAATAGACTATTCATGAACCCAGGATGTATGAAATTATTAGAATATGTAAGAATGCACAGATTTGAGGAGGGGCTTGCAGTAATCAGTGTCATGTGTGTGATTTTAATTATTTTTGGTAGTTTAAAATAAAGTGTGTTTTTAACAATGGTAATGGCAGAAGACAACAGTACAGAGGCATCAGCTTGTCAGAAGCAGCAATTCGAGGGTTAACAGTGTGAGTGCAGCTCAGAAGGAAGTGGTATTTGTGAGTATGATACTGATCTTTATACGTTTATCAATGCTGCAATAAACTATTAAAAGAACAGTCATGCACCGAACCTTAGAGTTAAGAGAAAGAGGGGAGTTGTGGGTTCACCTACCTACACCTTAGAGCAGAGAAGGTTAAGAAATTTGAAAGCGGTATTCAAAATCATGAACGGTTTTGATAGAGTAAATAATGAGAAACTGTTTCCACTGGTAGAAGGGTCAGTTACCGGATGATACTGATTTAAGAACCGGAGGTGACATGAAGAGAAAAATTTTACACAGCAATTTGTTGTGATCTGGAATACACTGCCTGAAAAGGATGGTGGAAGTAGATTCAGTAGTAACTTTCAAAAGAGAATTGGTTAAATACCTTCCGGGAGACAGAAGCGTTAAGAGAGCCTGTGTTTGAAAATCAAAGTAAACGGTGACATCACAGGAAAGTCGTGAGTGATTGGCTGGTGAGTATTCTGCTTAGGGACTGAGTCTAAACAACTGGGAGTTTAAAAACGGTAAAAATATGAAGTGTTAATAACAAGTAACAAATGAGTAGCTGGTGAGTCTTATCTTTTATTTTTAAGTAAGGTTTATCACTATTGGTAAAGTTATTAGTACTATTGGTAAGGTTAATTACTATTGGTAGGGTTTATTAGTATTAGTATTAGTAGTAGCAGGGTTTCTTTGTCGTACCACGGTTTGTTATCTAATAGGTAGAGGAATGGCAGGGCTCCTCCAACCTCTGGAGTGCACATCCTGTGCTATGTGGGAACTCCAGGACTTATTACCATGTCCTGGATAACCATATGTTCAGGAAGTGTCGACAGTTTCAGCAGCTTGAGCTCTGGGTTTCGGAATTTGAGCAACGGTTGGTGTCGCTGCAGTGCATCCATGAGGTTGAGAGCTTCACAGATAGCACGTTTATAGATGTGGTCACCTTACAGCTTACGAGCATGCAGGAAGCGAGGGGATGACGGACCACCAGAAGAAGAAACAAGTAGATAGTGCAGAAGACCCCTGAGTGCATCTCACTCTCCAGCCTGTATTCAGTTCTGAACACTGAGGAAAGTGATTGTTCATCTGGGGAGCACAGCCAGAGCCAAGTCCATGGCACTATGGCTGACTCAGCTGCACAGTGGGGCACAAAGAATACTGGAAGAGCGATAGTGATAGGAGATTCGATAGTCAGGGGAACAGATAGGTGTTTCTGCGGCCGCAGACCTGAATCCAGGATGGTGTATTGCCTCCCTGGTGCCAGGGTCAAGGATGTCACAGAACGGCTGCACAGCACCCTGAGGGGGAAAGATGAACAGCCAGCAGTCGTGGTCCACATTGATACCAATGACATAGGTAGGAGGAGGGATGTGGTCCTACAGAAAGAGGTTAAGGGGCTAGGTAAGAAATTAGCAAGCAGGATCCCAAAATTACTAATCTCCTGATTACTCCCAGTAACATGCGCAAGTTAGTATAGAAATATGAGGCATATCAATGTGTGACTGGAAAGATGGTGCAGGAGGGAAGGCTTTAGATTCCTGGGACACTGGGACCAGTACTGGGAGAAAATGGGACCTGTATAGGCCGGATGGGTTGCACCTGAACAGAACAGGGACAAATTTTCTTGCGAGGCAATTCGCTAGTGCTATTGGGGAGGGTTAAAACTAACTCAGCAGGGGTGTGGGAACTGGGAGATAATACAATAGAGGAACACCAAGGTGCACAGAGAATTGGAAGAGACAGATAGCACTAGAGTAGGAAGTAGCAAGTATTAGATGGGGTCAGAGTGAAAGTGTTAGCACTAGAGAGGGGAGTAATTCCATATTAGGTGAGAGTGGATAGAGAATGACTAGGAAGAATGCAAAGACAGGATTACAAATCATGCGTGTAAACACGCAAGGTGTGGGGAATAAGGTTGGTGAGCTACAAGCACAAATAGTATTTTAGGAATATGATGTAATGGCAACAACAGAAACATGGTTTAAAAATGTCGAGTACTGGGGGCTTAATATGCAAGGATATAAAGTGTTCAGAAAGAATAGAGAAGGAAAAAAGGGAGGTGGGGTGGCAGTACTGATTAGGGAAGACATTGTAGTGTTGGAAATGGAGGATGTCCTTGAAGAGGCAAGGACAGAATCCATTTGGTTAGAGTTGAAAAGCAAAAAGGGTATGATCACATTACTATGGGATATCCTATAGGCCTCCAAATAGTGAGATAGAGGAACAAATCTGCAGGGAAATCACAGAGACGTGCAAGAACTATAGAGTGGTGTGTCACGCCAACATGTTATGTTGAATGATAATTTTTTTTCATCCACTGGCTGGAGACCCAATAAAGAAATTAAAAAAGGAACAGAAAAAAGGTGACTTTGCTAGCACCTTAAGATGACCACCTGATTTGCAAAACTGTATCCTACATTGCAAGGCCTGTGAGGTTGGAGAGTCAGCCCCATCCCAGCAAGAACCAAGATCTGAGAAATTTAAGGGAACTGCCTGTTCCCATTAGCAAGGTATCAAGACTATTACTTGAACAATGGGACCCTGGTTGTGAGTAGGAAATCCCCAGGCATGGGCTGTTTTAGTTGCAAGAAGAACTACACTGCTAACTACCATGCTTGAATCACTGGGTGACTGTCATGTGAAAAGACCCCTTCCCCCAATCTGTGTCTTAAGATGGTGTTTCTCTGCAGCAGGCTGAGAAGCATCTGGGCTCTGACAAGTGCAGACCCAAACGGGGGTCCCTCCCCTCTCTGGGCTGACGTTTACCAGCCTCCCAGCATCGGGGGTCGTTGCAGGGGTGCCCAGAAAATCCTTCCAGGAGAGGCCTGTCATGTAAAAGCCTGCTACCCGACCCAAACCCGATGGGACCTGACGACATGTGTTGGGTTCGGGTCAGGTCAGTCGCATTTCCGGGTCCAGCATTCGGGCTCGGGTCAGGTCAGGCTGGACCGGACACGTTCTATCACCACCTCAGGTAAGTGACTTTAATGTTAATTTACTTTTTGGACTTTAAAGGTGGTTTTGTTACAGTTATTTTAAGCTTGTGCAGATCAGCAACAAAGTGTAAAACGGAAGGTAGATTAACTGATGGTCGGGTCGGGTTGGGCGTGGGAAAAAATGGAAGGACTCGGGCTGGGTCAGGCTCAGGGTCAGATGGGTTCTGTCGGGCTCGGGTCGGGTCTCATTTGCAGACCCGAGCAGGCCTATACCGTCATGGGCCTCAACGCCGGGAAGTCTCCGGGCGGCTGCCCCTCCCCAGCGCTTGGCAAAAAAAACTTAATTCACATATGTAAATAAATGCTAATAAAGGAATAATTACTTACCTTGTCGCAACGGCCGGCCCACACCGATATTCCAGCCGGTTGCTGAAAGTCCCGTGCGTTCAGATCTCCGTTCGGAGACCCGAAGCATAACACTGGTGGGGAGGGGGAAGGAGTGAAATTTTCAGGGCGGGGGGAGTGGGGAAAACTGTTACTATTGGCTGAGGGGATGGTGGGATGGAGTTGAATGGTAAAGGTGATGAAGTTCAGGGGGAAAGTTTGGGATGGGAACAATTTTTTCTAGTGGGGAAAAGGCAATAAAGAAAGTGTTTGGTCATTGAGGGGATGGGAGAGGATTTTCCATCTTTTATTAAATTTAGAAATATAAATGTTACATCCATTTCACTTTAAAAATTTAAATTACCAGTAAGGGCTAGAAGGCCTTTAAAAATGGTGCTACCGCCTGCACGGTGCCACCGGACGCCGTTGCCGGGGATGGAGCGCCCGCCCCTCGATGTCATCAGGGGTTGTCATTCCGCCCCCTCCATGTTAATGAGCCGCTGCGCAAAATATCATGACTCCATGACACACGTCTTGCAGGTGCGCCGCGCTATTCAGCCCTCTCTCTCTCCATTCCAGCTTGCAAGTTTCGAACCCCGCCTGCTGACTGACCACCTCTGCAAACTCTGGTGACAACCCAATTCCTTGGAGGAAATCATCCACATCGTCATCTCCAAGAGACCCACCGAATCAGTCATCTATCTCTTCAAACCAGAAGCCTCAGAGCAACCGAATTCAGCTAGAAGCCAGCCAAATCACCAAACTTCACAGACTGTATACCCTTATCAATCTACCCTTCCCCACTCTGTAACCTATTTCTATGCATGTGATCCTCTTGTGTGTGTGTGTGTGAGAAAGTTGGAGATCAGTTTATTATTTTACTTAGTTCAATTTAAGTACAATAAAGTTAACCTCTTTCTTTGTTAAACTCACGTAAACCTGTCCAATTGGTTCTTGTTCTGATCATAACAAGTAAATAATCAAACACCTACTGAATTGGCCAATACATCCACTTTAAAAAAAAGAATGAAACCTGTTGTGGTCGAACAAGGAGAGGGAAAAGAGGGAAGCCCTTTCACTCCTCCTCACCTGACCATAACAGGTGATATTGGGGGACTTAATTACCCAAATATCGTTTGGAATAATGTTAGAGTAAAGGGTAAGGAGGGGAGGAATTTCTGAAATACCTTCAGGAGAACTTCCTTCATCAGTATGTTCTCAGCCAAACTAGAAAGGAGGCATTGCTGGAGCTGCTGCTGGGAAATGAGGTGGGCCTAGTGGACCAAGTGTCTATCGGGGTGCACTTGGGTAAGAGCGATCATCATATCATAAGGTTTAGACTAATAATATGGAAAAGCAAGGAACAATATAAGGTAGAATGTTGTGTTACAACCAGGTAGAAAGGGTTCTAGGGATTCCCTCTCAGCCTTTTCCTGATTTGGCCGCAACAGGGTTTAATTTTTTAAAACACCATATTTTTAGCTTCCCTTCAGTGAATCCTTGTTCACTTCTCTCCAATTGTAATGGCAAAGAAATCAACCAGACAGGCTTTCATAGATATAAACAAGAAAGGTGTAAGTTTATTAACGTTAAAACTCTACTTTGGTTAAAACTACTAAAAATACACGATACGACCACGCTAACATGCATACATGATAAACCCACACACAGATAGAGACAGAAAATGAGAAAGAATCAAGGGGAAAGGTTTGAAGTAATAGCTGGAGTTCATTTACTGTCTTCTGAATTTGATATAAAGCCTTTGATTGCAGGTAAATCTTGCCGTCTCGTTGGGGCCCAGTGCACACTTCCAAACTTGTTTCGATGGTTTTCTGGCTTGAGGCTTAGTTTCTTTCGTGGGTCCCTGGCTTTGCGTGAGATGGAGAGAGAGAGATGGGGAGATGCTGTCTTCTTGAAATCCAGTTGCAGTCTCCGCTTTTCATGAGAGAGAGGGACAGGGAGAGATGCTCTCTCCTCAAGTTCAGTTGTAGTCTTGACTTCAAACTGTTCTGTGAACACAATTCAAGCCAAACCTGGGCCAGCAGGCCAGTCATGTGACTAGCTCACTACCTGGATTTTTTGTGGATTCTTTCAATCTCAGTAGACATCCTCAATAGGGGGTCTGGAATGCTAGCTTTCACACCCTCAATGTCTTTTGATTAAAATCCATTTGGTTAATTGAATCAGGGAGCAGTTCCATTGACTTCTCCAGGCAACTGTCTCTTAGAATGCAGATGCAGCCATGTTTTTAGTCCAGTAAGCGTTTAAAATTTATGTTTCGTATGATGAAATTAATATGCCTCATTCTTGGCAAGTAGGGTTTCCATCACAGTCTAAATTGAAAGAGGGCTAATTTCAACATGGTGAGAAGGGATCTAGCCAGAGTTGAATGGAACCAAAATAAAAACAAAGTGTTGGAAATACACAGCAGGTCTGGCAGCATCTACGGCGAGAGAAACAGAGTCAACATTTCATCAGAACAGTCACAGACCTGAAACGTTAACTCTGTTTCTCTCTTCACAGATGCTGCCAGACCTGCTGTGTATTTTCAGCACTTTCTGTTTTTATTTCACATTTCCACATCGCAGTATTTTGCTTTCATTATTAGTATGAAACTAATAATGGCAGTGGTTAGCACCGCAGCCTCACAGCTCCAGGGACCCGGGTTCAATTCTGGGTACTGCCTGTGCGGAGTTTGCAAGTTCTCCCTGTGACCGCGTGAGTTTCCGCCGGGTGCTCCGGTTTCCTCCCACAGCCAAAGACTTGCAGGTTGATAGGTAAATTGGCCATTGTAAATTGCCCCTAGTGTAGGTAGGTGGTAGGGAATATGGGATTACTGTAGGGTTAGTATAAATGGGTGGTTCTTGGTCGGCACAGACTCGGTGGGCCGAAGGGCCTGTTTCAGTGCTGTATCTCTAAATAAAAAAATAAATAAAGACTGGCAGGAAGAGCTGTATCAGAACAATGGGTTATCTTTAAGGAAGAGATGCTTCAGGTACAGGTTAGGTACATTCCAACAAGGGCAAAAGGTAGAGTAACCAAGATCAAAGCTCCTTGAATGATGAGGGTGATAAACATTATGATTAAACAAAAAAGAGGGTATATAGTGCATGTCAGGTGAACTCATCAAGTGAGAACCAGGTCATGTACAATAAGTTGAGAAGGGAGATGAAAAGGAAAATAAGACTGGCAAAGAGAGAACATGAGAATAGAAAAGCACTCAATATAAAAGGGAACCCAAAGATCTTCTACCAGCATGTAAATAGTAAGTGAGTAGTAATTGGAGTGGGGCCTATTAGGGACAAAGATGGTAATGTCTGCTTAGAGGTGCCGGGCAAGGCTAATATACTTAATGTGCACTTTGTATCAGTGTTCACTAAGGAAATGGAATCTGACAAAATATCAGTAGAAATGGAGAGAGTAGAGGCAATGGATAGGATTAAAATTGAGAGGGGGGGTACTAAAAAGGCTGCTTATGTTTAGGGTAGATCAGTCAACTTATGATGGCTTGCATCCCAGGTTATTAAACGAAGTGGGGATGGAGATAGCGGACGGGCTTGTCATAATCTTCCAATCTTCCCTGAATTTGGGGGAGGTGCCAGAGGATTGGAGAGTGGCAAATGTGACACCTTTATTCAAGAAATGTGTAAGGACAGTCCTAGCAACTGCAGGCTAGTTAGTTTAACATCAGTGGTTGGTAAGGTTTTAGAAACAATTGTCAGGGAAAATATCAATGGACACTTAGAGAGGTTTGAGTTAATTAAGGATAGCCAGCATGGATTTGTAAAAGGCAGATCATTCTTTACTAATCTAATTGAATTTTTGATGAAGAAACAGAGAAGGTTGATGAAGGGAATCCTGTGGATGCTGTTTAAATGGATTTTAAGAAGCTTTTGATCAAGTACCAAATAAAAAGCTGGGTAACAAAATTGAGCTCATGGAATAGAAGTGTCAGTGTCAAATTGGATAAAAAAGTTGGCTTAAGGACAGATAACAGCGAGTCGTAGTAAATGGTTGCTTTTCAGACTGGAGGATGGTAGATAGTGATGTTCCCCAAGGGTCAGTGCTGGGACCACTGCTTTTTTCACTATATATAAAAGACTTGGTTCTTGGAATACAGAGTAGAATCTCAACATTTGCCGATGACACCAAACTTGGAAGGGTGGCAAACAGTGAGGATGATATGAGCCGCCTGCAACAAGACATAGATAGGCTAGCAGAATGGGCAGACAGGTGACAGATGAAATTTAATACTGTGAAGTGTGAGATGATGCATTTTGGCAGAAGGACTAGGGAGAGGCAATATAAACTTCATGACACAGTTCTAAAAAATGTGCAGGAACAGAGGGACCTTGGGGTTCCTGTGCATAGATCTTTGAAAGTGGCAGGACATATAGAGAGAGTAGTTAGTAAAGCATATGGGATCTTGGGCTTCATAAATGAGGCATTGAATACGAAAGCGGGGAAGTTATGCTGAAACTTTTTATAGCTCTGGTTAGGCTCCAACTGCAGTACTGCATCCAGTTCTGGTCACCACACTTTAGGAAGGATGTGAGGATCCTTGAGATGGTGCAGAGGAGATTTACCAGAATGGTTCCAAGGATGGAGGATTTTAGTTACAAGGTTAGGTTGGAAAAGTTGGGTTTATCTCCTTAGAACAAAGGAGATTTGAAGGGAGACTTCATAGAAGTGTACAAGATTATGACAGGCTTAGATAAGTTAGCCAAGGAAAAACTGTTCCCATTAACTAATGGTACAAGGACTAGGAGACACAGATTGAAAGTTTTGGGCAAGAGGAAGCACTTTTTTACACAGCGGGTGGCAATGACCTGGAACTCGCTGCCCACAAGGGTGGTTGAAGCAGAGACAATCACAGATTTCAAGAGGAAGTTGGATAGCCACTTGAGGGAAACAGATTTGCAGGGCTACGGGGATCCGGCGGGGCAGTGGGAGTGACCAGATAGCTCCGTGAAGAGCTGGCATGGACTCAATGGGCTGAATGGCCTCCTTCTTTGCCATAAGTGATTCTATGGCTTGAAGGCGACATAATCTGAAAGCACAATTTTAGTTTTCACATGTATGCTGATGACACCCAGTTCTACCTCAACACCACCTTACACGACCCCTGTTGCTAAATTATCAGATTGCTTGTTCAACATACAGTAATGGATGGTGTTATGACTAGGTGAGAAAGGGGTCTAGGGTTCCCTCTCAGCCTTCACCTGGTCTTACCATAACAGGGTTTAATTTTAAACACATCATTTTTTAGCTCCCCCTTAGTGAATCCTTGTTCACTAACTTCCAATTATAAGGCAAAGAAACTAGCCAAACAGGTTTTCTTAGGTATAAAGAAAAAAGGTTGAACTTTATTAAACTTAAACTCTAATTCGGTTAACGCCTACGGATACGCGATGTGCCCATGCAGATAGAGACAGAAAAGAGTGGAAGAAATAAAGAGGAAAAGTTTGAGGCAATATCTGAAGGTGGTTTTGGTTACTGTTCTTTGAGCTCGCTGTAGAGTCCTTGATTGTAGGTCGGTGTTGCTTTTCATTGGGGCCCAGTATTCTTCTTACACCTTGCTCTATGTAGGAGACTTTTCTCTCTTGCGGCTCTTGTGTCCTAAGTGGGTCCAGAGGCTTGTGAGAAAGAGATAGGAGCAGACAGAAGAGGCCTTCTCATTCCAGGAGCAAATAGTCTTTTTTCCAGTTCAAACTCTTTGTACAATTCAGAAAAACCATGGTTGCCAAGCACGTTAGTCATGTGACTAGCTGGTCTGACCACGTCTGTTTGTGGATTCTTTTGTCTTTACCTGGAATGTCTCTTCTTACACACAATATCTGATGCTCAAAATCCATTGTGGGTTAAATTGGAGCAGGGATTAGCCCCTTTGTCCCTCTAAGCACTGTCTGTTAGCATGCAGAAATGTTTTTCCAGCCAAGTGACTGGTGATTTTTTTTTAACAAGTCCTTTCTTCACTCCAGTAACAGTTTAAAATCAATGTTCATATGACAAAATTAATATGGCTCATTCTTGGCAGATGGGGGGGCCTGCATGACAATGAGCCTAAATTTCCCCCAAATAAACATTGGGAAGACTGAAGCTATTTCTTCAGTCCCCACAACAAACTCCATTCCTTATTTACTGACTCCCTGGCAACTGTCTGAGGCTGAACCAGAAATGATGGGGAACACAGGGTTTAGTGAGAGAGAGGAACTGAAGGAAATCAGTATTAGTAGAGAAATGGTGTTGGGGAAATTGATGGGATTGAAGGCTGATAAATCCCCAGGGCCTGATGGTATGCATCCCAGAGTACTTAAGGAAGTGGCCCTAGAAATAGTGGATGCAGGTCCAACAGGTGGTAAAAAAGGCAAATGGTATGTTAGCCTTCATAGTGAAAGGATTCGAGTACAGGAGCAGGGATGTCTTGCTGCAATTATACAGGGCCTTGGTGAGGCCACACCTGGAATATTGTGTGCAGTTTTGGTCTCCTTATCTGAGGAAGAATGTTCTTGCTATAGAGGGAGTGCAGCGAAGGTTTACCAGACTGATTCCTGGGATGGCGGGACTGACGTATGAGGAGAGATTGGGTCGGTTAGGATTATATTTGCTGGAGTTCAGAAGAGTGAGGGGGGATCTCATAGAAACCTATAAAATTCTAACAGGACCTGACAGGGTAAATGCAGGAAGTATGTTCCCGATGGTGGTTGATTCCAGAACCAGGGGTCGTAGTCTAAGGATATGGGTAAACCTTTCAGGACTGAGATAAGGAGAAATTTCTTCACCCAGAGAGTGGTGAGCCTGTGGAATTCGCTACCACAGAAAGCAGTTGGGGCCAAAACATTGAATGTTTTCAAGAAGGAGTTAGATATAGCTCTTGGGGTGCAAAGGATCAAAGAGTATGGGGTGAAAGCGGGAACAGGTTACTGAGGTGGATGGTCAGCCATGATCATAATAAATGGCGGAGCAGGCTCGAAGGGCCGAATGGCCTACTTCTGCTCCTATTTTCTATGTTTCGATGCTTGCAAACTTGGTGTCATATTTGACCCTGAAATAAGCTTCTGAACACATTTCTGTGCTATCACTAAGACTGCCTATCTCCACCTCTATAACATCACCCAACGCTGCCCCTACCTCAAGTCATTTCCTGCTGAAACCTTCATCCATGCCTTTGTTACCTCTAGACTTGACTATTCCATTGCAGTCCTGGCTGGCCTCCCTCATTCTATCCTCCATAAACTCGAGGCTATCAAAACCTCTGCTGTTCATGTACTTACTTGTGCCTAGTCCTGTTCCCCTATCATCACTGTGCTGCTGACCTACGTTAGCTCCCAGTCAAGCGGCACCTCAATTTTAAAACTTCTCATCCTTGTTTTTCAAGTTCCTCCACGGCCTCAGCCCTCCCTATCTCTGTAGTCTCCTCCAGTCCCACAACCCTCCGTGATACCAGCACTCATCTAATTCTGGCCTCTTGAGCATCCTTGATTTTAATTGCTCCGCCATTGGTGGCTGTGCCTCCAGCTGCCTCAGACAAGGATCGGCAACCTTTTTACCTGAAGAACCTTTTAAAAATAAATTGCCTAAAATAAAAACTGTTGGGAGCCACAGGATGAAAATTATAAATCAAATACTTGACAAATTGTCAACTGTTCCTGGTAGAATGCATAATTGCATATATAATAAATAAAATAAGTGTTGAATTTATGTATCAACAGAAAACAAAAACCAAAATTAAAATAGTCCTAACTCTGAATTATCGTGCTTTTTTGACTTTTTTTTAAACTATAATTTTGTCACTAAAGACTTCTTTAAAACAAACCTTAACTTAAGATGCATAGAATTAAAACAATTATTTTGGTCATTGATTCTCGTGATAAAAAGAGCTTCTAATAGCACATTCATAATAATTTATCATTTCAGCTAATATTAGAAACAATACAGGTCACAGCCATAATACCAGTTCCTCGAACCAAAGGCATTATCTATAACCATGATGTAACTATACCACTCGAACAGGTTTCGTTAAAGTACGATGATGTTTTTCGTTAAAATGATCATTTGAAATCGTAAAGTGCAGCATAATAAAAACACAGCTCTTACTTTTCTAGACTTAATTTCTTTTAGAACTTTTTCATGTTAATGCGATCCAAATGGAAAAGGTAGGGAGCTGCAAATGAGATGTTAAAGAGTTGCATGCAGCTCCGGAGCGACAGGCTGCAGACCCCTGTTCTAGGCCGCAAGCTCTGGAATTCCCTCCCTAAATCTCTCTGCCTCGCTACCTCTCTTTTCTCCTTTAAGACGCCCTTTAAAACCTACCTCTTTGACCAAGCTTTTAATCACCTGCCCTAATATTGCCTTATGTGACTCAGTGTCAACTTTTTGCGTTACAATTCTGTGAAGTGCCTTGGTGTGTTTTATTACGTTAAAGGCGCTATATAAAAACAGATTGTTGCTGCTGGGAATAACTTACAGGGCTACAGAGAATGTGCAGGGGTGTGTGACTAATTGGATAGCTCTATCAAACAGCCACGATGGACCAAATGATCTCCTCCTTTGTTGGTTCATTCTATGATTCCACGGTTCTAATGACTTTCTTTTCCCTTCACCCCTTTCTTGTATCCTCCCCTTGTTTACCCTTCCCCTATCCTCTTGGTTGTCTTCCTTCTTACCTACTGCTTCTCTTCGATTTTCATTCCCTTTTGGCTTGTATTGGTGTTGTTGCAACTTGCAGTTGGAACTTGCAAAAAGAGAGGCCACGTGGGGCTAAGGGAGCAAGGCACAACTGTATTTTTTTCCTTTAATATTTTGGCTTTTTCTTCAGTCTATGGGCACCGTGAGCAACTCATGTAGTTCTTTGCTGAAATTGTTCACCCACTAAGAAGCGACTCCTAGGAATTCAAAATTTTGCAGTCATCTGGACGTGACTGTCATCAGGAAGCCCAAGTACCACTTCCGGTGCATAGCATATGCGCAGAGTCTCACCAAATGAGTTTTTACTGAGGGCAAATGACCAACTTTTGAATTTTAATTCACACGGTGAGTGAAAAATAATATAAATAGCGCTAAAATGCACGGTATGTGTTTCACTTAGGCAGAGACCAAGTCCAAACATGTTGATAATTTATTACGACATTCCAAAGCAAGAAGATGCGGCAGATAATCCCAAACAACTTACATTAAAACTCAATGTAGTGATTTGAACAGAGTTAAGATGAGTTACAGGTTTTCCAATCAGAGTTCCTGAACTCGAAGGGTCACCGGACCTCATCCATCCACAGCCAAGCATACAGCGAGCTGTCTGTACTTGCAGGTTGACCCAGGTAACAGTGTCAAGTATTTAATTATCTGTAAAGCACTTTGAGATATCCTGAGGTCATTTATCTTTGTTCATGGAATGTGGGCATCGCTGGCTAGGCCAGCATTTATTGCCCACCCCTAATTGCCCGTGAACTGATCGGCTTGCTAGGCCATTTCAGAGGGCATTTAAGAGCCAACCACATTGCTGTGGGTTTGGAATCACATATAGGCCAGACTAGGTAAGGACATTGGTGAACCAGATGGGTTTTTACAAAAATTGACAATGGTTTCATAGTCACCATTAGACTAGCTTTTTTTTTGATTGCAGATTTTTAAAATTGAATTCAAGTTTCACCTGTATGGGATTTGAACCCATGTCCCTAGAGCACTAGGCAAGACCTCTGCATTACTAGTCCAATGACATTACAACTACACCACCACCTCCCACAACATAAGAGGTGCTATATGAAGACAAGGGCCAGGAAATTCGGCTGGTTGCGGTGCTACAGAAGCCCAGAACATGCAAAATAACAGCCAAACCACTACCGGCACAGTCCGCATGGTGTGTCATGGTTATAAGGGCATTAGCGTAGGTGTGCCGTGCTTGTGATGGAAGCATGTTGAGTTGGCAGATCATGGCGTCAAACAACGTCTAACACTGATTTGCTGCCGGACCTGCTATTTTGGACCTTGCAGGTGCTATTAATGCCCTCTCGTAAATAATCCCAGCTGAACATGCGAGGGACTTTCAGCTGAGGTGCTTTTGACTTTCCTTTCCTGCTGCAGAGTGAGTGCAAGTACAGTCCTCAGTCTTCTTGGAGAAGTTTGGAAATCATTGGATTCACAAGACTGCAGTGGTGGAATAAAAACAGAAAGGGCTGGAAATACATAAGAACTAGGAGCAGGAGTAGGCAATTCAGCCCCTCGAGCCTGCTCTGCCATTCAATATGATCATGGCTGGTCTCATTTCGGCCTCAACTCAACTTTCCTGCCCGTTCTCCATAACCCTTCAACCCATTACTAATTAAAAATCTGTCTATCTCCTCCTTAAATTTACTCAATGTCCCAGCACCCACCACACTCTGGGTTAGTAAATTCCACAGACTCACGACCCTTTGAGAGAAGTAATTTCTCCTCATCTCTGTTTTAAATCTGCTACCCCTTATCCTAAAACTATGACCTCTCGTTCTAGATTGCCCCACCAGAGGAAATATCCTTTCTCCTCTCATTCTTCTAAACTCGAGAGAGTAAAGGCCTAAACTGCTCAATCTCTCTTCATAAGACAAACCCCTCATCTCTAGTGAACCTCCTCTGAACTGCCTCCTATGCAACTACATCCCTCCTCAAGTAAGGGGACCAAAACTGTACACAATACTCCAGGTGCGGTCTCATTAATGCCTTGTACAGTTGCAGCAACACTTCCCTACTTTTATACTCTATTCCTTTAGCAATAAATGCCAAAATTCCATTTGCCTTCCTTATTACCTGCTGCATCTGCACACTAGTTTTCTGCGATTCATGCACGAGGATACCCAGATCCCTCTGCACCGAAGCACTCTGAAGTTTCTCTCCATTTAGATAATAATTTGCCTTTCTATTCTTCCCACCAAAATGGATAACCTCACACTTATCCACGTAAAGTCCATCTGACAAATTTCGGTCCATTCACCTAACCTATCCATATCCATTTGTAAATTTCTTATTTCTTTATTGCTACTTACTATCCCACCTATTTTAGTGTCATCTGTAAATTTGGCTATAGTACCTTCTATCCCTGCATCCAAGTCATTAATATAGATTGTAAATAGTTGGGGCCCAAGGACCGAACCCTGTGGTACCCCACTAGTTACATCTTGCCAACCAAAAAAGGACCCATTTATCCCAACTCTCTGTTTTCTGTTGGTTAGCCAACCCTCTATCCAAGCTAATAAATTTCCCCTAACCCCATGTGATCTTACCTTGTGTATTAACCTTTTGTGCAGCACCTTATCAAATGCCTTCTGGAAGTCCAGATATATTACATCTACAGGATTCCCATTACTCACTTTACTTGTTACATCTTCGAAGAACTCTAGCAAATTAGTCAAACACGATTTACCCTTCATAAAACCATGCTGACTCTGATGGATTGCATTTTGACTTTCTAAATGTCCTGTTATTGCTTCCTTAATAATGGATTCTAACAAATTCCCAACGACAGATGTTAAACTAACTGGTCTATAGTTTTCTACTTTCTGCCTCCCTCCCTTTTTGAATAAGGGCGTTATATTAGCAGTTTTCCAATCCACTGGAACCTTTCCCGCATCCAGGGAATTTTGGAATATTATAACCAATGGATCCACTATCTCCGCTGTCACTTCCTTTAAGACCCTAGGATGTAGGCCATCAGGCCCTGGGGACTTGTCTGCCTTCAATCCCAATAGTTTGCTCAGTACTTTTTCCCTAGTAATGATGATTGTTCTAAGTTCCTCCCTTTCTATAACCTCTGCATTACCTGATACTATTGGGATGGTACTAGTGTCCTCCACCGTGAAAACTGAGACAAAATACTGACTTAGTGTCTCCGCCATTTCTGTGTTCCCCACTATTGTCTCCCCAGTCACATCTCCAAGGGACCAACATTCACTTTAGCTACTCTCTTCCCTTTTATATACTTATAGAAGCTTTTGCTATCCATTTTTATATTTTGCGCTAGTTTTCTTTCATAATTTACCTTTGCTCCTTTTATTACTTTTTTAGTAACCCTTTGTTGATCTTTAAAAGTTTTCCAATCTTCCAGCCTGCCACTGGCCTTTGCAATATGGTATGCCTTAGTTTTTGTCTTTATGTTATCCTTAATTTCCTTGTTTAGCCATGGATGTTTTTTCCCCCTCTTACAATCTTTCTTCCTCTCTGGAATATATTTTAGTTGGGAGGAATTGAATATCTCTTTAAACATCTGCCACTGCTCATCAACTGTCCTACCTTTTAGTCTTCCTGCCCAGTCCACTTGGGCCAAATCTGTCCTCATGCCTATATAAATACCTTTGTTTAACTCCAGAATGCTAGTGTGGGACTCCAGTTTCTTGCCCTCAAACTGAATTTGAAATTCTAGCATGCTATGATCATTCTTCCCTAGAGGATCCTTAACAATGAGATCATTAATTAATCCCACCTCATTACACAATACCAAATCTAGAATAGCCTGCTCCCTGGTTGGTTCCACAACATATTGTTCCAAAAAACAATCTCTAATACATTCAATGAACTCTCCCTTGAGGCTACCCTTTCCAATTTGATTAATCCAGTCTACAGGCATATTAAAATCACCCATGATTATTGCCATACCTTTCTTACAAGCCCCCAGTATTTCCTGGTTTATACTGTGCCCCACTGCAGAACTACTGTTTGGGGACCTACCTCCACCTCAACCAGGAGCAGTGTCTGAGATGGTTATGTTTCACGAGGGAGCTGGGCACTGAACTGTACCACCTTCTTCATCCCAACCTACAGCCACACAGCAGGGCAAGGATGGTGCTCACAGCAGTAATTAAGATCCCCATTACACTCAATTTCTACGCCAGCGGATCCTTCCAGGCAGGAGCAGGTGACATTGCCTACATCTCACAGTTCATTATGCATCGCTGCATCACGGAGGTGACAGAGGCCCTGTAACAGAAGGAGAGGGGACTTCATCATCTTCTCCATTACTAGAGATAAGCAGGAGGAGCGTGCAAATGGTTTTGCCAGGCTAGTCAGATTTCCAGTGAATGCATGTGGCTCTGTAGGCCCCACATATTAATGGGGAGATGTACTGAAACCACAAGGGCCACTATTCTCTCAACGTGCTGTTGGTGTGTGACCACGCACAGAACACTATGTCGATGAGTGCCCACTTTCCTAGCAGCAGCCACAACACTTCCATACTGTGGCAGTCAGCTGGTCCCGCCATATTTGAGCCACCATGATGAACCAGAGGTGACAAGAGCTAGCCACTCCACACCTGGTTCATGACTCCTCTCCACCACTTGACCATGTGTGGACAGTGCACCTAAAATGAGAGTCACCCTGCCACCAGGAATTCAGTACTCGCTGGAGTGTGTCTCCAAATTCATGGTGGTCTGCTGCATCCTCCACAACCTTCCTCTCAAGAGGGCGCAGCCCTTGCCAGCAGGCCTTTGGCAACACCTTGAGGGGAGGAAGATAAGGAGGAAGACAGGAGCCATCCAGGACCCCTTCCCTCCAGAAGACCCGTCCGTGAACGGCCACTCAGACCCCAGTTCTCCTAAGATCTCATTCCCAAATCAGCGATGCTCCATAATTCCACACCTTTCCATCCCTTTGCGACAGAGCATCACAGCCAATCTCACTTAGCCAATCTCACTACAATTGAGGCGACACAGTGGCGCAGTGGTTAGCACTGCAGCGACCCGGGTTCAATTCTGGGTACTGCCTGTGTGGAGTTTGCAAGTTCTCCCTGTGTCTGCGTGGGTTTTCTCCGGGTGCTCCGGTTTCCTCCCACAAGCCAAAAGACTTGCAGGTTGGTAGGTAAATTGGCCATTATAAATTGCTCCTAGTATAGGTAGGTGGTAGGGAAATATAGGGACGGGTGGGGATGTGGTAGGAATATGGGATTAGATGGTCGGCACAGACTCGGTGGGCCGAAGGGCCTGTTTCAGTGCTGTATCTCTAAACTAAACTAAACTAAGCGTCCTCTTGACCAAAATCTTGAAATAAAAGACACCATAAAAAAAAATTCCATAACAATCTTATCCATCAATGTTACCAATAGCACATCCAATACTTAGCTATTAACACTTGTGCATCCCTCTAGTGCCTGTTTTGCAGGTCCCTTTGCCTGGCCTAGTACTTCTACACAGTGCTGCCCCAGTGATTGCAGCATGGCTGTTGGAAGGCTGATGATTTTCAGCAGGAGAGATTGCAGATGGCCTTGCAGGACGCCCTTGAGCAGTTCTGGGCCTTGAGGGTCTGACTTCAGACTGAAAAACCTAGACATGGGAGGCAGCAGTCTGGACTGGCTGGCTGATAGGTAACAGCTAGGGCGTTGGCGGAGTGGCAGTGATTGGAAGATGAATGCTGTCATCCTGAGAGAGGACGGCAGGTTTGTGCTCCATGGAGCCACTGCCACTCCCCCGGGCAGCGCCTCAACAATCCTCATAACCTGTTGGAGGACAGATTTCTGGACTGCTGTGGGAGCCTGCAAGCCTCTTTGAGCACTGGCATCCATGGACATGATGGCAGCAGTCGAAGCCTGCATGGAACCAAGCACCGATTTCATGACCTCAGTCTGAGCTTCCTCTGCAGCACTGAGAACCACAGAACCATTCGAAGACGGGTGGCTTTTGCCTGTGCTGCAATGGAAACTGAGATATAGGACATCAGACGCTGCATCACAGCTGGGTCCACAAGTACTCCACAAGTAGAGTTGTCCACTACTTCCATGCTGCAAAGGATAGGATCCAAGCTCTGTGTGAAGTTCTGTGCCAAGTTGGAGTTGAACCCCTCCGTGCTCCTTGATAGTGATAACAGGCTCTGTAGCAGTCCTGCCAATACACCAAGCATCTCGGTATGCATGCCTATCATTGTTCTCCTGTATGCCGCCCCATTGATGTCCTCATCTGCGTCCTCTGCAGCAGAACTCGTCTGCAACCTCTCCCTCTGATGAGCTGGGGCACGCGTTATCCTGTTTCCCTGGCCTGGCTGCAGTCCACATGTACCTGGTGACTCTTCAGGTGCTGATCCCACCTCTGTACGAACCTGTGAAGTACGCACAGTGCTAGTATCTGAGCTGGCTTCTGCGACTGTCAGATGAAGTGACGATGCTTCTTCATCAGACATCTGCTCTTGCTCGAGCTCTTTGTAGTGAGGCACCAGATGTTGGGTATCTAAAAGCAAAGATGAAGGGGTGGGTTGGGGTGAGGGAAAGGGAGGGGAGTGGGGTAGAAAGCAAGAGGTCTGTGGTCACACCATCTGCAGCTTCCACTTCATGCTATATAGTGAGATGTGAGAAGGTGCATACAGCAGGAAGATACTGTCATCCTGCATGTTCTTGGCTATTCTGGATGTAACAGCCTCAGTGACTGCCGGCTTTATAATGCACAGCACTATCTTCTACAAAGGGCTCAGGAGATGCAGGTGCCTGTCCATCACCAGTTCTTTGCTGTTCCCTCCTGTTATATGTGACCTCGTCCTGCAGGAACGAGAAGAGTGTGTTGCAATGTGTTTGAGCGGTGTGCCTGCCATAGCGGAATAGCTGGAAGTATGTAGAAGCGGCAAGAGGTGGTTGTGAGGCTGGCAACATTGGTAAGTGTGTGAGGGTGTGGTGGAGCATTTGTGTATTAAGCATGAGTCCTGATAGCTGAGTGATGAGGCTGTGATGCATTGAGCAGCATGAGAGGTTGGTGACGCGGTGGGTAGGAGATGTCATTGGAAGATGCATTCACTGACCTTAACCATTCATGTGAGGTCATTGAACTTTTTCCAGCACTGCAGCCAGTACCTCAAGGCCAGACTCTGGGAACCCTGACCATCTGCTTCCATTCCCCTCGCAGGGGTATGCTTGAAAGGCCTCCTGGCCCCCTCTGGAAACACGATCTCCTGGACTAAGGCCTCCAGGGCTACATCAGACAGCCTGGGAGCCCACTCTCCCATCCCTCAAAGACTTTCAGCAACACCTCCACCTGCTGCTGCAGCCTGAGTGCATCTCCCATTTAAGAGGGGCAAGCTGCCTTTCAGAAGGGCAGGCTAGCTTTAACTTGTGCTAGCCACAAACACTGCTGGGCCCCCTGCTGAGCATGCAGCCTGTCAGCTGCACGTTTCAAGCTGGGCAGCGTGCTGCCTGCCTCAACAAGACTGGGCACGGAATAATTGCACATCATGATCCCTGCAGCTGCTAACAGGTGCAATCAAATTTTTAGCCCAA
This sequence comes from Heterodontus francisci, assembly GCF_036365525.1. Lineage (NCBI taxonomy): Eukaryota > Metazoa > Chordata > Chondrichthyes > Heterodontiformes > Heterodontidae > Heterodontus > Heterodontus francisci. The sequence continues at coordinate 84,004,330 of NC_090389.1, read as the reverse complement.
GTTCTTTCTTTCTTTCTTTGTAATAATCACACTATTTATCTTTGAATATCTGCCATTGGCTTTCTCAAATTTTCCTGGATTGCTAAGGAACGTCTTGATCTTTACAGGGTGTGCTTGCAGGCAGTGTGCCACTATTTGCAAGGGAGGTGGAGGTCCCTAGGAATGTGCTAAAATATGTAGGGAGTAGAGTCCTCAGTATTTATACACACCCAGGGGAACAACAGAGTAAAATCACCCCTCTTGTTCCCTGTATTTTTATTCTATTTTACACAGTAGAAACAGGATAACCTTTCTGCTGTCACAACAAACTGCTCTGACGTCACAGCTGCATCCTCATGACATCATAAAGTAGCTTAAATCCCTTTAGAGTTTACTTCCTGTCTCCTTCTGTGCTGTACTAGTCTATGATTCTGTGACTCTATTAAAGAAAACAGTGGCATTTGTTCATTTAGACTGTAATACACGTACAAATCCACACTTGCGTTGTTTGGGAGTTATCATCCTTTTCCGTCAAATAAAAATGGAATTTACCCATTTCATGTTATTTGAGATTATTCTATTCAAATGAAGCCCCCTTATTGTTCCCCTAGGGGCTAGAAAGGATGCTTGTACATTGTATCCCGTGAAACACCAAGTGAGGTTATATCTTTAATTTCTAATGTATTTAAAATTTATTTGAGTCACATGAGCATCTCAATTTTGGGACATTTTCCTAGAAATGCCTTTTCTAAATTCTTACTGTTTGCACGAGCATTTTGAAGGCTTGTGGTACTAGGTGTCCATACTGGGAACAAACAGTTGCACAATCTGACATGGTTCCACTTGATACCCTGTCCTGTAACCCCCACCCGCCTTAACAGCTGATAGGATTTACATGGAGACACAACCCAGGGCCCACATCATAACTAAGGGGTTATGTCACCCAGCTTCAGAATGAAAACCATAGCAACCAAGAGACAGGAAGAGTGGAGATAAACAGCAAAGTCACACAAAACATGTGTTTGTACATATAAGAGAAACAAGGAGGGAACTTAAAAACAAGTGAGTTCATTGAATCTGTGAAGATCAGTACTGGAAAACAGTGTGTAAAGGAACAGCATTTATCAGCGGAGAGAAAGAACTGTCAAAGAGTAAAGAGACAGAGTCATCCATGCTTTCAGGTTGCTTCTGATAAACTGCGTCCTGAAGCTTTTAGTATGTTGGGGAATTTAGCCAAGTGTGGAAATGGAGATTCCACTTCCTACTTCTTCTGACAGATCCATTTTAACTTGCTGTTGCACTTGGATGAAAACAGCAAGGAGATCACTCGGTCTTGCAACTTAACATTATGTTTGGTTATTGGCTCAGAAAAAGCATCCTCGGTATTTCAGAAGGACTTAGTGGAGCACACTCTGAACCATAGAGAGCCACTTTCCTGACGGGATTGACTCTTACATCATGGACTGTGTGTCCTTCTTCAATGACCCACAAGCTGAGCTCAGAGTACATGCTTTTAGGTTTCTTTACCAGCAGAATATTTTCAACTTGCTCACAGGATCACGTAGAGGAAGAGATGGAAATTCTACTGCAAGTGTCCACCACTGGACTGAAGTGAACACAGGCCCTGCTCCCCCTTCACCTCCTCATCTTCAACGGGAGCCCTGATCGTCCTCCATCTCTACTTGTCGTTGGGACCAAATTATTGGTTGTTTCTTAATGATATTTGGCGAGAATGCACTCCACGTCTGAAGTCTCCCCCAGGGCAATTTGAGTGTGGACACCGCCTCCTCAGCCTCTCCGCCACTGAGTCCAGCTCCAGCAACCACAAGGCCTGAGGACAGTCCTACACCAGTGCAGGAAACCTTCAGCCAGCTGAGGCCCTCTAGGCCTCAGGGACCCAGAGGACGACTGCCAAAGTCATCCCAGGCCATGGGGCATCCTGATCAGTAGCCTGCCTCCAGTCCAGTTGCTAACGCAGGAGATACACCACACAGGAGCACCCACAAACATATTAAAAAGACACCTTGGCACATATGGGTATTTACGGGTGAGACAGATATGTCATTTTACTTTAATTAAACTTTTTTTGTGCCAATCATCAACCATCATTGTTTGAAAACCACATTCCACCATGGAGTGATTGTATCTCCTGTAATCCCATCATAATCCTTACAGCATTGTCAATGTGACCCCCGACATCATTAACATGCCAATGAGCGTGATGTTTTATTGCACTAATGATGACAGGTGGGCACCAGCTCATTTTTTGCTGCCATTCATTCTGGAGAGACAGTTAGTACGGAGGTGGAAACCTTGAGACAACATGCATGATGGTGAGTTTTTGTAACAAGCATATTTATTGAAATTCATGGATTGTGGAAACGCGACAATATAAGGCTTTGCCTTTCCTTCCTTGCTCGCTGCTCACCATGTCTGGCCTCCATCACGTAACTCTGATCTTCCATGCCTGCTTGGCCTTGTGTGCCCTCTGCGTCCTCTTTGCGGTGGATGTCTCATGCTCGCACATGTTTTCATCTTACAAGGCTTCCCCCCTTCTGTAGTACTTTGTTATTAGAATGCAGCAGACCACAACAATGTGCACAATCCTCTCTGGGGCATATTGAAGGGCTCCTCCAGATCTATTGAGGCAGAGGAACCGCATCTTCGTACCAATGGCCTGCTTGATGGTCGCTCGGTGGAGCCATGGCAGGCATTGTAACGCTCGTCCAAGTCACTGCTGGGGTTCTACTGGTGCCAGAAGCCATGTCTTCAAGGGGTAGCCCTTATCCCCGAGAATCCACCCCTGAAGGTGGGTGGAGGGAATGAAAAGGTGTGGCACCTGGGTCTGTTGAAATATCTGTGAGTCATGGCAGCTTCCCAGGAAGCGGGCACACACTTGTAGGAAGCGCTTTCTGTGGTTGCATACCAGTTGGACATTAACTGAGTGAAACTAAAGCACGGCTACCCAACCTGAATCCGACCAGACCTGACAACATGTGTCGGCTTCGGTTCGGGTTGGGTCTCTCTTCCAGGTCCGGCATGCGGGCTCATGTCGGATCGGGCTGGACGTGGACACAGTGCTGCCTTGCTCAGGGAGGGAAGTAATCTTCACAATTTGAACACTCAGTCGGGACGTCAAGGCGGGAAACGTGCTGCCGGAACGGAGGATCACAACATTTGGACAAGGTAGAGCACAATAACCTGTTTGATATAATTAACTTTATTACAGTAGTCTGGTCGGGTCAGGTGCGGGAAAAATTCAAAGGACTCGGGCTCGGGTCGGGTTCAGGTTGGATGTGGTCGGGTCGGGTCGGGTCGGGCCTGGGTCGGGTTTCAATTTCATACCCAAGAAGGCCTTTAAGTGAAACCCCTTCCTGTTTATGAAGCTGGCTGGTTGGTCTGTCAGAGCCTTGATGGCCACATGTGTACAGTAGATCACACCTTGGACCAGTGGGAATCCCACAATAGCCCAAATCCAATGGCCCTCTTTGCCTGACTCTTAGGGTTCGTCCTGTAGCGTACATAGTCACCAGCCCTCCTGAACAGCGCAGAGACCCCACACGTATCGCCGGTGGATCCTTGGAATGATCCAGAGGTATTATAGTTTAGGACCCCGATAATTTTGAGGGCCACAGGCATAGGATGACCACCAATAATCATTGGTTGCAAATCATCATTTAGCAGTGAGCAGAGGTGTGTGACGACCTATCAGGACAGCTGCAGTTGTCTCTGGCAGTTTCTCTCAGACATCTGCAAGTATGTCAACCAAGTGCTATAGACTCGTTGGCCTAGCTGGGCTCTTCCTTGCCTTGGTGGCTGTCTAGGAGCTTCCTCTTGAGCCGTACCTGCCTCTTGGGCCCATCTCCAGCGGAGACGCCTCAGCATAGCAGGGGTATCCAGGAAAACAGGGTGAATCAGACCCATCTCTATCCTCCTTGGACTGTTAGCTTCCTTCAAAAGGTAAAGCTCACCTATCTGAGCAACGAATTATTTTAATTTTGGTTCAGCAGGATTCATGCATTAGCTCTATGGCATGGGTCAATGTTGGTCTCACAACTTTTCAAAACATGCAAGCCATCATGACCATACCAACACCTGTACTGGCCCCTGACAAAAAATACCTATACATTTGCAGAGATCCCCCAACCCCCCACACACATTCCACTTAGAGATTGAGCTTAACGGCAATGTCCACTGCAAAACTTACTTCCCCTAGATAACACTGGTAAAGTTATCTACCCTCTCAAGGCACCAAGTACTCCTGCCTCGGTGGCGTCAGTTGTTCAAAGATGCAAAACTAACCCACTCTCTTCAGGGGCGTGGGTTCGTATCCCACTGCTGCCACCTGATGCAACATAAATGAAATGTGTGGAGTCCAGTCAGCTGAAGCTCTCAAACAGGTTTATTACAGCTAAACTATTATACACTACAGAGCTAACTATTTACAGAAACTGTCTCTAGGTGTTACCGTTGCAGAGTGACTCTGGCTCTGAGTCACATGGCTATGTCCTGGTACATAGCTTATTCGCATACAAAAATCTTAAAGTGACATCACTTTTAAAGGCAATCATACAACAGGCATGAGAGCGTCGCACACCAAGCACAAAAATGTGATTGTCTGGTAGGATCGCGGTGAATGACATTCAAACATATGCAAAACAATATGTAACAGATTTAAATGAGCATGCCGTCATGTCGGGGGGGGGGGGGAGTGCCGCCACGGCTCTCCATCGCCCTGGGCCTTGCACCAGCAAATGGGAGGAGGCCTACAACTGGGGCCTAATTACCAGCAAACAGGAGGAGGCCTACAACTGGGGTCTAATTACCAGCAAACAGGAGGAGGCCTACAACAGGGGCCTAGTTACCAGCAAACGGGAGGAGGCCTACAATTGGGGCCTAGTTACCAGCAAACGGGAGGAGGCCTACAACTGGGACCTACTTACCAGCTTGGATACTACTGCTGTAGGCCAGCAGCCAAAAGGCCCCAGGGGCCCAAAAATCTGGGAGGAACTGAAAATAAATGATTTCCATTTACCTTTGGGGTCTCATTCAGCTTGCGGCTATTCTGACCCTCTATTCTGAGGTGAGCTCCAGGCACAACACCAGTTTCCTGAGGCTTTCCATATCTGGACACTCCTGGGTTGCATTACTAGGAAATTGAGAAAGAGAGGCTGGACTATGCCATAGAGACCATGGCGTCTATTAGCATTTTCCAACCTCACAAAGCTCTGAGGCGAGAGGGAAATTTAAAGAGATGGATCCACTTAAAGGACAGTTGTCACTGTAAAGGGACATAAAATTATTAAAGCATTTAGAGAGCCTCAACTGATTAGCAACTTTCACCAAGGCTGAGGGGATGGGACATTAAAGCGTGGAAGGCGGAAATTAAGGGAAAGGTGCAGTTACGAGTCCATAGATGAGGGATGGAGCAGCCAAGCACTTGCTTGGTGGTTGCGAGTCAAGGCAATGCTGCATGAGGTCCTTATGAGGAGGCCTGCCCTCTGTGTCACCCCTCGGTACCATCCCCATATGTCAGCATGCCAGCAAGGAGCTATCGCCAAGTTTCAGTCTACCACTAACCATTACTGTCCCTGCCAGCCCTCTGCAGGTGTCCTTGCAGTAGATGACACAGGTTTGCATCTTTCTCCCTCCGATTCGGAGAATTTAACCACTAATAAGCACCCCAGTTTAAAAATCATGAGGTGTTTTTACAAATCTGTATTTTCCACTGGGGGTTCACATTCTCAAAATTTCGGGCACACGATGCCTGCAATTGTCTATGTGTCATAGAGTGATACAGCACTGAAACAGGCCCTTCGGCCCACTGAGTCTGTGCCGACCATTAACCACCCATTTATACTAATCCTACATTAATCCCGTATTCCCTACCATATCCCCACCTTCCCCCAATTCTCCTACCATCTACCTACACTAGGAGCAATTTACAATGGCCAATTTACCTATCAACCTGCAAGTCTTTGGCTGTGGGAGGAAACCGGAGCACCCAGCGAAAACCCACACGGTCACTGGGAGAACTTGCAAACTCCACACAGGCAGTACCCAGAACCGTGTACTTGAATTTCTGGATATTTGGCTGGCAGGCGAGGCTCCCCACAGGCAGAATTGACTCATAAAATTACACTACATCATCTAAAGGAACTTATATAATCATAGAGTCATTTACCGTATAGAAGGAGGCCTTTCATCCCATTGGGTCCATGCCGGCGCTCCACGGAGCTATGCAGTCCCCGGCTCGATCCCAGTAGGCCTGCAAGTCTATTTCTCTCAGGTGGCCATCCAACATCCTCTTGACCTCTTTGTACCAAAAGAATTGAGTGCATTTGATACTCTGGACTGATATGCAACTCAAGGCTACAGATTGGAAAGACTGTCAGTCACACGTTATGAGAAGGATGGAAGGAATTAAAATTTCTTGGGTTGGATTAAACTAAATAATGGCACTGTGTCAACATTTTTGAAATTGATAATGGACGAATTACTATGAGGAGAATATCTTTCCAGTCTCAACAGAAACGGGCTGTAGTGAAGGAGCAGATCTTTCCTTTTATGAAAATAATGTCAAGCATTTGGGGGAAATGCCTCTAAAGTCATAAATGTCTTTAAGGTAATTCGCCCTGTTTTCCAGGCGATTGTGATCCGTTGCTAGGAAAATGCGATCTGTGGAAAAAAATATAATGAAATAAATGGATGTAGCAGATGTCCGTGTCAGTCAATACCAGCTTTGGTATCTTGGCGTAATGTTGCGAGGAGAACAACAATAAACATCCTTTAATATGGAGAATGCCCCAGGGCGGTTTACAGAGGGTGGAGAAAAGATAAATAGAAATACATAAAGGGGCAATTGACCAGGAAATTAAATCACTGAAATGAAACAGCACAGATTAACCCTTTTGAATACTAAGTATCCTGTGGAATTTATACATTTGTTTACTGCCAAAATGGAATTTTTTTCTAGAGATCAGATAGGGTACTGAAAGCTTGGTCAAAGCTTCAAGAAGGTGCAGAGGTGAGGGTCAGTTGAAGGAGGGACAGAAAAGAAACTTTCACTTATCGTTTCTGATGGTGGGATCGTGCTGTGCACAAACTGTGTTTGCATACATTGCAACACCTCAAATGTAATCAGTTGGTGAAAGCTCTTTGGGACATCTTGAGGATGTGGGAAACTCTATATTAATGCTGTCTTTTGGGGGATAATAAATATATGAGGAAGAAAAATGAAGCATAAAAGATGCTTAAATAAAAATATACATAAATTCAACAAGGAACTAAAGGTCTAACAAAAGGAGATTCCAAATGAGGCTCCTTGCCCATGAAGCAGGGTGATAGATTCTGACCTTACCAATATGGCGGCGGGGCGTGGAGGGAGAGGCGTGGCTCTGGTGACGTCACGTCCCTTAGGTCATACGTTTCCGTCACGTGGGCTAACGTGCTTCTGTGGAGAGTCGGAGCGGCAACGATGTAACGGAGCGCTCAGGTGTGTCAATAATGGAAATGTAACAACTGCAATGTATCAAAATGCAGAGTGAGAGCGGGAAATGTGAGCACACGGAAGCGGGGGAAGAGGGAAAGGGAGAGTGGCCCTCAGTGGCATGTCACTGCCTGTTTTTTCTGTGTTTACCGCTTTAACTTGCAAGTCTGGGCAAGAATGTTCAACTTTCTATTTTTTTTAAAGGAGGTATTTCTCAATAAATAGCATTTTTCACTGGGAGGGAAAAGTTTAGGATTGAGGAAAAGTAGTGAGGCCCTGATCTAGGCCCTAAAGGGTGGGTGGGGGAATATACAAGAAATCAGTAGGAGGCATTTATATTATAAGAATATAGCACTTTGGGTCCTGTTCACCTGAAGTATCAGTGATTTATTTTGCTAACTATATTGTTAATTATAATTTGTGTATGAAGAGGGTCTGATTGGAGGCCAGTTGATATTCAGATAGTTTTTTTTGTTTGTTTTTTTTTAACATTTGCCATTATTTAAAAGTTTTTGAGTTCTTTGGTCCAACATGAAGACACTAAATGTTGATTTTGTTTACAGCTGGGCTATAAGAATTTGCAGCCCAGTGTAAAGCTGTAATTCATGTTTTCCCACCGACGGCCAAGCACTTTGAGATGTGCTCTGCATAAATTTAAGCTGTCAGAACAACTTTTAGAAAAATCAGAAAGTGGGCGCAGAGTGATCAGAGCGATGTGCAAAAATATATGCGGTCATCTGTGATGGTGTATTTCAGAATCACTTGTAAAATGCTGGTTTCATTCTGACTGCTGCCTTTATATTTATTTTGATGTTTCCTCTCTTCTGTAGGTGGTGATTCATGCCACAGGCTCCTATGCTCAAAATAGTTGTTTTTCATTCATTTGCTATTCCCAGTGTCAAACTTCATCCTGTTCTCACCCAATGTGTACACACACGTCTATCTGGACTCGTTGGGGAGCATCAGGAGTGGAGGGACACAGATTCTTTTCCCCCTCCCCCCTCGAAGAGGGACACAGAGGCCAACAAGAGCACCTCTGCCTCCACCATGGCTTAGCCCAGCTGGCTCTGCATAGACCGGATATCAAACCTAATGCTTTCCGCATCTGTGTAGCTTGTGCTACACTGCAGGTGCATTTTTTCAAACGGCCAATATCTGCCGACTTAGAGTCAAAAATACTCCTTGCACCCTGCAGCTGAAATGCAAGGTCTGCTTACAAGCCTTAGCCAACGTTACCCTTGTCTAGGGTTGCCAACCCTCCAGGATTGACCTGGAATCTCCAGGAATTGAGGATTACTGTCCTGGACAAGGCTGCAACAATCTGAGGGCAAAAGTTTTAGGGACATTAAAAAAAAAACTTTTTTCATATCCTTTGAATAGTTTTGCTTATGTGTCATCGAAATATTAGAAATTGGGGGTGGGAGGAAGGCTGTTTTTCTATGAAGGGCTGTTGTAGGTCTTGTGATAGAACAGTTGGCAACCCTACTCTTGCCCCTATTAGGTTAGTGAGTTTCCCATAGGTTGAGATAAAGCAAAGATTGGTGGTATAGTAAGTAGTGTAGCCGAGAGCATGTCAATCCATAAATCACATTGAAGTGCATGTACCCAATCAGCTGGCCTTTGAAGGAAGGGAAAATGATTGTAATCCAAGCAGGTTCACCTACTTAGGATGCCTAATGCCAGAATTTTCCTGAGGGGTCTTAGTCGCTTCGAGGCTGCGATGAGGGAAGGCCTGGATTTACAAGGGTGGAAATTGGAGGGAGTTTCATATTTGGATCGCACTGCAGTTTCCTGAAACTGAGGAGGCTCTTTCTATGGGTCCGGGAGAATGAAACACTTAAGTAGTGGAATTCCTGCCTTGCTGTGGTCGCAGTGCCAGAGAGAGATCATGGATAATCGAGGCTTTCGTGTGGTACTGAGAATTCTTTCTTTTTCTTTGGCCTCCTTATCTTGAGAGACAATGGGTAAGCGCCTGGAGGTGGTCAGTGGTGTGTGGAGCAGCGTCTGGAGTGGCAAAAAAGGCCAATTCTAGAGTGACAGGCTCTTCCACAGGTGCTGCAGAAAAATTTGTTTGTCGGGGTTGTTACACAGTTGGCTCTCTCCTTTGCGCTTCTGTCTTTTTTTCCTGCCAACTGCTGAGAAGTACAGACTAAAAGACTCCAGGAAATACTGAAAAAGAAAACACTGATTACATGTTTAATCTGAACACTACAGGAAAAAAAAACAAAGGAACTTTCATTTATGTAGCGCCTGTCACAACCTCTGAACATCCCAAAGTGCCTTGCAGCCGACATAGTTCTTTTGAAGTGTAGTCACTTGTAATGTGAAAAACCCAGCAACGAACTTGTGCACAGCAACCTCCGACAATGCAGATCGTCTGTTTTAGAAATTGGTTTGTGGATAAATATTAGCCACCACACCAGAGCACTCCACTTCTCTTCTTTGAATAGTGCTGTGGAATCTTTTACATTCAGTGGGCAGACAGGGCCTCAGTTTTACATCTCCAAGAGGTGAGCACCTCCGACAGTGCAGCACTCCAGTGGAGTGTCAGCCTAGAGTTTTGTGTTCAGGTCTCTGGAGTGACTCAGAGGTGAGAGTGCTACCCACTGAGCTACAGCTAACAAGTCTGCTAGCAAATTAAAATCACAAATGACTTATGAAAATCAGATAACATTGTGTGGGATGTGATTACATTTTTGAAAGTGTTAAGAGGTAATAATCTTTTGCTTGATTACAAGAGGGAAACTTTTTTTGAATTTCTCTAGGAGTTGTTCTCCGGTATTGCCTGACAATTGTCTGAGTAACAAAAGAACCAGCTGGCTGAATAATAAATGTCTTTTTTTTTGAACCTGTGAATGAAGTTGGAAAGAACTTGGCACAGTTTCGTCCCTTTGCGTTTAAATCTTTTTTTTTTCTCTGTGGAGATTGCACGTGGAGCCGAATTCAAAAAAAATGGATGCAGGTTGCGCTGCTGCCAGAAGATATGCATTTTTTTGTAGCAGCTTTCTGACGCTGGGTCTGAAGTTGCTCCTTCTGCTGTGGCTCAGTTAGAAGCACGCTCGCCAGAGTCTGCAGATTGTGGGTTTATGTCCCATTCTAGGACTTGACCACAAAGTTCAAGGCTGACTGACACTCCCAGTATAGTAATGAGGGTGCACTGCATTGTCGGAGGTGCCGTCTTTCGGATGAGATGAGATGCCGTCTGCCCTCTTGGATCTAAAAGATCCTGTGATGCTATTTCAAAGAAGAGTGGGGAGCTTATCTCTGGTGTCCTGGCCAATCTTTATCCCTGAATTAACATCGCTAGAACAGTTTATCTGGTCATTAATCACAGTGCTGTTTGTGGGAGCTTGCTGTGCATAAATTGGCTGTCACGTTTCCTACATGACAACTGACTGCACTTCAAAAGAAATAAAAATCTGTTCTTTAAAATTTGGGGGGGAAATTCATTCACTGGATGTGGGTGTTGCTGGCAAGGCCTGCATTTATTGCCCATCGCTAATTGTCGTTGAGAAAGTGATGGTGAGCCACCTTTCTTAAGTACAACTGAGTTGTATGCAAACTGCACCTTTCTGTCCTTGGGACATGCTAAAGCGCTTTGCAGCCAATGAATTAATTTTGAAGTAGAGGCACTATTTGTGGGCCATGGTGGCAGCCAATTTGCACACAGCAAGATCCCACATAATGAAATGAGATAAATGACTGGATACTGGTTATCTGTTATTAGTGGTGTTGATCAAGAGATAAATGTTAGCCGTGACACCAGGAGAACTCCATCTTCCTTGAGTAATACCGTGGGGTGTTTTACACTCAGGCAGACGTGGTTTTGGTTTAACACCTCATCTGAGAAACAGCTCCTTCAACAGTGCAGCGCTTCCTCAATACTGCACTGGAGTGTCAGCTTAGATATTGTGCTTGGAGTCAGGCTTGAGCTCATTACCTTTGACCCAAAGGCAAGAGCACTATCACGGACCCAGTGGTGACATTGTCATGTTGCAGTTGCACACTCGTGCCAGTGGTGATGCTCTAGTACTGTGGTGGATGGGTGTAATTACAGTGTGACAAGTTTACATGGACAGTTTCCATTATAACAACGTAGGAGTTTATAATGGAAAACTTTGACTGCTTTTAACAAGTTAGAGACCTCTAAGTTTGTGAAGGTTAGTGGTGCAATTTAACCTGCTAAAACTATACGACTTACCAGCTCAGAACACGAGTAAGCTTCTTGTTATTTGTCCAGTTTAGAGCAGCAACAACAGTTTGCTTTTATATACCACCTATAGTAAAGGTTCTTAATAGGAGCATAATCGGACAAAAAAAAAAATCGACAGAACCAAAGAAATAGACATAAGGGCAGGTGCTCAAAAGCTTGGTCAATGAGGTAGATCTTGAGGAGGGTCTTAAAGGAGGAGAGAGAGGCAGAGAGTTTTAGGGAGGAAATTCCAGAATTCAGGGCCTAGATTTCTGAAGGCACGGCTGACAACAGTGGGGAGAAGGAAGGAAGAGGATAGAATTGGAGGAACGCAGAATTCTGGGAGGGTTGTGGGGCTGGAGGAGAATTGTGCATTAGGGCATTAATTTGCAGATTTGTCTTTATCCAAGCGCAAAAATTTTCAGCCCCCAGACTATCCTTCAGGTCCTTTCATTGAGCCTGGTAGGTTGGCCAATCATCAGCATTGTCCAGTGAGGTCCAATTTCTACCCTATGACCTCTTAAACCCCCTCCCCCTGCCTTTGCTTGCCTTTCTACCTATCTTGGAGTCTGATCAAAATCCATCCCTTCAACTGTGTTTTTACCACCTCTCCCTTTTCTTCCATTTTCTGCACAGCGATTACCAGTCCTCTTGTGAAGTGTTGTGTTGCCTTGATAAAATTACTGTAAGCGGAGGTTGTTGCTCATCTGCACTCTCTGGAAGCTTGTAATTTAATTTTTATAATGGGATGGGGGTATAATAAACCTTTAAGCCAAGTCCGATCCTGATATTTTGCAGCAAATTGAACATCATTTGGTCCTGGTTGGAAGAAACTTTCTCACTGGTTTCCAAATCACCTTCCTTGGTGATTTCTCCGATTTATAGTTTAAAACTTTCCTTTTCTTTTCCTTTCAAGTATGCCATCCAACATGACTCCATCCTGGATGCATTGCAATAGAGACTTCCAGCAGCATCATCTCCAACCTGTTCTTTCTCAGGACCTCAACATTGTGGAAATCCTCACCCCCCCCCTCAGTCACTTCTGACTCAGTCTAACGCCAATTTCTTCCAATGGCGTCCTGCATTAAGGCAAAAAGGATTTGGATTTATCAGAGCAGCAAAGATACTGAATGGGTAGGAGTGGATTACCAGGCGGTGGATCCATTCAAAGGGTTCAGATAACACAAAGTCGTCTGAATTCTGAGATTAGATTGCACTCTGTGCTCACGCTGGGGTATAATAATTAAACACAATTAATTTTACCTTGTACTATGTCTTTTACAGGATTAAGGGATAAGGATTTGTACCAAGTGTCACTCGTAGCCAACATGTGTGGGCGCACTGCGTGCTCACTGGCTGCTGATCAGATCAGGCGCGCCTGTGCCTATCGAGACAGGCAAGGAAGGCGAAGGGACCCTGAATGGAGAGACGGAGACCGAGATAAGTACAAGCCCTCGTTCAACAGAAGCCCACATTCGCACGGCCCAGTGCTGGTTTCGAGAAAACACTTTAGCAAGGTAATTGTAGTCCGTTTTCATCTGATGTATTTTTATGTTTCTTTGTGCTCGGGATCAGAAACTCTTTTATATTGTAATTTTGTAGCACAAAAAAAAAGAAAAGAAAGAATTGCATTTATACAGCGCCTTTTACGGCCACCGAACATCTCAAAGTGCTTTCCAGCCTATGAAGTACATTTGAAGTGTAGTTAGTCACTGTTGTAATGTAGGAAATGTGGTAGCCAATTTGTGTCCAAATGATGTGTGACTAGGAGGGGAACTCCGAGGTGATGATCCAATTACATTGCTGTGCTTGTTCCTATCGGTGGTAGATTAGATTAGATTAGAGATACAGCACTGAAACAGGCCCTTCGGCCCACCGAGTCTGTGCCGACCATCAACCACCCATTTATACTAATCCCACACTACCATATTCCTACCAAACATCCTCACCTGTCCCTATATTTCCCTACCACCTACCTATACTAGTGACAATTTATAATGGCCAATTTACCTATCAACCTGCAAGTCTTTTGGCTTGTGGGAGGAAACCGGAGCACCCGGAGAAAACCCACGCAGACACAGGGAGAACTTGCAAACTCCACACAGGCAGTACCCAGAATCGAACCCGGGTCCCTGGAGCTATGAGGCTGCAGTGCTAACCACTGTGCCAGTGTGAGGTTGGGGGTGGGCACAGAGGTGCTTGGTGTGTGGCTGCCATGCATCCTGTAGTTTTTTTATTTGTTCATGGGATGTGGGCGTCGCTTGCTAGGACAGCATTTATTGACCATCCATAATTGCCCGGTGGTGAGCCGCCTTCTTGAACCGCTGCAGTCCATGTGGGGTAGGTACACCCACAGTGCTGTTAGGAAGGGAGTTCCAGGATTTTGACCCAGCGACAGTGAAGGAACGGTGATGTAGTTCCAAGTCAGGATGGTGTGCGGCTTGGAGGGGAACTTGCATGGGTGGTGTTCCCATGCATTTGCTGCCCTTGTCCTTTGAGGTGGAAGAGGTCGCAGGTTTGGAAGGTGCTGTCTAAGGAGCCTGGGTGTGTTGTTGCAGTGCATCTTATAGATGGTACATATGGCTGGCCCTGTGTGGTGGAGGGAGTAAATATTGAAGGTGGTGGATGGGGTGCCAATCAAGTGGGCTGCTTTGTCCTGGATGGTGTCAAGCTTCTTATGTGTTGTTGGAGCTGCACCCACCCAGGTGAGTGGTGAGTGCTCCTTCACACACGTGACCTGAGCTGGGTGGTTGGTACAAAGGCTTTGAGGGGTCACAAGATGAACTGCTGAGTTCACGGTGTCTGTCCTGCTCCTGTAGTGCTGATGTTGATATGGCTGCTCCTGTAGAGCTTCTACTCAGGAGTGACCACACTCCACAAAGAACTTTAGTTAGGCCACACTTCGAATATTGCACGCAATTCTGGTCGCTACACTACCAGAAGGATGTGGAGGTTTTGGAGAGGGTACAGAAGAGGTTTACCAGGATGTTGCCTGGTCTGGAGGGCATTAGCTATGAGGAGAGGTTGGATAAACTCGGATTGTTTTCACTGGAACGACGGAGGTGGAGGGGCGACATGATAGAGGTTTACAAAGTTATGAGCGGCATGGACAGAGTGAATAGTCAGAAGCTTTTTCCCAGGGTGGAAGAGTCAGTTACTAGGGGACATAGGTTTAAGGTGAGAGGGGCAAAGTTTAGAGGGGATGTGCGAGGCAAGTTCTTTACACAGAGGGTGGTGAGTGCCTGGAACTTGCTGCCGGGGGAGGTGGTGGAAGCAGGTACGATAATGACGTTTAAGAGGCATCTTGACAAATACATGAATAGGATGGGAATAGAGGGATACGGTCCCCGGAAGTGCAGAAGGTTTTAGTTTAGGCAGGCATCAAGATCGGCGCAGACTTGGAGGGCCGAATGGCCTGTTCCTGTGCTGTACTGTTCTTTGTTCTTTGTAGGAGACTTGATAATGCTGAAACCATTGCAGATCAAGGAGAGGTGACTGGGCTTCCTCATTTAATTTATCGAATTCGACCTCTCTGTTCCCTGGTGGGATTTGAACTCCCCAAGCTGAGTTGTTAGCCCAGTCCCATTAGCACAAGGTGCTGCAGTTCTACAAGTACCAGCTGCACTCTGTCACATTGCCTAAGTGACAAGTATTCATGTGTGTTTTGATATTGAGTGTTCGCGCTTTATTAGCTGCAGGGACATCACATCCTAATCCAATCCTGTTATAATCCAGAATCCCTTTGTGCCCTTTCCAACAGGAATTGCCAGTTAGTGATCAGGGTGGGTGGGGTGGTGGGGGCGGGGGGCAAGAAGCGAGCGTGCACTTAAGATGGAGACGACAGTTTTGTTTAGCCAATGGGCTCTTTGTTTGTTTTGACAGGATGCGGAGAGTGCAGAGCCTATCCTAGCAGCTATGCGATGGGGTCTTATTCCATCCTGGTTTCGGGAGAGCGATCCTTCGAAAATGCTGTACAACACCAGTAACTGCCGCAGTGACGGGATGATGCAGAAGAAGTCATACAAGGTGCGATGCTCAGCAAGCACTCTGATCACTCAGTGCGCCCCTGCTGTTCTCCCAAATCAATTATCATTGTATACTGCAGCTACCAGAATTAGATAGAATTACAGCACAGAAAGAGGCCATGTCGGGTCAACTGGTCCATCCCAGTGAGTTTCACATTCTAGCCACCATCTGGATAAAGAAGGATTGAAAGCAGATTAGATTAATTTTGTTCTTTTTTTCATCTAGCAATTCCTCTGATCTGATATAGAATCGTTCGGGACATTAGAACGTCCCAAAGTGATTCACAGCCAAAAGTGTACTTTTGAAGCATAGTCACTGTTGCAATGTAGGGAACCACAGCAGCCAATTTGTGCAGGGCAAGCTCCCAGACGCTCTGACGACACAGATTCAGCACTCCTGCTTTCCATGAAAAGGCATCAAAACTCTCAATAACTAATGCCTCCACACCAGAATGGGGAGGGGGAACCAACCTTGAAACTTGGAAGAAGATTATCGCATATCTGAGTTAGAAATTTTAGAAATGTCTTCAAGCTCGGGACGGTCTGATCCAAAACTGGACAACCTAAGCTATAAAACACCCCTAATCATAGAACCACAGAAAAATTACGGCACAGAAGGAGGCCATTCAGTCCGTCGTGACTCTGCTAGCTGAAAAAACTAGCCGCCCAATCTGATCTCACCTTCCAGCACCTGGTCCGTAGCCTTGCAGGTTACAGCACTTCAGGTGCATGTCCAGGTACCTTTTAAATGAGTTGAGGGTTTCTGCCTCCACCACTGAGCCAGGCAGTGAATTCCAGACACTCACCAGTTTTTCCTCATGTCCCCTCTCATTCTTCTACCAATCACCTTAAATCACTTGCTGCTGTTCAATCTTCAGTCCATTAACACCTTATCTGTACTAATGCTTTGTCTTTCAACACACCATTAACATATTGTTTGCCTTTGCTCCATGACCTTTTGGTCAGCTATGTGGCCTTGTCCAATCTACACCTTCTCCTTTGTTATCTCTTGCCCCACCCCCACTTCACTTGCTTATAACCTTTGACATTTCCAATATTTGCTAGTTCCGAAGGGTCACTGACCCGAAACGTTAACTCTGCTTCTCTTTCCACAGATGCTGCCAGACCTGCTGAGTGGTTCCAGCATTTCTTGTTTTTAGTTCAGATTTCCAGCATCCGCAGTATTTTGCTTTTACCTTAAATCTGTGCTCCCTGGTAATTGACGTCTCTGCTAGGGGAAGCAGGTCCTTCCTATCTGCTTTATCTAGGCCCCTTCTAATTTTGTACATCTTAACCTGTTCTTCAACAGGATCCGTTCTTTAGAGGACAGCGCTGTGTTGTGTTGGCTGATGGATTCTATGAATGGCAGAGGCAGAATGGGGAGAAGCAGCCCTACTTCATCTACTTCCCACAGTCCTGCGAGAAAGAGGAGGTAAGAAACATCTTGCATTTCTATGGCGCCTTTCGCAACCTCATGACATCTCAAGCCACTTTACAGCCAATTAAGTAGGTCTGAAGTGTTGTCACTGCTGCAGGGAACACGGCAGCCAAATTGTGCACAGCAAGATCTCGCAAATAGCTGTGCGATAATGACCGGATCATTTTTTTTTTTTCAAAGTGAAGTTGGTCGAGGGATTTATAGTGAGCAGAACCCGGGGGAGAACTACTTTTACATCCACCTGAGGGTCCTCGGTTTAACGCCTCATCCAAAAAAAAGCACTTGCGGCAGTGCAGGCCTCCCTCAGTTATGGTTTTTTGTGCTCGTGTCTTTGGAGTGGGATTTGAACATGCATGCTTCGGACCCAAGGTGAGGGTGGTCCACATTGAGCCACAGTATCATTATAAGATTCACGATGCCCCATCTCCTGATGGTTCGCTTGAGCCGCATTGACCAGGAGATTTGTAGTTTTGAATCCTCTTCCGTACTGAACTCTTAGATGGCACGCTGCAGCTGGCCTCATATTTCCCCGGAAAAGAGAATCAGCCATAATTCTCCACACTCTGACGCTGTCGAGCATAACTCACGCAGTAAAATGTTTGCATACCGCTGCCAGAATTTGCTTCAGTCATGCCTCCTTCATGGTAGAATAGCCTGCTGAGACTCCGCGTTTGGGTTGTGGTGCCAAGGGACCGTTGCTGCCTTAGGGAAAGATCCCAACAAGATTCAGCAGCTTCAGGAAAGGAAGTGATAGGAGTAAGGCGGCTGGATGAAGGAAAACTAATCAAAGCTGAAGCGATTTGTTCTAATTCCTTCCAAAGCCGAGTACCGCCCTCTGCCTCCTCCAGGACTCGCTGCCGTGACCCTGTTGCACTCGGCTAATAGAGGCTGCAAGGGCCCCTCGGGTGGGGGGAGGTGGGGGTAACCTGCTTTCCCATTGTTAATCCCTGTGAAGGAAGGAGTAACTGTTTTTTTTTTCTCAGCACCTCACCCTCACCAGAACAAGCTGGTCACCTTAGTGACAGGAAAGGTGGGTTTGGGACACCCTGTTAAGTAGACATCACTCTTTTCAGGTTTATTTTTAGATAATACTTCTGATGTGCCAGTGGCCGAGTCAGTAAGTGTTTAATAATGCATTCCTGTGGTTTGTCCTTTGCGATTCTGTTCATTTCAAGAATATATAAATAAATTGCTTGGTACTGAAAGTCATATTGGGTTAGTGCAGTCCGAGCTGGATAGAAAGATTCCATGGTGCTATTCAAAGAGGATCATTGGGCTTCTTTGCACTCTTCTGTCTGTTTTGTCTTTCTCCATTCTGTGCCCAATCCATCCTCTTTGAGATTGAGTGCACTATAATTCAGTGCTGGCAAATCTGGTTTCCAAAAGAAGCTGTATTTAAATGGCTGTCACCAGAAAGGCCAAGAGGGGGGTTTTGACGCTTGGGCAACTCTCAACCTCCATACATTCGCCCAGGCATGCGCCATGGAGAGGTCACTTCATAGTTGCCTCGCAGCGACTGACACCACTGACCACCTCCAGGTGCTTACCCATTGTCTCTCGAGACAAGGAGGCCAAAGAAGAAGAAGAAGATTCAAAGCAGATCAGGGGTGTTGGTGTGTATGTGTATATGCGCGATATATAGCAAGAGAGGAGTATAGACTGTAGTGCCAACCTTAATTTTTGTGCTGAAGCCCTAGAGTGGGACTTGAACCTAGAATCTTGTGATTCAGAGGTGAGAGTGCTGACACTAGTAGTTGGATTCAAGATTCAATCCCACGCAAGGACTTAAGCTCATTATCCAAGTGTGCAGAAGTGAGGGAGTGCTGCATCTTCAGATGAGACGTTAAACCAAGGTTCTGCCGACCTGATCAAGTGGACGATGAAGTGGTAATGAACAGGTTGTAGGAATCATAGCCTGGAAAGATGAGATCAAAGAGGCAGTTTTCTCATCTGAGCCTTTCGTAGGGGTGGAGTTTAAATGCATGGTAAGATAAAACTTCCCTGGTCAAGCCAACTGTGAGATTAGGCAGAGGGGGCCAAAGTAATGCTCAGTATGGGAATTTTTAAAAATTATTCTTTCATGGGATGTGGGCGTCGCTGGCAAGGCCAGCATTTGTTGCTCATTCCTAATTGCCCTTGACAACTGAGTGTCTTGCTAGGCCATTTCAGAGGACAGTTAAGAGTCAACCACATTGCTGTGGGTCTGGAGTCACATGTAGGCCAGACCAGGTAAGGACAGCAGATTTCCTTCCCTAAAGGACATTAGTGAACCAGATGGGCTTTTACAACAATCAATAATAGTTTCATGGCGCCATTACTGAGACTAGCTTTCAATTCCAGATTTTTTAAATTAATTAATTAATTGAATTTAAATTCCACCAACATGGTTGACTGTGAAATGGCCTAGCAAGCCACTCAGTACAAGGGCTAGTAGGGATGGGCAATAAATGCTGGCCTTGCCAGCGACGCACTCATCCCATGAACGAATTTTTTTTAAAAAGCTGTTGCGGTGGGATTGGAACCCATGTCCCCAGGGTATCAGCCTGGGCTTCTGGCTTACTATTTCAGTGACATTAACCTACGCCGCCGTCTCCCTGAGAATTGAACTAGTATTGACCCTATTAAGGAGAGAATATAGCAGGACCATTACCCACTGCGCCTTGACCTTTCCACTGCCTGACCTCACTGATCATTATAGCGCAGCAGTGAGGCTCCAAGTTAGAAATGCAATCCTTGCTCTCCTCACCTCGGCGGACACAAAACAAACCTCACCAAATCACGAGGAGGAATTGATCCTGGCCCCTCTGATCCTGTCTTTTTATAAATTATTTAATTTTGCTGAGTGTGTTCCCCGCAGTCAGCTTTTACCTGAATCAGTTATTTTACTTGATTAAATTAACTGGGTTCCAATGGTGATTGCTCCTACGTCAGCATGTTTCCAAGAGGATAATCAGCGAGTAGGAGAGAGCTCCGTGATTAGCTCAGTGTATTTAATTAGCCAGAGAGAGAGAACACTTTGGAAAACAGTGAGTAAAGATTGTCACTATTACCTGTCTATAAATCTGATTCATTGTAGACAATGCAGGAAATCTAGCTTGCTGGGTTAAAGTGATTGGCTACCCGAACCCATTCCGACATCTCAGTGGTCTAATCTTTAAGTGCACTGCATTGTGTGATTTTTAAATCGGGAGGTCGCAGCTACCATTCCCAGGCTGTGCAGGGTTAACTGTGTCAGAATCTGTGTATTGATGAATATTGCCCCCTGTCATCTTCTCTCCCATTGAAGAAGCTGCTGGTAACTCCTGTCTAGACTTGTGCATGGAGAATACCAAAGAGCTGTACCCCTTCCCTTTGTGTCCCTTTTTGAATGAGTTGTTCTTGACGAGCTGTAAATATCTATATCCACATTTCTCTTACTGTTCCACTGTTAGAGCGTAGTCTTCCTGCCTTTACCTCATTCAAGGGGACTGGAGGGCACATTGACGTCAGATCGAGCTCTGGCTGATTGCATGAAAGTCTTTTTTTAACT